>NW_005841865.1:383678-411743 GCF_000455745.1 Alligator sinensis
TTCCTTTAGTCTTAATTCACACAGAAAAAAATGAAAAGATTTAATTTTGTGGCACAGCTTCTCATAGAGTTAATAGATTTGTCTCCTTTAGTTCCCATAAGCACAGGGTGGGAACTGCACTGTGAGGTACACAGTGGAACAATGGGAAGGATGCAGCAAATTGCTTTTGACGTGCTTTTGGTTTTACTTCAGTGCAGCAGGGGTTTACAGCTGCATGAGTCATGAAGGTATCAAAACTTGGGGTTCCCTGTATCCCACTGCAAAGGTTCTTTCCTTTCAACCCCAGTGGGTTTCTTGCTCTTTCCTGCCTTTCTCTTTTAATTCACATGCCAGCCCAAAATGTTGAGCGAGATCACTGCTATGATCCCATAAGTCTCTCTTGGAGACAGCAGGCCCAGATCACAAGGATATAAAAATCCTGCTTGAATTCCCCCCAAAAGTAGTCAGTCTTGTGACCAGTAGTTTATTATATAAGAGAGAGTGGCCAGCTGGCAAAGCATTCTGTGGACCTGCTGAAGTCCCCGCCTTGTTCAGAGGAGGACACCAAGAGATGTCTGGGAATTGCTGCTGCAGACAATGGTGTTGTGTGCAAGGATCAAAAAGATGTTGCTCTTGTCTAGCAACAGTGCAGTGCTAAGAAAGGAGGTGCCAAGAATTAGAGCACTTATTTGGGATGTCAGAGATCCAGATTCAGTCTTTCTTACTGGGCTATTGATTAAAACAGGGCAACAAGTGCATTTTTTGTGGCAGAAAAGACTAACGTGGTTTAAGTGTCTAAGTCCCTGAGGAAGGGTGTGTGCCTGAAAGCTTGTCAAAAAAGAATTGTTTTTCTTGCAATTTCTTAGTTAGTCTAATAAAAAGTATCATCTCTGAACCAAGAGTTCTAGAGTTTTGCATTTCTTTAAGTCCCTTAGAAAATTAATAGCTGGAAGTCCCATGTGAAGAGAGGGTGATAAATTCCTGAGAGGAGCAGAATTTAGGCCCTCTCATCTGTAACATTTCCTGTTGGCTAGGTTAGGTGCCTCCCCACTCAGATGGCTGGCCATTGTGGGGATTCTTTGACTCTTAATTCTCCACATGCCTCCTCATACAGCCCCAGTACCTGGGGCGGCGGCTATGACTAGGTGTCAGGAGACTTAAGTCCCCTTTGTGCATCCAGCACTAAGGGCCTGACCCAAGGGTGGGCAAAATGCAGCTCGCAGGCTGAATGTGGACCACCAGGCCATTTTATCTGGCCCACAGGGCCCCTAAAAGATTTAGAAAATTAATATTTATCCGCCCCCGGCTGCCTGTCATACAGCCCTCGATGGCTTGCAAAACTCAGTAAGCGGCCCTCCGCCCAAAATAATTGCCTGCCCCTGCCCTGACTCTCATGAGTTACATCCTCAAAGACAATTCTCCCTTCTCACCTCCCCAGCATTTTTGCGGCTATGACTTTGACCTACAATTCTCAGGTGCAAAGCTAGATGTTAGTTAAAAAATAAAATCAAGCTCTTAATTAGATGGCTGTTCATTTCCCTTCCTCTAAACTAACTAGAAATACTTTTCTGATTATCTTATTTTTAATAAAACTTATTTTTGTTTTTGTCCACAAGGGAAACATTGAAGTCTGGTTGTATTTATACAGCTAAGGGAGCCAAGGTTCTTTGGGTAAATATGATATCTTTTATTAGACACTAAATAATTGGGAAAATTGTTCCTTGCAAGCTTTGGGGCACAAATACCCTTCTTCAGGCACAGGGAGAGTCTGATGTTGTTTTGTGTTCTTCTGGAAGGAATAGAAGTCAATATGCAAAATGCAGGTCTGTGAAAATGCAAATGTGTGGCGGTGAGGATCAGAGGCGATGGGAGATGATGGATGTGAGACAGGTAGGTGAGGAGAGAAACAGGGGGTGGCAGGGTTGTTGACCTGGTGATAGAATGTGGCTGGTAAAATGTAGAGAGGTTACCTGGTGTTACCAAGTGGCAGTATAGTATGCCATAAATCCAATGTCTATATTGAATCCACGATTTTCTGAATCCAGTAGATTTATGAAGAGAAGTTCATGGGCTCATCTATGAAAGGTGTTTTGTAAGTTCCCTTTGAGGATTAGAACTAAGAAATTGGAGAGAGAGTGGTTGTCTTGTGAGAAGTGGGCACCCACAGGTAATTTGGTATTGGATAGATTTCCAGTATACATTTATCCTCGTATGGAGCTGTTGTTTGATTTCTCCTACATATTTTCCATCAGGGAATTTAGTTCACTAGATAAGATATATAACATTTCTGCATGTGCAGATGTAAGATCTAGGAATGGTGATGGTTCTGTTGTGGGGGGTAGTTATTGTGGGAGTGGTGGAGATGTGTTGGCAGGTTCTACATTTCTTGTCTTAGCATGATCTGGATCCATTTGGTGCACTTTGGGCCATAGGAAACTTGCTTCTGATGATGAGGCTGGCAAGGTTTGGTGCTTGTTTAAAGGCTAGGATGGGTGGTTCTGGGAAGATCTCTTTAAGAATTGGGTCTTTATCTAGTATGAGTTGCAATTGTTTGAGGAGTTTCTATACAGGTTCCAGGGAAGGATGGTATGTCATAACTAATGGTGTGTGACTTGTGAGGATTTTATACAGCTAAGATGTTTTAAAGTACTATTTGGAATGATTACAATATCTGTGAATCAAGGATGGGAAGTATGGTCCTGATCCTGTTAATATTCACCTGATGGTATGTACTATAAAATTGCTGCCTGAATAAAGAAAATAAACTTCTGCTTTCACTTACCTGAATTACAGCTTCAGAATGCTTCCTCCTGTTCACCATATGCATTGCTCTTCATCCAAGTATAGGGTTTTCCAGGGTGCTGCCAATCTGGAAAGCTAAATATTAAGACATGTAAAAAACAATTGACATTGCCCATTAATTGTAGGGGTTTTTTTACTTTGTTTGACCTAACACAATATCATCCATCTGAGAAAGCCATTAGCATTGGGGTGATGGGCACTGAATATGCATTTCATTGCAAATGGGACATATTTGGAATTTTTTGAAGGTGAAGAACTAGAAGAAGTAGAATTTGACAAAAGGGTGAAACTCCAGAAATAAAGCATGTGTTCCTCTCCATAAGGCCTTCTGCAAGGATTTTCATGTATATGCAAGCCCATGCATCCAACAGCTGCCTCAGAATACCATTATGTATTCATGCCTCTGAGTTTTTTTTCCCATATGATTTTAACATACTGCTTGTGTGCTAAATTTGGATTTCATGTACAGTTGAGATTAATGGTATTGTGCTTACTAGAGAGCACCAGAGGCAGTATGGGCAGGTGATGTGCAGTCTTCTCCATGCACCACTGCCAAAGTGCCTCTGCCTGATAATTAAACACTCTTCCTGCTATTTCAATAAAAGATGAGAAGAGTCCTTTACAAGAATGTTCCATGCTTCCCTTCTACATTGAGTTATGCAAAGATTTCAGTCAGTTGATTTTCACTTGAGGATTTTCACTTTTAGTCTACAGAAGAGAAGTCTGAGAGGGGATTTAATAGCTGCCTTCAACTACCTGAAGTGGGGTTTGAAAGAGGATGGATCTAAACTATTCTCAATGGGAACAGATTACAGAACAAGGAGCAATGGTCTCAAGTTGCAACAAGGGAAGTTTAGGAAGAACTTTCTCACTATGGGGGTAGTAAAAGACTGAAACAGGTTACTCAGAGAGGTTGTGGACTTTCCCTCCTTGGAGGTTTTTAAGACCCGGCTAGACAAAGCCTTGGCTGGGATGAACTGGTTGGGGATGGGCCTGCTTTGAGTAGGGGACTAGATGACCTCCCAAGGTCCCTTCCAACCCTAATTTTCTATGATTCTTTGAAAGCTGATTTAAAATAGCCCTCCTCAAGAGGTCACTTCCATGAGATATTTTATTCGTGAGGGACGTGACTTAACGCAGTATGGGGAAGAGGGTTCTACAGTCACCATTGCACAGAGACAATTAAATGAGTTTCAGGAATAGACCCGAGTCTACTCTTTGAGACTAAAGCTATGTACACCTGTATAATTATTTTAAACTAGACCCTCACTAGGCAGAGCTCAGGAATAGCCCTGGCATGACATTTATCTCTGATGCCTTTCAGTCACAGTTCTTTCCCAGCTGCTTTTTTTCCACCAGAAGATATGAGTTCACTGCTGGCTTGGAGCAGTAGCCAATTATACCTCTGTTTCCAACCTGCATGAACAGTCTAGCCAGGGAGTGCAACCCCCGCTCACCTTCTCCTTTGGCCCTAAGGTATAGATTAGTCACATAAATATGAGAGGTCCCTACTCTCCTTTCTATAGGTCCACAACCTGAGTTGGAATCTAATAAATATGTGAACAAGCAGTGAGAGCAAGCTAAATGGTAAATGCTGCATACAGCCAAGAAATCTTACATTAGGGCAGCGGTTCTAAACCAGGGGTACGTGTACCCCCAAGGGGTATGTGAAGCCTCATCAGGGGGTACATGAGATATATTTCATACATTGTCTAACACAGGTCGAAGGGCCTAAAAAAAGTCTTGACAATTTGAAATTGCTGGGGTTTTACTGCCGTAAAATGCACATGCATGTGGAAACCAGATATCCTACTCCTGCTCCATGCCTCAACCTCACACTGAAAACGTCACTCCTAGCGGGTACATAAAGTCTCACTCTGAGACCAAGGGATACGTCGACTGAAAAAGATTCAGAACCGCTGCATTAGGGTAATGTTTGTTGATTGTTCAAAGAAGATAAAAGGATAAAACTGTTTAAAACTCCTTTTGTCCTATTTATCTGACCTCCCTCCCCCTTCCCATGAGATCCAAAAGCTCAGTCTTCTCCTGCACGCACAAGTTGCATCTGTCCAGTTATGGAATGCAAATTATGCAATGTGATTTACATGACCAGCTATTAACCAAGTCAGATTGAATTTCATTATTGAATATCAAATCCTCACAGTAAACTCTTTCATAATTAGTTTATATTTTGATTATATTATTTTTAAAAGTCACAGGCAAAAATTGAGTCAATCTGAAGAACTAATAAATGTGAAGGACTGGTAATCAGCTGGTGAACATTCTGGTAAGGGGGACGGGGGAAGAGACAGAGAGGTGAAATTAACTGCTCTAAATTCTATTCTGCAATGTTTCACTCAGGCCCAAGGTAAAAATAAATTAAAAAATACATCTCATTTCTACTTACAAACAATGTAGAGTCCTCAGAGGCAGTTGGCTAATGCTTCAGCCCTCTACATCACCTACTCAACCCCTTGTCCTTACCATATTTTTCAGGAAGGTGTTTATAGCACTGCTAACCATAAAACTCTGTTTTTTAGCCTATTCAGATAGTGCATGATCTACATTTGCAAAACTTTTGGAAATTCAGGTATACAGGGAGACTCTTGAGGGAAATAACAAATGGGAACTTCCGCCTGACCCAGAAGAGCACTGAAGGGGGAGTGGACAGGGGGTGGAAGACACTGAGCTAAAGGACCTGCCCCAGAACCTGTTGATCCCACCAGATGCCCCCGCCCCCGGAAGGAACGTGCTGAAATGCACCATCAAACTGAATATACTTGCCAAGATGCTCAGCCAAGGGAAATGACTCAGTACTTTTCAATCAAATTAAACAGCTACAAATCCATTATAAAGACAGGAAATACATACTCTGTCCCTGTTCTGTACTCTCTCACACCTCAACTATATCTTCTCTGTTTTAACATTTTGCCCTGGAGAATCCTGTTCTATTGCTAGAAAATAGGAGGCATTCTACTTGGCCGTTCCACATGACCCATGTCCTCTACCAGCACCTGGCTGGATGGGGAGGATCTGTGGAGCGCTCTCATGGCTCCCTGCAGCAGCTTTCCGTTGCCAGCTTAGCACAGAAGTATCTGTCTAGTGCAGTAAGTCACTTGTGCAAACCACTTAAAGGGGCCAGGTCCTGAGATCGTTATTCATTTTCCATAGTAGCTTTGCCTGAATAAGAATGGGAGGAGTGCGTGTGCATGCTGAACTTCATAAGAACAAAGTCTTGACAGAAAATGCATTATGGTGGGACCCCTGGCCTATATACATGAGGCAGCAGAGATACTGCTGTAAAAGCAAGTGGCATATCAACATCTGTCACTGCCTGTGCCCTGCTGAAGGGAAGCTGATCAGGAAACAGAGAGAGAAAGAACTTGGGAATTAAATGTCAAATCAAGAACATATACAATTCAAATATGCCCCTCGCAATCTGCCCTTTGTGTTTTCTATCTACTTCTCCATTTGCTTTGTTGACCAGGGAAGGGAACAATAAGACCCTCCTGAAATGTGCCAGGGTGGTTTGATTTGGTTCGCTGAGTTGCTGATCCTCAGAAAGTGTGAATTATGGGCAGTTTTGTATAAACCACTTCAGATGCAGAAGGAGGCAGTTGTGATTGATGCCAAGAACTTACTGAGCTGAGGTGAAAACTGTTTGCATAGCTCAATGTGGTGTGACACATAAGCCTTTCCAGTTACAAGGTGCTAGCTAGCACAACCCTTGCCTATGGGCTTTCCTTTTATTGTATTGATCTATGAAATGAAGGCTTCAGCCTGACCTGAAGTGCTAAATTTGTACTCTTCCCCAACTGATGTTTTTCATTCCCAAACACAAAATGATAGCTCTCATCCACTCTGTGAATTTTTCTCTCCTCAGTGAGGTAGTTGTACAATACAGGCCCAAGCATTTACCACAAAGGGAAGATACGCTGTTCACAAGGAGTCATCAAATCATTGGCTGTGGCTGTCCTAATCCAGGATTGCATGGGATTGAAACAGGAGTGGCCCCACACATCTGCAGGGTTCTGTTCTGAGGGTTATTGCACAGTTTCTTGCCCCACATATTGAATCGTTATCAGTAAGGGATACAGATACTAGCAGGTCATTCTTCAACTGGCTCTGAAACCAGAATCTGACCCTGAATCCTGTAGTAGGAACCAGCCACTGGGAATGAAGTTCTGAATCCTCAGTCGATAAAAATAACACAGAGAAAAACATCTCCTGCCCTATCCACCTCTGAAGAGCCAAGAGGCAAAAATGAACAGGACACATGTTTGTGTTTCAGCAGCAGAACGGTATAAACTGACACTGTGACTTTGAATACCCAGAACAACAAGCAGAAGTTACACATGCAAAGTAGGAATTGCTCAAAAGGCCACATCTCTAAGGCACATCAGCCTTCTACAGGGACGTTTTGGGAGAAAATCTAGTATTTAGGAACAAGCAACTTGATAGCAAGAAAAGACATGTTGACGTGCAAATCATTCAAGGCAGGAATACAAAAGGTTACAACAAAACAAGAGGTGACATACAGATTTTTTTGGAGAATATCAATACCTCTGGCTAAGAATGCTGGCAGTATCTTAACACAAGTCTAACGGTGGCTGGTGAAGAAATCTTATGTGGTGTACATTAAATTCCCAAAAGTGTGCTTCCATTTACTGAACTGGTTAAGAACCTTTTAACATTCTTTAGCAATGAGTTTAGCCATGGAATCCAGCTCCAGACCCAGCTCTAGACCTCAAATTCCCTCAAATTCCAGTGTTCTTCTTTAGATTCATCCATTAGGGATGCACTTAGAGACCCTGTGGTTTGGATGTGGCTCAAAATCTAAAATGCCCCACAGTTAATAGGGTTCTGATTTCCTGTCCCAGTTTAGGCATATTTGTTAGACAAGTATGATCATTTCCTTTCCTTATATAAAAAAAATGCTTTGCTACTAATGTTAATGAAGAGTTACTTCCTCAAGCTCCTTATGTTTATACTGTTGGTGACAGCAGCTCAGCTTTCACAAGAGAGTATTTTGCAAACTCTTGTCAGCTGTCTCCTGAATAGTTGCATAGCACAGTTGGGAATGATGTACCATACTTGGGAATGATGTACTTCTGCAAACTCTCTGGGAAGCTTACATTGGGGA
Organism: Alligator sinensis; assembly: GCF_000455745.1. Lineage (NCBI taxonomy): Eukaryota > Metazoa > Chordata > Crocodylia > Alligatoridae > Alligator > Alligator sinensis. The sequence goes on from NW_005841865.1 coordinate 391,603, forward strand.
TTCTCTAGTTTGAGTGAAGACAGACACGTGCCATAAAACACAGATGCCATAAAACAGTGTTATTGATGGCAATTAAAAGTGCTGTTGTTAAAGCACGGTTGTATATCAACATATGACTGTACCTATGCACTAATTTATTATTATGGCACCCAAAAGTGTAGAGACATACCAAGACAGAGCCAAACCTCATGGTCAGCAATTTAAACAGCATACAGACTTTCTTGTTTTGTGAAGGCTTTGGGTTTTTTACTCATTCTGCATGATTTTTATATTCTCCAAGTGCATCCTGCATCAGACTAGATTCACTTTGATTTAGAGATGAAAGGTCTATTGCCCACTTAATCAAATGAAAGATAGAAGGAACCAGGTACTACTCCATCTATTGAGCATCTAAGTGGCCTCTGCTAGCTCCTTGTACTTAGATCACTATGAGATCCTTCCCAGGTGCATTTCCTATTAGGTATTTTAGGGGGGAGGGAATTGTGATCTTCATTTTATCACTGCTTTACTATTGAATATGTCATAAAGCAGTAATGTTTTTCTTTTTCTTTTTTTTTTCCCCCTCTCACTTTCTTTGCCATATGGATGCAGTCTGTCATCACCTCTCTTATATTCTTCGAACAGCAGTGTCCCTAAAACTGCATCTCTGGGCAGCATTACCAAGTGGTTCACATTCTTGAGACATAGATTATCATACCACTACAGTACACATTATTCTAAAGGGAAGCTCTTAAAACTCTTATTATACATGTGATCCTGTATAGACAGTTCTCCGACCATGAGCAAGCACCCAACTCATGAAAGCTATTTTAAGATTTGAGCAAATTATGTGGTTATTGATGCAAAAATATATAATATTGGTTGTATCTAATGCCCTTCTGATTTGGACTGTGAGAGTCATGATTTTCTTGCAGGTCAATTTTTTTTATTTTTTTTTTTACAAGATACCTAGACTTTCTGAGATTTGCTTGCTAGAACTTCCCAGTCAGTCACAGAACTCATTGCCCTTCCTGAAACCCACTACAGTATAACTCATATATCAAATCTCTGGAGTTCTCAAAAATCTGGCACTTTTTAAGCTTCCCCATCTGCTCCCCTGGATGCAGAGGGGGAAGCTTGCATACAGAGGCCACCGCCACCATCCACCAGCCCATGCCACATGCAACCGCTGCTCTGGGACCAGCCGCTGCTACCCCCCCACTCCACGACCAGCTGTCGCTCCAGTTCAAAAAAACTAGAATTTTCAAATTTCCGGCAGGTGCTTGGTCCCAAGCATGCCGGATTTATGAGGTTTTGCTTTATTAGTGTCTTTTCTCTTTATTTCACAGCATCTGTGTGACAAAACTCATGTCAGCCCCACAGGCACAATGTATGAATGAAATGGAGACTAGAAGGTAAGGGGGAAAGGTTGGGAATCATGGAGGCTGATAATGAAATTCAAAGTGAAGCGTTCTGACAGGTTGTGGGAAGGGACAGTGAACTTGAGGGCTGTTTAAATGTTATGAGAAAAGACGGAGAGCTGAGGGCTTGTGTAATGGAAAGAAGACAAGTGGATGGCTGGGGCCTATTGTTGGGCCATGAAGATGGAACCTTAACAGAACAGACAGATCCTCCCAACATCTCTGTGTTCAGCCAACATGAATTTTTAAGCCTAAAACTCAATGATCTGCCCTGAAAAAAGAAAAAGGCATGTGATTATTGTGTGCAAATTTATAACAGCTTAACTTGTCAGAATACATTTGGCATTTTAGAAAGCTCTTGAGAAGTTTCCTTGGCAGCAGTTAGTACAGCTCTACACGACATGAAAGAGAGTCATCGTACACAGCGCAGGGAGATTGTGGAAGTTTACTGTTCTTACTGCTCTACAAACTACAGCTATGCAGAACAGTTGATACACATTTATATTTCTACCTCCACTTAGCAAACAGACGTCTGTTGTCATTAAAAAAGGTTTTAGACAGAATTATTTTTTATGAGGAGTCTACCAGAGTGAATTCATTAAGAAAATCAAATGTGAAACAAAAGCAGAAATATCCATTGATTTAAAAGTTATTTGATTCATACTGGCACCAGTGGAAAAGGTTAGTTTTTTCTCCTTATTTTGGTATGAAAAGTTAGAAATACACCTATAAGAAATATGCTACAGCAATTAGACACTGTCCTTTTGCCTCACATTTATTAAAAGTAACATGAGTATGGTTGACGAGAGACAAATAAGCCACCTAGATATATAAATAGGCAAAACACAAGTATGGAATATTGGAATATTCATTCACACTGCCCCAGATGGGTATTCTTTCACAAATGCATAAAACCTCTCTAATAGGCAGTTCTTGGCCTTCCACCATAATTAGGGACCTACCTACAGTGTGGCGAGGTGAAGGTTTATTCATAGCCCGTTCACAGTACATACAGCTTATTTCACTGGCATTTCGCGGTAGCCCCACTGCTCAGTGCTAATTGGCAGAGAGGCCTCGGCGGGGGGAGGAGGGATGAGGGGGCAGCCACCGTCTTGTCTGCTGCCCTTTGTGCCATCCCACCAGCTGGCACCTTCCCCTCCCAGCAGCAAGGACCACTGACTCTCACTGGGGAGCCAGCATTTTAAGAGGTTTCTTTTTTCTTTATTTAATTTTCTGTTTGCTTTCACAGAGAATTCCTGATTTCTTGGTTTCTGAAAAATGCACAAAACCACATATTAGCTAGGTCCCTAACCATAATAAATTAATCTTCAAAGATGTAACTGAATCCAAAAGAGGAAAATGATCTGGCAATAGAACCTAATTCTGTTCTCATTTGAACCAATATGGTAACTCCACTGAAGCTTTTAAGTTAAACCGTTACAAAATTTCCATAAGTTCAAAATCTCTCAGTGTAGTGACAAAATAATCAGCATGCCATAATATTTTAGTAAAAACTGAACTACTCCTAAAGAGAAAAAAGCCACCATAACTAGCAAGTTAAAATAACTTTTTCTTCATATGTAATCTGGGAATTATGAATACATGAATATATGACTGACCAGATAAGAACTCCTCACAGAGTAATAGAAGCTAGAGGTCATGCCATAAGTTACTGGAAATGTCATTTTTCCTGGATTTGCAATATGGTCTTGAATTTGACCTGTGACTTCTCAGTTGTTACCTATGACCCTGACTGATCCAACTTCAGTCTCCCTTAGACTATTAGGAGTTGAAGGTTATGCCACATGCTTCCACATTTCCAAGGTCAAGTGTTAAGTCAAATTATAGACCACTCTGTAGATCTGTAAATTACCTACTGAATGATGTATTACTTGACCTTTACCTCCTAATTTGTTTGTGATTTTGGAGTAATCAGTGGTCAAACAAACCTGCAGTGATTTCTGTGCTAGAGTGTTATTAATACACAACTGCAACCCACAACACTTCATTATTTTCATAAAATGTAACATTCACTGTATGTTAAGAATATTTGTTCTTCAAAGGCTGATGTTCATCAGCCAGGGTATAATCAATGAAGGAGGGCAATAATCATGATATTTTGTTTGGCATTCTGATCAAGGTCTGAGTTTTCATGTTGTTCACGTTATTTAGACTCCAGGTTTCTATACAGGTCAATTACAGAGAGATAGCCCAGGGTTGACTCTGTAGTTTTAGGAATCAGTTAGTCAAGGCTGTGTATGGGGTACTTTGAATAGGACGCTCCTGCCTTGAGCAGAGGCTGGATTAGATGACCTCTAGAGGATCCTTTCAGCCCTACTTTACAGATCATAGAAAAGTTCAGCACAAGAGACCTGATGCAAAACTCACAGAGGTCAAGGAGAGACTGTTCACTGAAATCCATACTTGCAGTGGGGGGGGGACTAGATATAGGAAAGACAAATCTAAGACTATGTCTACACCACTTTTATTTCCAAACTATTGTATGCATTATAATTCTTTTCAGCAAGTTTAGTGAAGGAATCCTAGTCAATCTTTATTAGTTGGTGAGATGTGACTTAGTCATGTCTCCAAGATACTTCTTTATCAACAGATGTGTCGTTACAGGTTTATGTATACAAGCACTCTGGTCTCAAATAGCAAATTTGAGTTTTAGTTAATGATTCATTCTAAAAGATACTAGTTGAGAGTGAAAGAGGGATTTTGCCATTCTAACCTGAGGAGATCTTCAGGTCAGTTGAGCGCTGAATCCGGTCTATTAAGTGAATTAGGATGGAGGTACACAAGGCCACATCCTGGTTTTGCTTACCCTAGTATGAATCTCAGGTAAATCCACTGAAATTAGTACAGTTACTCACATTTATACTAATGTATATGAGAACAAAACTTGGCATGTATATAAATATTTATTTGTCATGCTTCCAAGAATCAGGATCAAAGGGCATTATGGGGACTAGCTGAAGTTCATCCTTACCAAGACTTTCAAAACTGACTACTGATTTTGGTGTCCAGTTTGAGAAGCCTTAGAAGGGAGCTGATGATTGGCAGTTGCATGCTGAACACTTTCTCAGAACCTGGTTTCCTTGGAGGCATCTCAAACGAGGTCTCCAAAAATCCAGGCATCCAGAATTATTAGTTGGATTTAAAGTCCTTGACTTTTATTCTTATCTGCTGTTCTCTTGGATAAAGTCATTGCACCCTCTTTTTCTTTCACACATTTATCATTTTATTTTAATCACTCTTCCCTTACAAAAACACCCTATTGTAATAAAATGGTAGTTACTAGACTTTCCTTATGCCCTCAATGAGACCTTTCTAAGTTAAGTTTCCATTTCCATGAGTACATGACTATCGTTGCCTGCAACTTAAAAAATGGATGTGAGCAATCATTATTCTGTGAATGTCCCTCCTTGTGACTTGTGACTAACTTTGAAGGGTGAAAAACCAAAGAACTTCTGCCCATAGAGATGTGAAACTGCCAGGGAAGGGAAAAGGATGAGGCAAGTTTTAGTGCTGAGTTTGTGGGCTCTGTTGCTTCACTGTTTATCATGCCACCAACTGATGACTCAGCATTATAAGGGGAATAATGACACTGCAGTTCTTGAAACCCTGTCTGGAAGCTCTTTCCATGCAAATCATGTATTTTTTTCAGTTCTAACTGGTCTGATACCCAGCTTCAAATATTTCTGATGCATTGTTCAGAGCTGTTGGTAGTATTTGGTTGTACTGTGGAAGCGCCTAGAGACTGCAGTTAAGATAGGACCCCATTGTGTTAGGTTCTGTCAAGATAGATACTTAGCAAGAGGCAAGTTCTGCCTCAAAGACTTTGCAGTCTTTGCATCTACATGATGCAAGATGCAATGAAGTGTATGATGGTGTGCAGAGAGATTGCTTTCTGCTATACTGTTGGGCGTATTTGACCATAGAGCGAAAGTAACCTGTGATGGGAGCATCAGTCAATGTAAGGAAATGATTTAGTAGCATAGACCCAGCATAATGACTACTACATCTCTTTCCTCTCTGCTGTAAGTATAGGGAGCATGGCCATAATGCCCCTACACTGTGCCTTAAGCAAGCAGACACTTGAATGTTTTTCTCTACTGGATTCTAAAATGAGGGAAAATATGGCAGTTAAAGCTTTCCTCATTATGGTGTGCTGATTATATAGTGTATAGAAAGCTAAAGATTAGATCATGCCCTATAGAGACCAATCTTGGGCTGTTGTGCTCGAATGTGAAGCATCCTGAGAAAATGCAATTCCACCTACATCAGTCAGTGGCAACCTCAAACAGAAGATATCTGCAGAGATATAAGCCAGTCCACAAAAGAGGACCAGCAGTAGGAAAGCCAGGGTTGTACCACTAAATTCTGCTCTATGGGGCACCCGGGATAGTGTCCTATCAGCTTCTAGTGCCCCTCATGTGCTTCTTTCATTGCAATAGTAGCCTCTTTCTCTGAGACACCTGCACCTGGAAAGTTCGTATCTTTTTCATGCCTATCTGTCTAACACACAAGACCCTCATCTGCATACACATGATATGCATTTCCCTAAGGAGCACAAGGGCCCTCAGGAGAGAAATCACTCTTGTGGGACTCCTATTCCTCTCAGACACTTGGCTCCCCGTGTGTTGTTTCTCCAGTGAGAAATGGAGACGAGGGATGGTTCTCTGAAGAAAAATTAAATGGGACCAGTCTTCTGTCTCCACTGAGGAAGAAAAGCTGTCTTTCCCCAGCCTTGACCCTTCATTCCAAGTAGAGATGTTAGAGAAGAAGCTGACTCTCCTTGTACTGTTCTGAAGGGAAATAGGAAGCACTGCCTCCCCCAACTGAAAGCCTCTTATACCCTCTTGAAGAGAAGTGAGAGTTAGGTGATTTCCAGTCTCCACCCATAAAAGAAACTACTCCCTCATTCAGCCTGGCTCTTTTCTCCCCTTGATGGCAAGAAAAAGAAAGGGGAAGGCTTAGTTATCACTTTCCATTTCTACAAGGATACACATGACTTTGCTATGGAATCTCATTCTGAACTGAGAGCACATCAACTTAATAAGGACAAGGTGATAAGATCATTAAGAAGTATTTTACTTAGCTAAATTTCTTCAGCTAGACTGCTGTTCTTCTGCCTACTCACAGAAAGTAATGTAGCTAAATGTCACAGTGTAGAAGACCTCTGTCTGAGCAGCAAGTGCAGCATAAGGACAATACACTACTGCAATAGCCCTCAATCCTTAGTGGCCCATGGGCAAAAATACTGAGCATATAATGTATGATGGAGAGCATCACATTCTGCTCCTCCTATCAAGCTCAGTATAAACATTTTAATTTCCTGTATAATTTTGAAATTAGATTGGAGGGTTCTGTGGGTAACACAAGCCATGGCTCAGCAAGCAGGTTGGTTTCTCTGGGTGGAGGCTGCCAACTAAGCCATACACCTTGAGCTCACCAAGGCACTTCCATAATTAAAAGCATGAGTAGCTGTGACTTAAGTGGCCACCATTAGACTCATGTCCTCCGTGGGTTGGACATGGAGGGAACCATGCAATGCCCACTGATCTGTCACACACATTACATGGTGGGGATTCAGCCTGTAAGTCTCATATAGACAAAAGGAAATGCCAGGTTTTGCTACTGGATAAAAAGCATAGGGGAGAGAGTGATGAGAGATTATTGGCTTTGCCAAAGCTTGCAAATTTGTACCAGTGATTAAAGCATCTAACATGGTCTGCAGTATTTGGCAGGTATCACTGACAAAAGATTTTACACAGGCACACACACACGCACATGCACAAGAAGAATGAAATAAGCCATTAAGAAATATTTCCGCATAATGCAATTATTACAGCTGTATAATTGAATGGGGAAACCATTGATCTGTAGTAGAAAGGAAATTGCTCTTTTCATTGTGTTCCTATGAATATGTGAACATTAATCTCAATCTATAATCAACGTTCATTTCAAATCTGATTGCGTGCCACTAAACACCCGTAGCTATGCTAACATTATGTTAATACGGTTCAACATCATAGCTCCCAGCTTCACAGCACAAATATTTTTCTTTGGCAATCAATAGTAATTTCAGCTGAGTGAATGGAAGTCACGTTTTAATGGTAATCTTTCCTCCAAGCCTCCAAGTGGAAACTCGACTGGTACCTTAACACGGCTGCAGTGCATTGCATGTAATCAGATAAATTAACCTAAGAGAGGGAGAGAGGGAGAGAAAAAACACAGATCAGAAATAAAAAGCGGCGCCAAGAAGCTCTACATTTCCCTGATAGATTAAAGTGCTCATTACCATGAGAGAGAGAGAGAGAGAGTAGATTTGAAGAGGAGAAACTGAATTTGTTTGGCTTTGAGCCATGGTTGTACAACAGTCAGGTCACACTATGTACAGTGTACAATAGGAAACCAGAGATATTATGAAAGGAACAGGATGCAAGCAAATCATGCAGGATTAGCAGCTTCCAATAGGGGTATCCTCCAAAAGAGGGATGGCACAACAATGGTAGTGGTGGCCTCGTGCTAGAAAGATATGGGTTCAATTCCCTGTTCTGTAATAGGTTTCCTGTGTGAACTTGGGCCTGTCTCACTCTGTCTGGATCTCAGTTCCCTATCTGTGAAATAGGGGTTTTAGCACTGCCCTTTCTCATGGGTGAGATAAAAACAAATGCATTAAAGTTTATGAGGTACTTAACTACTATGGTGACAGACCACAGAATTATTTCAGATAGTTATCTCTCAGCATTGCTCGTTCAGTCTTTTATCTTGTTGCAGCCTTAAAGTTGGTCACAATGCAGTTTTGGAGGTACAGAGTGCAAGGAATATGTGCGTGATGTCTCACTGCAGCGATTCTCACCGCAGTCTAACCTAATGGGCTGTGTATCATATCATATTCTTCCTACTCGCGCACACATTTGTTTACTTTGTGGTAGCTCTGGATTTACTAATGAGCAAACTAAGAGGATAGAAGGCTTTTCACAAGGATGGATACAAGTTTCACCAAAATAGCCTGGAGATTTGGGAGATTTCTAATTCTGGCCAGACCCAAAATACCTCATAAACAGCTTTACTCATGTACATTCACGGTTTCTGCTTTCTGTCCCATATAGTATCAGGAAGTAGAGGCAGCATCAAAATTAAAATAACATTGTTTTAAAACCTCACCTGACATTTCATCCGTATCAGTTCACCTGACCCTCATTCAGCATCATCTGCTATCTGTAGAAGAAATTTCGTAATTTTAAGCCAGTGTTACGACCATTTGAAAACGCAGTATATCCGTTTAGCAAAAGTGTAATTATTTTTGTAAATACATCCTCACGTTCCAGGTGGAAGGCATACTAGTCACAACACAGGTTCCTGGGAACCACTGAGGTCAGTCAAATGCGCATGGACAGAGCCATAACAGAGCAGCTCTGTGCATTGGGCAGCTTTGGCACACGGGGTAGTGCCAGCTGCTATGCTGTTGGTGGCAGTGGTGTGGCCATCGACCAGCTGTACCAGCAGTTATTTTGCACCCTTCCCTCTCACCCCACTTCACAAGGGCAGTACTCAGAGAGGTAACTGCACCCTGCCCCTCCCACTAGTGCTGCCACAACATAGTCTGCCTGCCTCGATTGCTGCTACAGCAGTGATGCAGTGTTCATGCACCTGGCTGCTGCTGAAACAGCAAGAGCCCCACTTGTCCCCCTCCAATTACACTACTGTGAACTGACTGAAATGTGTGACCCATCTAAATCTGGCATACAAGTCAGAAGCATGACTGTATGGGCAAAAGCTTTACATGACTTAAAAACACTTTTACCATATTGCTGCACAGCATACAAAGTCATTAGCCATGCTCTGTGCCAGTAGGGGGTGAATTAAGTGCATTAGGTATGCCATTGGAAATGGATCTCTATATTTAATGCCATATAATTGGCCCGATCTGTTCTCAGACAGATGTAAAACAGAGTAACTCTTCCAAGCTCAGTGGAAATACACTCTATAAATCTGGAAAAAGTGAGATCAGCCTCAGCCCTAAAATGTGAACTGCGAGAGAAAGGTAATGGGCCATGTTCTTGGTCCATCTATGGACTTTCCTCACTCCAGAAATCCACAGGGTCTGTAAATTCAGCATAACAAACTACTTGAGGATTGTCCTTGTCAGAGTCAGCAGTATTACCAGATGAAATAGGGCATAGATGGGTCATCTTTATCCTTAGAGGATCCCTGATTGCCAAAACAGGTCCCTGGGGTTGTAAAAAAAAAAAAAAACCCAAAAACCAAAAAAAACAGATGTAACTTAGAGCCACCCTAGCATTGCTTAAAGTTGTGTCAGGAGCTGTATGATCTGTGGCTTTCTCCAGGATCAGGATGATACAAAGCTGGCCTGCAAAGTCATATTAGCTGTGGTCTCCTATTTGAATTCTGTTCACTGGTCAGCTAATGATCTGACTCCACAACCTCCTCCACCCTAAAAATGTATAACCTAATGCACAAATGACTAAAAAACTATGGAATATTTATGGATCAGGTAGGTTTTGCCTACCTGAAAACAGGATATGTGGGTGGCTTGGCACTCAGCTGGGGGGCTGTTCTGAGTGTGTGGACAGGAAAAAACAAATTATCCTCCTCTGTTGCAAGGATTTTCATTAAGTTTGTCTCTTTAGCTAGCCCTGTTGGTTACAGTGAACTACATTGGTTTATACCAGCTGAGGATTTTTGATAACAGGTAGGATGAAAAGACGTTGCAGTATTACAATGAAAGACTTTTATCTTCTGACTGATAATCCACACCAATCTCTAGACCTTGTGAGCTGAGTAAAGTTGTCTCAAGATTATGAGCCTTAGACGTTTAGAGCAATTTTGACTGGATCAGAGGTTATAGCCTCTACTTTTTAACATTCTGCTTTTATTTGCAGGCTATGAAGTGTAATAGTTCACCATTTTGGTTTAACTATCACAATAAAAGTCAGTGAGATGGAACAGGCAATAAGCAGCCGTTTTACATCACTGCTGCTAAGATGGAGTGCTTAAGTCTTCATTAACCTACAGAGGAAGGAGTTACAGAAAAGACGCTTGAAATAAAATACCAAAGATTGGGCTTGGATCTCTCCTGGAATTGCACTGGCAGGAAAGCAAGGTGACTCATCTGTATGTGTGTGTGCAAGTGTCTCGTCATTCTTGTGCTATCATGCAAAAATGGTGGAAAGACTGGACAGTTCAGAATAAGAATAGCAGGTACACTAGTCCTTGACATCTTTTCTAGTGATGAAACATAAACTGGGATACATTTATTTAGGTGAGTATCCTTTGGGCAAGTCATGGATTTTAATATCCTAGGAAACACTTTTTCTTCTGTATTCTGTTAACGATCTATTTGTGTCTAATGACAGACTTGTATTAGTAGTTCATGTATATACTCCAGGAGGGGGCAGTGAATATATTATGTGGACAAATTTAAGATAGCGAAGTGCCAACACAAGCTGCGATAATAGCAATGCCCATTATTCTAAGCACTTAGAGCATTTTAGATATGGCACTTATTTAGAGCTTTACAGATATGAATCATAGAGAAACTAGGTTGGAAGGTGTCTCAAAAAGCAGGCTAGTCCAGCAGGGTTGTCACTGTTTAAATCAGGCTAGCAAAGTGTTTGTCTAATCTGCTCTTAAAAACTTCCAAGGTCCCAGGAACTTAATCACTGAGCTTAGTATTGAACTGAGAATGATTGTCCTTGTTTCACAGATGTAATCAGAGACTGATTTGTGAGTGGGATTTATAGTTGCACTCTGCATAGCCCAAATCCTGCCCCCACTGAAAACAGAAGTTCTGTTCTCTTAGGGAGCAGCATTAGGCCAACAGTGGATGTTTTTCAAAATCTCATGCAGACATCTAGTGAGTGGCAAAGCCCAGAATAGAATTCAACAACTCTGGGACCCATTCTTGGTCTGGGTATAAATCTTTAGTTTCCTACAAGCGGACACTCACAAAACTTGTAGCCTAGTTTTTAGAACTCTATGTGCATAATTTGCATGCAAAGCCATTCCAGTAGTGCATAGTTACACACATGCAAATAGCCTGTGCGATAACAGGAACATGACATGAACTAAAGTGCTTCTGGAATAGGGCCTTAGCTGGATGTAAGTTTAGTAAGAAGGCAAGTCCCTACTATTAGCTCTGACTAATACAGTTACCAGCAGCAAATGGTTGTGGGCAGTCATGTAAGTAAGTGAGGTAGAGAAGTACGTGGAATTAGATAAAAACAGAAATTTGAGAGAAAAATAAAACATATACAATATAAATACATATAAACCATGCAAAAATGAGAGCTTGAAAATTAACTGTAACCCAATATTGCATTGCTTTGTTTTTGCTTGTGTCCATAACTGTGCAGTCAGGTCCCATCAATGTCACTGATTTACGCCTTCAGAAAAATTAATCAGTACACTCAGGGCACATCCAACCAAGCATATCTGGTGTTGCTTCAAAGTTGTATATACAGAAGGAACAGAAACATCCACTGTTCTTTAAAGGACTTACTTTCACAAGTAAAGGATTCTGTTTATGGTGCTCTGCAGGCATTCAAGAGCCAAACTCAGCCTTTCTTGGCATGTGGTATATTTGCATATAGCACAGTATTACAGAGTACTGACTTGCAGAAATGATGGCTCAGTAAGGATAGTGCTGGATTTAGGCCAGTGGGAGACCAGCTGAAAAAAGTGCCAAAGTATCTCTCATAATATATGAAAATGGTGCTATTAGCACTTAAATCCCAGCATTGACCAAAGATCCTGAGACCCCGAACACCAAAACATTGCAACTTCAAGCTGAACTTTATCGTTATTTTTCCCCTTGGCCCCTGTTGTGCTTGATGTACACAGAATGGTGATGTAAGAATAGTGTACAGTCTTACTGTACCGTCCACATCTTATGTGTTGAATTACAAAAGCAAAATTGCAATGCGCAAAACTTTACACTTACCTCCATTTCCCAGCTTATGTGGGTAGTATTGTTCCTCATACTTGAATATAATCTGGTTTAGATGTTATGTTTTTCTCCTTCTATTATTAAAGGGAGCAGATGGAAAAGGAAAAAAAAAAGAAAGAAAGAGAAGAAACTCTAACCCCAAACCAAATGTTCTTGAAAACTAAGGGTGCAGACAGAAGTAATAATTTTCACATGATCTGGCCCCTGAAAGCACTCTACAGCTGTGACCAAATAGAAGTGCATGGCTGCAAAGCACTTTAAAAGGACCCAATACCATGAAAATCTGTCCCCGCCTTACATGAGGGTTCAAATGAAGACGTTTCAAAACATAGCATCTTCAGTAACTTGTATCTGCCTGTCTCTCAGCCCTGGAGCTATTTTCAGAATGGGGGAAAGGGAAGGGAGTGGAAGGAGTTCAGGCTGGGCTTTTTTCAGTGAGCGCTGGAGTGTGGTGCGGGCGTATTGGAGCCCCCCTAGGTGAGGGGGCTCTAATCCACTCACCTTACCCTGCAGCACCAGCTGGGGAACCCCTAGAATGAGCTCTCTGCTCCCTTTCCCCCTCCCATTCTGAAAACTGACAGGACTGGGAGGAAAGAGGGGCCATTGCTAAGGGAAACCATCTGCAGGCTCCAAGCCAGCAACTGGGTTCCCCAATCCTCCGGACCCAACAGCAAACTTCTGTACGGTCCGGGGGATTGGTGTAACTTAGAACGCTTCCTGCAAAGCATTATGAGTTACAGCAGGGACCTGCTCTTCTGTCTGTACCCTAAAAGACAAGAATTAAACTAAGCTTCTGCAACTGTTAAATCCAATCATTATAACATGGACAGGATCATTTGTTTAACTCTGTAAATATTTTCTGTGAATTCAATATTGCTGAATGATGCCAAACTGACAGCTCTAGCAACAAAAGATAGTGTTCCCAAAATCACTCAGGGTTGGCCTAGCTTTTCTGCTGTTGAAGTAAAGGGTAAAGTTTCCATTAGCTTCGACTGGAAAAGGGGTGGCCAATAATGAATAGAACTGTGGGAATTAAATTGAGAAAAATTGTTTTTGGGCAAAGACAGGAAAAAATGTATGTTATGTAAAAAGTTGAACAACCTCAGAGGAAACATTTAAAAATACTTAATAACATTGAAGCAAATTTTGAAACCAAAATATGTTTGGAGTGGAAAAATCAAATTGTATTGTTCAGAGGAGTATCTTGGCAGTTCTGTACATGGGGTAGTGGCAGCAGCCGGGCTGCCAGGGGTGGGGACATGGAGGCTGGGAGAACAACAATGGCAGTAACTATTTTTACACAGCCTCCCAACTCAGCAACTGGGGCTAATGCCCTGGTCACCTACACTCCCTCCTCCCAGCCCCCTTAGCTATACTAGTGTTTTTTTCTTTTCAAAAGTCAGCATGTTTCAATGGTTTGAGAATTTGTTTCTCTCTCTTTTCACCAGCCAAAGCAACTGGCCAAAATTGAAATTGAAACAAATGTGTGAATTATTTTGGAGAATCTGACCCCATCTTTCTTGTAGAAAAGAAGTCTCATCCAGGAAATTTTACCCATCGATATCATTTTGAAAAATGGTACCTCAAACACTTGCTATTGTAATCCAGCACAGGTACTGAAGGGACAGCAGCAGCAGTGCAAATTTTTCTCCCAACATACTTTAAACTTTATACTTGGCTTTCAGGTTCATTCAGTCCACAGTAAAAACAGGAAAGGGATTGATACCACTAACCCTTTTCATATCGGCTGCCAAGACGCAATCAGAACATAAAGACTTTTGATCGTTCACTGCTGACTTGGTCTGATTTTGAGACCACGACCTGATGGTGAGAGTTACTCTATTGCAAACCACCTGAGCTGTCCAATTCAACTTCCTAGACACTTTATAAAAGTAGTATTATTTTTCTTTTTTTTTTCTTTTCAATAAAAGCCAGTGTTTTGCCTCTGAAGCCATTAACTGGCTGGCTGAGAGTAGCGTGCTGTGTGTGCATTTAGCTGGTTATTGAAATTCACATGATACTGTATAGTCAATGAATCATAAAGTTTCTCTCTCCTAATTTTTTACATTAGACAATTTGGGCTTCTGTAATGCTACCTGTGTGCACCTATCTGTGCATACAGAATGTGTTATGATATTAGATGCCTACAGTTCTAAACATGTGCTGGAGTCTATATTTTTGAAGGCAACAAATGACCCCCCCACCCCCGCCTTTATTTTTTTTTTTACTATTTCACTAAAAGGACATATTGTGAGTTAAATATGACTTGGAAGAGTCTTGAAAGGTTTAGTTTAAAAATGAAGTGGATTTTTTTTAACCTCTGAACTCAACCCTCATTTCAGAATGATGAAGAACATGTAAGCATGGAACCAGAATAGAAGGAAAAAATCATGAGGGGGCTGTGGACTCGGATGGTTTTCCCTCCTTTGCCCTGATTTATCTGTTTCACAAACAGCTATAAATCTTAATGCTCTGTCTTCTCTGCTCCCTGGCTCTGTGTTCTCTGCTCACACAGTAAGTGATGAGCAACAGCTCACACCCATGTCCCACCAAAGGGAGAAAAAATGCTGAAATAATCCCCCCCCTAACCTTTTACTCTCTCCCCCTCTCCACACATACACAGTTCCAAGACATGTCAGCACATGCAAAGGATTTATCTGATGCCTTTTTACTTAGCTGCTATTTGCTTTCAGGACTTAAGCAAGCGAGAATTTTATAACTGACTGATCAAGGATGAATAGAGAGCTGTGATATTCACATCCCAGGGCCTGAATAGTGCTCTTGTGTGTGTTCCCTGGGGCCCCAGCATTTTTTTTCTATTAGGCCCTTACAAAAAAAATATTCAGTAGACATGCCCAGCCTCTTTGTGTTGGCACCATATAGCAAACACTTCAGCAGAGAGCAGGCTTCTGGATGACAACATTTTGTTTCTTTTGACACAGATCTGATTGACAACTTCTCCTGGAAATAACAGGACCTGTAGAGCAGGGTGTATGCCAGGCTGAGGATACCTGTAACATCAGGTTCTTTGCTTGAAGCCACGATACTAGAAGGCTGACCAATTCCTCTGCCTTCATTTGGTTGCATTTGATCCCCATACGTATGTTCATTCAGCTTGACATTCACCATTTTTAAGTTCAACCATACAGAGTTGGACCAAGTTTGGAAATGCTAGGAGTCCCACAGCCGCACAGAGACAGCCCTAGGAATAATAGCATGGCGGGTTGGGGTGGGGGGGGATGCACTGCCCTGCACTCCAGCCCGCACTGCCTTTCTCTTCAGAAATTAATCCACGTTACTGTTCCTTGTAACATCAGCTATTGTACGTTTTTGGGTACTCTTTGTAGTGCTGCACAACCTCAAGAAGGTGAGATTCTCTGCAGGTGGAAATCCTTGTAGCTCCACAGAAGTCGCTACTGAAGTCATATGAATTTGCATAAACTAAAGAATTGGCCCTGAAATGCCTAGATGTTTTTCTTTGCTGCCTGAAGTGTTGACTCTGCAAAACTGGGATGGAACGACCTCACAAGGAACAAGAATAGGCCTCAGGAAGCCTCTGGTAGAACTTGTTCCTAAAACCACAAGACCAAACTTTCTTGTGTTGTTTCAATATTTTTGGAACAATCAAAAAAAAAAAAATCTCAGTGAACTCTTTTAAACCCCAGAATGATCATGTGGGATTCTTTTTTTTTTTTTTGGATAGGGGAAGTCATTTGTCTTTTCTCTGAACCGGTTTGACACTGGTAATCTCTGCCCCTCAGTTTGATACATTGATATGTACTTTCAGCTAAAACTCACCTTTGGGGATCAAAATATTAGCATAATATCTGAATTTCAATTTTTTACTGGTGGAATTACCACGTGGGTCTTGCAGGCACAAATGGGCGCATATAGGTGTGACTTTTGGAACCTAATTGTCTAACATAAACATATGCAAGAGAGAGAACCATAATTAATTTGAATATATTGTGCAAATTTCAGTAACCAGTTAAATGGCCTGTAGGTTTTTCTCAGGCTCTATATACTCAGTAACTTCATCACCTCTTCTTAAAGAGCTCCCATGTCTTCGGCCATAAGTGTCAGTACCTTTAGCTTGTTCTGTCTCTCACCAGAGGTTCATTTTCATCCTCTTGGGCATCACTCAGAGTAATTATCCTCAGTAATACTCAATAAATCTAAATTATCTTAAATAAAAGCAGATTTATTTAACACACTGTAGCAAATAGAAAAATAGAAAATCCATGCAAATGCAATTTAAACAGAACCATCTAGAGACTGCACAATAAGCCTGTCTTGCTTGCCAGGCTGAAAAATCATCAATGTATAAATGAAATAAAATGCTTCTTTCTAAAGATACCTTTATTTTAACCCCTTGGATTTGGAAATGCTAAAGTTTCTGACAAGGTGCTATCCCTCATGTAACACCCCTTCCTTGTAGACAGTCATGTTCCCCGACCTAAAACCACCCTGGGCCATATGTTCTTCATCCTTTCTGGTGAAGAACCTAAGTTTAATATATTTTTGTGTGTATGGGTTTGGAAATGAAAACTCAACATTTTTAGTTCTGATAATGTCCAAACAGAATATTTGACATGCTTCATTTCAGGATTTTCCTCACCAAAATGAAAGGTCATCAGAACCATCACAATCCTGCAAACATTTTGATGCATTCTCTGGCAGAAAAAAATGTTCTGTCAGACTCTTCTGACCAACTGTAATAGTCATTTATCTGAACCAGCTCCCACTGAAACAACTGGGAGATTCCCATTGACTTAAAAATCATTCAATTTAGGCCTGACCCGATTCCTTTCCATCTCCACAGTCCAAATCACTCCTTCTAAATAGCTTAGAAAAGGGAATACAATTCTACTTATTATTTGTTTTATTCCCATGCTCCTTGGAAACAGGCTCATGAGGGCTCCAGTTTCAAAATGCCATTTTTAGGGACCTCTGGGGGCTATGTTTATTAGGCTCTGCAGTGAGAGAACTTCCCCCTTCAGTAAAGTTTATAAGGCTCCATTTCTTTAGCTGATTAAAAGTTAGGTTTACAATTGATCTATATAGTTTGGTCTTTCTTTACTGTAACTTAATATGCTTTTATGGTTGCACAGATGGGATTTCTATCCTCCTGGATCTCTGCTTCAATTGCTCTTCACCCTTGGATGTTCTTTTATTTAGCCTTGTTTGATTCTTCTCTGTAAAGTTCTGAGAGAGCCAGATTGGTAAAGACACTTAAAAGGGATTACAGTAGAGTTTTCTTTCTTGTTTTTTCTTCCTGGATTAGATATTTAGAAGCAAACTTTCAAAGCGTTATATGTGAGGTATCAGCCCTGTGATAACCATCTTCCCAATAAACTCAGTTGGAGTCATAAGACCAAATCACTACATAGAGGACTTTGAAAATTATAGTTGGTTAAAAGGTAGGCTTCGAACTCTACTGGTATACATTCAAAAAATGTTACTGTCCCTAAATTCTCTGTACAACAATGAGCTATTACTATTAAAATCAACAAAATCATCAAAAAAAAATCAAAAGCCTGTTTTTATCATGTTCCTGTTCTCATGCCAAAATTTGTAGCAAAGCATGTTGTCATATTCACTTGTTTCACTGAATATAGTAGTGTGATAAATTATAGAATGTAAAATAATGAAGTGTGCCCAAAAATAACATTACAAAAGCAAATAATTCCCTCTAAAGTTCCCTGTTTACTCAGATCAGTCATTCAGTGCTAACTGTGCATATTTTCAATCTGTGGATAGTTTTCTGTATACACACACTTCTCCATGGACACATTCCTGCTCACGCCTGACCTCTGTTTTACATGATTTTAAGCTATTTTCCTCTTAAAATAAAGACATTCTCAGTGCATTTCAACAACATATTTAGCATGCCATTATTTTTTTCTCAAATCTCATTCCCTCTGAAACCCTGGCAGCTTGGAAAATGGCTAGTTCCTTCTCATTACCAGCTCTTTAAAAGAGAGGAAGAAGGGGAAGAAAAACAGCTTTACATCTTCAAGATTTCATTGCTGTTTTTTGCAACATTTTGAATTTCATAGTTGCTCAAAAACCTCCATTGATTACTGTGTCTAGTGCATATCTCACTGAGAGAGAAATAAAATAACTAACAGGAATACTTGAACTGAATCAAGAGATCAGTTATGCCACTAGAAACTGGAAACTCTTTGTGGAGAGTCGCATGCAGAGTTTGTATCTGCTAAAATCCACTGGTGATATACTAGGTGCTACTTCAGTGGCTGCTTATACCAGGAATGAATTAGGCACAGCTAATATTATGTCCTTTAACCATTTTTTCACTTATCTCCCATTCTGCAAAGCACTTTACACATGCACTTAAGCCTTATTTGAGTCAAAGAAAGTTAAGGATCATGCTTCAGGACTGTGCTGAATCAGGACCTGTTTGCTCCAGTGAATTGGGGCTACAGCACATGCTTAATTTTGAAGTCAGTATGGGTATTCATGTGTTTAAAATGTAATATGTGCTAAATGCCCTGCTGAGTTGCAATGAAAACCATGGTTAAGATTCTCCATGTATCCCAGCATTTCTGCATTTCTTTTCTGTTTTTGTTTTCACCACTCTAATTTCACAGTTTCAGTTCACTGCTAGTCTGTAACAACACCGTTTCTAAAATATCAAGAAAAGCATGTTTTGAAAGTGTCAATACACATTTACAATCATTCTCATACTTATAGAAATTTTCAGTGAAGAGATATTAGAACAAATCTACCTTACAACATCTCTAGTGCAAATCCAGTGAAAACAATGAAAATGCACTCTTGTAAATGCAGGAACAATTTGGTTCGCTATCTTCGTTCCCCTCTGATTTGTTTTTGTGTCCTTTCAAGGAAGAGTTGCAGTAAATGGAGTCAAGGTTTTTACGAAATATTTTTTTATCCATCGGATCAGTTCATCTGGTTCAATGAATCTCCCATTTGGAGGGAAAAAATGAGGAGTGAAAGACAGGCAGGAGTCAGAGATTATTGAAACATGCTTTTTAGACATTTTCTTTTATTTAAGAGCTTGTTTTTTCTGGATTAAAGTGACCTTCGTTTTGAAACTTAAGTTTAATGTATGGAAAACAATTTAAATGGTCATTATTGGAGGAAAACAAAAAAGACTGACCAGATCTAAGGGGCAGGTTTCTGTTTGAAATTTTTTTAGATATTCTCTCTGTCTCAACATGGCATGGAAAAGTGTTTTTTTAATTTTGAAATTTTTTGTCTAAATTGGCAAATAATCTCCCATTGATTTTTCATTTTAATTTTTTAGATGTCCTCTGTGGAAATCCACGGAGCTGCCACAGGAGCCTGGGTGTGGACTACGTCCCCCTGCCCCAGCAGCAGGAAGCCCCAAACCCCCTACTCTGAGATTTGTAATTGGGGGCTGGGAGATCCGGCAGGCAGGTCCTGGGGGCAGGGAACTCTCTCCTGCCCCCTCATGCATGGCTGACGGGGAGCAGATTTTTTTTCCAGGTGAGGTGTCTACACAAGCACTACTGCACCATTACTAATCTGCAGGTAGCAAACATCAGTTTGGCCCCAGGAGTGGCGTGAGATGCACGGGTGTAAGCCCATCATGCCCCCACACCCCGAGCCTCCCCCCGCAGTGACCCCCAGCAACCATGGAGTACCCTGCCGATGCCCAGTACTGCCGGAGGTAAGTGGGGCCCATGGTAGGAGGGACATAGCCCAGCTGCAGGGAGGCTGAGGGGAGCCGAGGAGGGCCTCGGCCCGCCCCC
>NW_005841865.1:411768-414933 GCF_000455745.1 Alligator sinensis
TGGAGAAGAGGGAGAGAGGGTACTTACCAGTCCTTCTCCAGAAGTTCAGGGTCCCTCAAACCCCCAGGTAGGGCCTCCCTTGACAGAAAGTGGCACGTTGCCGGCGGCAGGCCCACTGCGCATCCGCAGAGTTTAAAAGGGCCCGCCAACTGGAAAAAAACCCTCAGTTTGGCCCCAGGAGTGACGGGAGATGCACTGGTGTAAGCCTGTCATGTCTCCACACACTGAGGCCCCCCCAGCGACTGCGGCGCACCCTGCCAACCCCCAGCACTGCTGGAGGTAAGCGGGGCCCATGGTGGGAGGGACATGGCCCAGCTGTGGGGAGGCTGAGTGGAGCTGAGGAGGGCCTCGCCCTGCCCCGGCTCCTACTCCACCCAGCCCCCCAGGGAGCCATGCGAACAGGACATGCAAACAGGCGTGCTTCTGAGCCCAGCACACGAGTTAGCGTGGGAGTTTGTGCAGGAGGGTGAGTGTGAGCCCCCTAGGATAGGCAGTCCCAGCCGCAGCTACCCTACCAGCGGCATCATGCAGATGGGCATATGCTGCAACCCAAGGGACAGTTTACACCCCAGGGTACTCAAGGAGTTGGCTAGAGTCATAGCTCGGCCCCTGGCATGGATCTCTGAGAACTCCTGGCACTCTGGTGTAGTGCCCGAAGATTGGAAGAAGGCCAATGTGGTGCCTATCTTCAAGAAAGGGAGGAAAGTGGATCTGGCAAAATATAGGCCAGTCAGCCTGACCTCTATCCTGGGGAAGGTCTTAGAAAAGATTATCAGAGAGGCCATTCTTAACAGACTAGTCGATGGCAGCATCCTGAGGGATAACCAGCATGGGTTTGTTGCGGGTAGGTCTTGCTTGACCAATCTTATTTCCTTTTATGACTAGATGACCTATCACCTGGACAAGGGAGAAAAAATTGATGTCATATATCTTGACTTTAAAAAGGCCTTCAATCTGGTATCCCATGATCACCTCTTAACAAAACTGGCTAACTGTGGCCTCGGCCTCACCACAATCCACTGGCCAGGCTGGGGAACTGGCTCCATGGTAGGACACAGAGGTTGAAGGAAGTCAGCCATCATGGTGCGCTGTGACCAGTGGGGTCCTTCAAGGCTCTGTCCTTGGGCCTACACTATTCAACATCTTCATTAATGATGTGGACATTGGTATCAGAAGTGAACTGGCCAAGTTTGTTGATGACACCAAACTCTGGGGTAAAGCGTCCACACCTGAGGACAGAAGGGCAATCCAGGCTGACCTTGACAGGCTCAGCAAATGGGCGGATGAAAACCTGATGGTGTTTAACACCGAAAATTGCAAGGTTCTCCACCTTGGGAGGAAAAACCTGCAGCATCCTTATAGGATCGGCAGTGATACACTGGCTAGCCCTATGGACAAAAAGGACTTGGGGGTCATGATTGACCACAAGATGAACATGAGCCTTTAATGTGATGCTGCAGCTAATAAAGCAAGCAAAATGCTGGCTTGTATCCATAGATGCTTCTCAAGCAAATCCCAGGACATCATTCTCCCATTGTACTCGGCCTTGGTGAGGCCACAGCTGGAGTACTGCACCCAGTTTTGGGCTCCACAATTCAAAAAGGACATGGAGAAGCTTGAGAGAGTGCAGAGGAGAGCCACATGCATGATCATCAGGAAAACAGACTTTATGATGAGAGGCTGAGAGCCATGGGACTCTTCAGCCTGGAAAAGCGCAGGCTCAGGGTGATTTGGTAGGCATCTAAGTTTATCAGGGGTGCTCACCAGGATCTGCGGAAATGTCTATTCACCAGAGCACCACAAGGGATGACAAGTTGAATGGTCACAAACTCCTCCATGACCGTTTCGGGCTGGACGTAAGGAAGAACTTCTTTACTGTCCAACCCCCCCAAGGTTTGGAATAGATTGCCACTGGAGGTGGTTCAAGCACCTACTTGGAACACCTTCAAGAGACATTTGGATGTTTATCTTTCTGGGATCCTATGATCCCTGCTGACTTCCTGCCCCTGGGGCAGGGGGCTGGACTCGATGATCTTCTGATGTCCCTTCCAGCCCTAATGTCTATGAAATCTGTAACCAGCTCTGTGACCATGGGACTGACTCTGGGAAACCCTTATCTACCAGTGCCAGCTCAGCAACTGCAGGGCTGGTGCTGGGAGGCCCTTCTGGAACAAGCTGTCCAGCCTCTACCCAGCGTGCAGAGTGGGGACTGGAAACTGTCCTCGTCAGGGACAATTAGGTGCCAGCTGCCCAAATGGCAGATCAGGGCAGGTGGCTGGGACCTGCCCCTCCCCTGCAACTCTTTCAAAGTGCCCTGCCCCTGATTGGGGAGCCAAGGCCAGGAGCTTTATGCTGCCGAGGCAGGGGGACAGTGTCCCTACCCCGGGAGCAAGCAGCCCCCTGGGGCTAGAAGACAGCTGTTTCCTAGTCCAGGGCTCCCCGCCAGCCCCTGCGCTAGCAACCAGGGGGAGCCTAGAGCTCCCCCCCAGTGGCAACAAGTGCCCATTGCAAGGCAGTAAATCTTCTCCCTAATCCCTGCATGTGTAGACACCTGCCCAAAAGCGCCTACTCCAGAGTATCTTACACAAGTGTAAACTTAGGCAGGATCAAATGCATGTGTAGATATGCCCAGCATCTTGTACAAGTTGGATCTAAGCAGCTCCTCAGTTACTTAATATAACTGGAAAAGCTTGGAACACGCCACCTTCATTATTAATGAAAGCTCTTTATTTAATTTACATAGGGCACGTCTACACGTGCATTTATGTGCAACTAAATTTACTGCACACTAAAACTAGTGCCAAGTCCCTCCAGCCCTGCCATGTGCCCCTGTGGCCACTGGGGTGGGAGGGAGCTCCATCCTCCAGCCACATGGCTGCCAGCGCTTAAGCAGCCACGTTGAAACCAGAGTCAGTTCTCAGCACTTGGCAGACATCTTGAAAACTCTGATCCCTGGCCAGTCCCTTCCCTGCCCATGAGCCATGTGCCCAGTGCAGGGGCAGCATGTGGCAGCTCCCTCCTTGCCCACCTTGCCTCCCTATGGCAGGGCTGCTCCTGCCCCTGCTATTGATGACCAGCATCCCATGCTCCTGCTGGCCCTGCTGACCCCAGCAGTCCTCCCCACACCCAGGCCCCAGAAGAGCCACTTACCCACTAGCAGAAGCC
>NW_005841865.1:414994-438865 GCF_000455745.1 Alligator sinensis
CCCCCCCCACCACCCCCACAGCCCCTAGCCCCTGCCCACCCCTATCACCACTCTCAGGACACACACATGGTTGAAACAAAGAAAAGTTATTTCCCTAACAACACCCACCCCCATCCCTCCCTGCTCCACAAACAGAACCCCCTCCTATGATTGTAGTCAGTCATAGCTATCTACTGTGCCTGGAAGGCCTTGACCTTAATGTGTCACTGTCGGGCCAACCAGGAGTGCCCTTGCTCATGCATGCCACCCAATAGAGCCTCATAAATGTGGGCACTTGAGCACCCACCTCGCATGAACTGCCTCTGCAGTTGACATAGCCCCAGAGCACCATGAAGTTGCCAACCTCCTCCCAGGACCAGTTGGGGGCCTGTACACATGCACGAGGCTGGGGCTCAATGGAGAGGATAATGAGGTTGACATTCTTAGCCCATGCCTGTTCTCTGGGCCCCTACACAGCTGTCCCCATGTGGCTGATCCTGGACAGCGCATAGGAGCGCTCAGTGGAGGTGCACAGGCAAGGACTGGGAGCCATGCGGCAGAGGCACTTTACCACAGCACGTGCTGGAAGGCTGGGAACAGCTGCAGCTGAAGATCAGTATGCAAGGATGGAGCTAGAAGGGGAGTTAAGAGTTCCTGGAGAAGAGGGCAAGGGAAAGGAAGAGGGAGGTGTAGTGCTTAGGGAGAATTACTGAGCCTGTGTAATGTCTCTCAGGGTCTGAAGGAAAGCCAGAGCTTTTGGGGTTTGTTTGTTCAATTGTTTGAGGTTTGCACACTCACATGTTTTGTTATTTGTCTTTTCTGTGGAAGGTTGCCCAGGTAAAACAAACAGTCTGTAAACCCAACCATGGAGCTGACTGGCCTCAATAGGAAAGCTGGGTAAGTGACCCACTTTCAGTACGTTAGGCTCTTTGGCTTCCTATACATGTGCTTGTTAGCATTCTAATTGGTGTTTAGCACTAACCTTCTAAATTTAGTACTAACGTTCTAAATAGTGTTCAATTAATCTAGTTGGCTCTACGTTCTAATTAGAAAGCTGCAGTGTCACCACAGCATCACATGTCTGAGGCCCCCACACATTTCAAAATGTCTGTGCAGTGCTTTAACTAAGCTTCATTGAATGATACTTAGATCACCAGTCCCACAACCATTTTTTTAAATGCACAGGGGCTTAATACACATGATGCTGCAGTGTTTTAATTAGAGCAGCTGCTTACCCCCCACTCCCCAGCCTCCAAGCATGTGTATAGGTAGCCTTTAAAGTTAATCACATCACTTAAATGCTTTGTTGACTGAGATGGACTTAACCACAGGCATCATGTTAATGGCCTGTAGTCACTATACAACAGGATGAGAAACCACTAACTGTCCAGCTGTGGCAACCCAAAACTCAGCATGGGCTAATTTATCCTGTTTTTTGGATAGATCACTACTAACTAGACTGCTACCAATGTCCAAGGCAGATAATTCAAAACTTGCTTGGATTTCTCTGTGTGCTTTCCAACCTGCAGTATAGGCATACCCTTTGTGTTTTGACATATGTACAAACATTACACTTGCCAAGATTAGGGCAATTTAAATGGCTGGCTGCGTAAGCATTCACAGGACTTGTGTTATCTTAAAAATGGTGCCCCCAATCTGAAGTTAGTTCTTCTTCAACATGAACTAAATTTAGATTGGCATGGGATTAAATTGATCTATCGAGGTTTATTCCAGGCTACTGAACATTTGCACACATTCACAGCATAGCCCCAGGGCTGGGAAGTCCAGCCACTTTCCAAAGCCCTGAGGCTGTGCCATTTTTACCATTTTCCCCCCACCCCCCACCCTTGACTTGTTATTTTACCCCCTGTGGACCTAGTAGCCCCTCCCCGCAGTGTACTTGTCTCTAAGTCCCTGTGACTTCTTCCAGCAAGCAGTGAATGCTTGCACACGCAGATCCTGACTCAGGTTTAGGAGGCTCCAACTAAGCTACCTCAACCTGAGCTGGGTCCTGCAAATGCTTGTTCACACCTTGTAAATGCCTCAACTGTGAAGGCAACCTCTTGATGGAAAGACACGATATAGGATAAAGGGAATAGCAGTTGTCTAAAAAAACTAAGTTGTGTTCCTTCCTTTCCTTAGCCCATACATTATGCTAACGGCATTAATAAGAATTAATGTAGGCTTGAAAGAATTATAACACTGGCCAATATGTCATCCCTTCAGGAAAGCCATGTCTTGCATTTGTCATGTTAAATAAAATCTCACTGCAAAGTCAAAGCTACTCCTAGAAGACCTCTCAAGTCAGAGAGGGAGACAAGACTGAAAGCTGCAAAAGGAAAGAGACAAGCAGAGAATAGGGGAAAATGTCAGCAGCAAAGGGCTGTTTGGAGATAGGAGAACTTGGCTTAAACCCTTTGTGCTCTTTAAAAGAAACTGAAGTTCTGAAAGTTTTAAGTGTGATTTCACTGGAAATGAGACTATATAAAAATGTCACCCTCCTGTAAATCTGGATTAACTCCATGAAAATCACTGGAGTTGTATCAGATTTACACTGGGGTAACTCTTTGCCAAATTTAGCTTCCTGTGTATATTTAAGGTCACATTTGGTTTCTATTAAGACAAACCAAGCTTTTTACTAACTTTCATTCTAAGTACTAAGAATGAGTTGGACTTGAATCTGACCCATGCATTATAAAACAGAGCTGTTAGGAGAGGTGCAGGTGTAGGAGCTACTGGTGGAGTAAAATTTAAAGTTAGTGGGTTTAGAAATATGTAACTGAGGACAGAATCTGACCTTCAGAATCAAAATTTGCAAAGACTGAGACTAGGGTGGGGGGAGCAGTGTAAATAGAAAGTGTCAGTTGAGCCAATTTGCTCTTGAATTAAAAAGAAACAATAAATACAGAACCTGTGTGCTCTGGGCAATGGCAATGGCTATTTGGTAGCTGCAGCAGCTGCTATTTTTATGCCTCCCCCCTCAAGCCAGTGCCCAGTTACACTACTGGCAGAATCTCATGAAGCCATTTTTAAAAACTACTTTTTAAACTGGCACAACACTATCTGAACTGAGCTTTGAATTGAAAGGAATTGCCTTGTGTTGTGGGGAGGGGATAGGCTATTAAAGCAATATACAGGAGCCAACAGATTATAAGACTTCTGAAACTTCTTTTTCTTGGAGAAGCCAGTTGATTTTACTTTGCAGAGCCTAGTATTTATTTTGGAGGGGCAGTTCTTTGTGTTTCCCAAGTCAATCTTCCTGGAAACATTTTCATGTCAGAAAATTGTTTTTTCACCCTTTCCTTCTGAACGCTCACAAAAGTAACTTGAGCAAAACCAACCCCAGAGAAGTTTACTCAACTTTCAGCCACCCTACTCTAGCACTAGGCTTTTGACTTTTGTAGCCGATGAGTGACAGGTTGTCTGTCACAAAAAGAAGGGCCTCTTTCGTCACCATCCTTTCATTTTTAATCTACATCCACAGGTCGCTTCATATATTCCTTATTTTTGGCTCTCAAGGGGGAATCTTTTCATACATTCATTGTTAAAGAGAATGAGGTAGTCGATCAAATGCAGAAAAGCCTGAAAAAAAGTCTATCCCTATATCTTTGGATTCTAATTTTGATTCTCTAGTGTTAAGAAAGATCATCCGCTATGGAACAAGGTCAATGCAACAGCAGCGGCCTGGCCCACAGAGAGCTTCCATATGCCCTGCTATTAATCATACCATTTCTCGAAATGTACTGAACAACTTAGCTCTGGAAATATCATTAACAAGTAGCTAAGTGTTAAATTGCCAGGAATTTCCAGAATAAGGAGGGAAAGGAAAGGAAAGAGGAACAAAAAAACAACAAAAAAAGGGGGAAAGTTTCAAACTTTTTTTTACCCGAGCCAGGTTGAATTAGGGTAATTGTTCTCTTGCAAATACTATGGAGATTAATGAGGTCCACAGGCAGAGCCGGGAGAAAGAGAAATGTAAAGAACTGCAGTTTCCAAAAATACAGCTGCTACGATGCCATAGGGACAGATCAGTTTGAACATGTTCTTTCATCCCCCTACCAGGCACAACTTAACTTTTCTCATTACTGAAATGCTCAGGATCAAAATCTAATCACCAGTTTGCCCCAATCTAAATAGGCCCAGTTCCCCATCAGTACTGTTATAAACCCCAACTCAGTCAAATATTTAGGCATGTGCTTAAGACCACTTAAATTTAAGGCCTCTTGACCTTATCAGTGTCTCTGTAATGTAAAGCATTAGCAAGCTTTTCCCCGTTGTACTTTTCTCTTCGGCATATTTGATATTGATATTTGATACAGCATTCTTGCAAGCAAGTTAAGGAAGTATGGGTGGGACAAATGGACTGTAAGGTGGATAGAAAAGTGGCTGGATCATCTGGCTCAATGGGTAGTGATCAATGGCTCGATGTCTAGTTGGCAGCTGGTATCAAGTGGAGTGCCCCAGGGGTCAGTCCTGGGGCCAATTTTGTTCAATATCTTCATTAAGGAGCTGGAAGATAAGATGGAGTGTGCACCCTCAGCAAGTTCGCAGATGACACTAAGCTGGGGGGAAGCAGAAGATACGCTGGAGGGTAGGGCTAGGATTCAGAGTGACCTAGACAAATCGGAGGATTAGGTCAAAAGAAATTTTAATGAGGTTCAATGAGGACAAGTGCAAAGTCCTGCACTCAGGACAGAAGAACCTCATGCACTGCTACAGGCTTGGGACCAACTGGCTAAGCAGCAGCTCTGCAGAAAAGGACTTGGAGATTACAATGGACAAAAAGCTGAAGATGAGTCAATAGTTTGTCCTTGTTGCCAAAAAGGCTAACAGCATACTGGGCTGCATTAGTAAGAGTGTTGCCAGCAGATTGAGAGAGGTAATTATTTTCCTCTATTTGGCACTGGTGGGGCCACATCTGGGGGTGCCTATACATGAGCAGCGAGGCTGCTCTGACACACTGTAATTAGAGTGCATTGGAGCAGGCTCAATTAATTGAATCTGATGGAGCGTGGTAACTACCACACTCCAGCAGACTCCAGAGTCTCATGTTTCAGTGTTCTTGCACTTTAAAATGGCAGCGGAGGTGCTTTAACTAAAGCTCATCGAATGAGCTTTAGTTAAAGCAACCTGCTGCCATTTTTAAGTGTGGGGAGACTAATACAAAAGCTGTTAAAGGTGCTTTAATTAGAGCAGCTCTTGGAGCCTCCTCCCCAACTCCTGGAGCATGTGTATAAATGCCCTGGAGTACTGTGTCCAGTTTTGGACCCCCCCACTGGAGATAGGATGTAGACAAGTTGGAGGAAGTCCACAGGGGGGCAACAAACATGGTTCAGGGGCTGGGGCACATGACTTACAAGGAGAGGCTGAGGGAACTGGGCTTATTTAGTCTGCCAAAGAGAAGACTGAGGGGGGGATTTCATAGTGGCTTTTAACTACCTAAAGCTTGGTTCCAAAAAGGATGGAGCTAGACCAGGGGTGGGCTATTATTTTGGCTGGAGGGCCGCTTCATAAGTTTTGGTGAGCTGTCAAGGGCCACATGGTAGCCCTGCCACTTGACAGGTACCCTGCCCCCTGGTCTCCATCTTTGGACCAGAAGTCCCACCTCCCTAACCCCTAACCCCTTTGCCACTGGAAGTCCCTCCCCTTGCCCCTAGAAGTACTTCTTTTTAGGGGGTTTCCATTTTGGAACCAGGAAAAACCAAATCATATACTAAAAGTCAAACATCTACTATAATGTATTTTAATTTTATTTTCAAAAAATATTTTTGTCCTGTGCATTTGCATAGTGTATATAGAGGTGATAGCATAATAGATCAAAAATAAAGTCCTATCCTTCTATTTTGTGTGTGGGAGGGAGGAGTGTGTGTGTATGGTGAGCTGGGTATGTGTGGGGTTTGTGAGGGGGTGTGGCTCTGTGGGGGGTGTAGGATATGTTGGGGGTGTGGGCATGTGTATATGTGGGAGGGTTGTAGGGGGCTGTGGGGTTTGTGGAGTGTGAGGGATGGTGGGGGGTGTGGGGACCCCCCACATGCCTCCCCCCATGGTACACAGCCCCTGCCACTGGCAGTGGCAGCAGCAGCTGGTGTTGGGCCCTCAGAGTGCTCATGGTCCACACAGGTGCTCCCACTAAGTGGCGCACAGCTCTAGCCAGTACCGGGGGCTTCACGTGGTGGCAAGGAGCAGAGCCAGTCTGGCCCTCCCGTATCATGCAGGGCTCATGTGCAGCTCCTGGGACACAGGTGCCATGGGGGAAAGCCCTGTGTGATGGAGCCAGCTGCTGTTGCCACACCCTGCCACCATGTGCAGCTCACAGGAGTCTTCTGGAAATGGCAGGGAACCTTGCTGCAGCAGGGACACAAGGAGGAGCGACTGGAGGCCAGGGAAGCTGAACAGGTCCCTCCACAGAGGCAGCGGTGGCCCCACCCAGAAGCTGTACATGCTAGCCTGTGCAGGAGGGTGGGCGTGAAGAGCGTGGGAGGGTGGTGGGTGGGAGTGAAGAGTGCAGACTGGGCAGGAAGGTGGAAATGAAGAGTGTGGGCTGGGCAGCATACAATTAATTGGTGGGTGTCTGCGGCCAGATGAAACCACCTGGTCGGCCAGATCCAGCCTGCAGGCCATATTTTGCCCTCCCCTAAGCTAAACTGTTCTTGGTAGTGGTAGATGGCAGAACAAAGAGCAATAGTCTCAAGTTGCAGCAAGGGAAGCTTAGGTTGGATATTATGAAAAATGTTCTCACTAGGTGGGTGGTGAAGCATTGGAATGAGTTACCTGGAGAGATGGTGGACTCTCCATCCTTGGAGGCTTTTAAGGCCCAGTTCAACAAAGCCCTGTCTGGTATGATCTAGTTAGGGATGATCCTGTTTTGAGCTGTGGGTTGGACTAGATGACCTCCTGAATCCCTTTCAACCCTAATTTTCTATGATTCTATGATATTGTACTTTTGTCTTGGCATATTTGTTTTGACTTATATAAATTTACATGATATCAATATACTATACTATATTGTTTATAATATATACAATATTATCCCTATGCATGGGTAAGCAGACTGGGTGACTATATATAAGCCAACTGTTAGAACGGTGGGGGCCAAACTTTTTGGTAGATGTATTGCATATTAGCACCACAACCTCCCTGAGTCCCACTCAGATCCTTCTCCCTCATCCGAGCTACTGCTCGTGTTTCTGCTCCCTGCCTAAGCTGTTGCTCTGCTTTCTGCTTCCTTCCTTGTGCTCCCTCCTTGATATGATGCTCTGCTTTCTGCACCTTGCTTTGTCTGCCACTGTGTTGTCCCAGCCTGCTGCATGCCACACACAGAGGCTGCCCATGCCACTTGTGCTACAGCTTAGCCACCTCTAGTTTAGAATATGGACCTGGGGACTAAAAAGGTTAAATCTGATGTCAAAAGGGAGTTTTGCCATTGATTTCAAAGACCCCAGAATTTTGTCCCTAGATTTTATTCCTGATTCTGCCACTAGCTGTGAAGAAGTGATAATTTGAGAAAATTATCCAGGAGCACATCTGTGGGGGACCAGCAGGGGGGATGATGCTCAAGGGCAACCAGCATGGGTTCATTAGAGGCAGGTCCTGTCAGACCAACCTGATTGCCTTCTATGATCAGGTCACAAAATCCTTGGACGCAGGTGTCATGGTGGATGAGTCTTTCGGGACTTCAGGAAGGCCTTTGACACTGTCTCCCACCCCATTCTCATTAAAAAGGACTGTGGCATTGATGCCTACACAGTCAGATGGGTCACAAATTGGCTAGGGGACTACACCCAGAGAGTGGTGGTGGACGGGTCATATTTGACCTGGAGGGATGTGGGCAGTGGGGTCCCCCAGTGCTCAGTCCTCGGGCCCGTATTGTTCAATTTCTTTATTAGCGACTTGGACAAGGGGGGTGAAAAGCACCCTGTTCAAATTCGCTGATGACACCAAGATTTGGGGTGAGGTGGGCATGCTAGAAGGGAGGGACAGGATACAGCTGGACATGGACAGGTTACAGGGGTGGGTGATTGAGAATAGGATGGGATTCAATACTGACAAGTGCAGGGTGCTGCACTTGGGCAGTAAGAGCCAGCAGCATACCTACAGGCTGGGGAACTCCCTTCTCAAAAGCACAGTGGCAGAAAGAGATCTTGGAGTCATTATCAATTCTAAAATGAACATGGGCCGCCAATGCGAGGACACGGTCAGTAGAGCTAACTGCACCTTGTCATGTATCCACAGATGCATCACAAGCAGGGCCAAGGAGATGATCCTCCACCTCTATGCGACACTGGTCAGGCCACAGCTGGAGTACTGCATCCAGTTCTGGGCACCACACTTTAGGAGGGATGCGGCCAGTATTGAGAGGGTGCAGAGGAGGGCCACTCTCATGATCAGGGGGCAGCAGGGCAGACCCTATGAGGAGAGGCTACGGGACCTGAATCTGTTCAGCTTTCACAAGAGAAGGCTGAGAGGGGATCTACTAGCCGTCTATAAACTTACCAGGGGGGAATGGGTGAGACCCTGTTGCCCCGAGCACCTCCCGGAGTAACAAGAAACAACAGCCATAAGTTGATTGAGAGTAGGTTCAGGCTAGACATCAGGAGGCACTACTTCACAGTCAGGGTGGCCAGGATCTGCAAACAGCTTCCAAGAGAAGTGGTGCTGGCTCCTGCCTCCGGGGTCTTTAAAAGGAGGCTTGATAATTACCCAGCCGGGGTCATATGGGGTTCAGCCTATCAGGGGTCACACAAGTCCAGTATTCATTTCTGCCCAGGGCAGGGGGTCGGACTTGATGATCTGCTCAGATCCCTCCCGACCCTACAACTATGAACCTATGATAATCTTGCATTTTCTCACAGCTTGTCCAACTGTAAAATGGGGATAATACAGTGTTGCACAGAATGTGTGTTGCATTTGTGTTTGTAAAGCTCTAGGTGCAGATAAAAGATGTGACAAATAAAATATTATAAAACTGATTCTGCTCCACCTCACATTTGCTAGGAAGGAAGAGGCACTCAGCCTTCAATGTTGTGCTGTATCCGGAATGTGTCAAATGTTATCAGTTGTTCTTTGATATGTCATATGGCTTGTACGACTTTAGGTTAAGCCACTGATACAAAATATAGTAATTTAGAAAAGAGTTACTCTGGTTGTGAAATAACTGTCCGGATTCAAGCTCTCTTGGACTCTCCAAAAGTAATATTCCCTATTAATATTAGAAGTGTGTGTACTTGTTGCACAATTTACCGCCAGGACAAGAAACATTTTAATTGTTACCTAAAAGATGCAGTTTAGTTCAATGAAATTCATTATGCCTTAAACCAGGGTTATAAGAGCAGCAAATCCAATTTTAGCTGCTGTTTTGATTCTATAGGTGGGAACTGGACTCTGCTGTATTTAGTGGACGAGAAGATGTGTTGTTGGGGAAAGGTCAGAAGCTAACTAGTGCAAAATGTCAACACTCAGTGGATGGGACACTTAAGCAGTCAGTTTAAATGACTCTGGCATTTTACCTGCTGCTGCCTCTGCACACAGAACTTGTCATTTTAAATCTTCATTTGGTAATTTTCTGTTCTGTGACTGTAGGGTATGCAGTTGGATCCACAGAAGTATAATATTCTGACAGCTGTTTCCTTTGCTAGCAGTTTATTTAAGCACATTATTTGGTGCAATTTAGACCTCATTCAGATCTGTTTCAGGAACTTAAAAAGACTCTCATGTCTCCAACTGCCTGTCTGTCTGTCTGGTACTGCCCCTGTCTTCTCACAGCTCCTAGCTCACTGCTTTTTTTCAAGCATCAGTTAATCAAACTCAGAAAGGAAAGACATGGTTTCAGAATAGCTTTAACCCTTCCATGGGCACCAGGAAAACTCTAGACACAGAAAGTGATAAGAAGTAAATGCTGTTTTTGAGATTAGCTATGAAAATACATTACTTCTATTTGCAAAGGGCTGCTCTGGAACTTGGATTGAATTACAGTTGTTTGAATGAAATCATGCATTTTAAATGAGAACAATCTGGATGTCCTCCTGTTTTATAAGACTAGGCTCTAGAACTGTCTATAGATGCACCATAGAGACCGTTCAAAGATGTATGCTATAATAAGGATGATGTGGAACAGGGAAATAGATTGCCCTTAGCCTTAGCTAGTTTGCAGAATGCTTTGCCATCATCCTTGTACACACAACAGAAGAGTAAGAGAGAGCTGCATGCCCAGATGTGCTCTCAGACCACACATCACCCAAGAGGAGTAAGAAAAAGGAAGCACCTAAATGACTTTTGCAGATCTTTGTGTTTTATTAGTCTCTGCAGGCAGAGTTGCAGGCAAAGTAGGTTGCAAATAAGAGCCAATTCTGATTGAAACCAAACCTTTTCTGAGGTCTGAACAGATTTAGTAGCAATCTCCTCTGAATGCCTTTTGTGTCCCAATGGAGCTAAACTGAACCCTCTGCAGTGTATTGTGCATGGACTCATTTGGATACAGCTAGTTCACAAACTGGGCCTGTATAGGTGTGTGGTTGGAGGGAAGATCATAACCTATTTTTTTCCTTTGAGCACTGGATGAAACTCAAAAAAGCAAAGTTGTTTCTTAGAATTAGAGTTCCCAACCAATCAGAGTTCCCACATTGAAAAAAACAGCCAGAAGTCCTGCTTTTATACCTTCTCATCCTCATCTCAAGAGATATTTGCACTCTGTGCCCCAGCTGAGTGAAGCGTCAGCCGTCCTGTCTGAACCTGTGTATGCAGCAGGTGTGGCTGACATTAGTAATAATAATGTGGCTCAGCAGTAAGAGATATCAATCTCCCAGAAGTAATTAAATTAACCAAGCTTACGTAGGCAGTCACCACACATACTTTGGATTTTCAAGCTCGCTTCCAAGATCTCTTGTTGATTATAAGCTGCAGGGGGGAAAAAGGAGGCTCCGGATGACTGTCCTGAGCAGAAAGCACAGTTGTCCCATGAGTCAAAGTAGTGTTAGCAGCTATCTAGGAGTTGTCAAAAGGGATGACAACTCTGAGAACCAG
The DNA here is from genome assembly GCF_000455745.1 of Alligator sinensis. Taxonomy (NCBI): domain Eukaryota; kingdom Metazoa; phylum Chordata; order Crocodylia; family Alligatoridae; genus Alligator; species Alligator sinensis. Next base: position 425,993 of record NW_005841865.1, read on the forward strand.
CTTTCAGGGAGCAGTGAATGTGACTCTAGACAATGTTTGGATGTGGGATGAAGCGCTAACAAGTCTTTCCAGGTCAAAATTACAACCTCTCCCCCCCCTACATACACACACGCACACATACACTCCTTCCCAGTATTAGTGCACTGTATCTAATCTGTGGGGATTCTTCTTTGGTTTTTAATGTACTGTGTAATGGTTACCCATGTGTTTGGTAGTTAGAGAAGGTAGGGCAGACAGTCAATAATTCAGTGCCACTTCCATAAATCCTCCCCTCCTTTGTAACATGATAATGCTCACTCACCATAAGGGGACTAGTTGTTGGATCACTGTATCCCAATAGCTCCGAATAACCTTGTTTTAAAGACCAACATTTCTTTCTGGGTTTGAAAACAAGCTATCAACAAAATCTTAGCTCTCTATGCCAAATCTGTGAATCACTAATAATAGAGTCCTTTGGCTCTGCACACACCTTGTTTGCCAAGCAGTCACTGATCTCTTCTCCACAATGTTTCTTGCAGGTGTCAAGCTGTAGTGAATAGAACAGATAACATGAGCATCCTTAACAGGGTAATCCCTTTATCTGTGACACAGCTCTTCTAGCTCAAGAGACAATCCAAAACTAAGACTGTGTTTATCCTTTGTGACGGTTCACAATGGGGAGGCAGGGGAAAGTGTGGGGTTCTTCTGAGTAATGCTTTCCCTCTTGGGGTCAGCCCGTCCTATCCTGCAGAACCTGCAGCTTCAGGGGGCCCTGCAGCCAAAGGGCTGTGCCCTCCTTGCACCCCACTGCCTGCACCATGTTTAAAGGGCTCGATGCAAGCAGGGAGGCCCTTCCCGGCTGAGTGGGGCAGTAGTTCCCGGCTCCGCTCCTGGCCATGGGGAGGTAACCCAGGTGTCCCCAGCAGGTGCTGTCCCCACCCCTCACCCTGCACAATGCAGCCCATGTGTGCACAGCCTGGCCCCAACTATTTTATTTCAGTAAGTTTATACTGCAATTAACCGCAATTTTGATTTTTCAATGGATCAGGGACCCCAAAACTATATCTTGCACAGGGCCCCAAAAATTGTGGGCCAGCCCTGTTTCCTCTTCACCTGAAGTAGAAGGGGACTGAGAAAAATAGATTATCCTTGCCTTCCTGGAGCTGTTTGGTGTCCCCTTCCCACTCAACTTCAGGCTGCTCAGTGGGAGCTTTGCTTCTAACTTCAGTAGGAGTAAGACCAAACCTCTGAGTTTATTCCTGCAAATATGGGTATAAGAAAGATTAGATTTCATTCACTTCCCGACCAGAGTGAGAGTTAATGCAAGGGAGGGGGAGCTAGGATTCTGCAAGGGGAGAGCAGCTGTAAACTGCACTCAGGGCCTTCTGGAGTCTCACCTGAATCAGTGCATCCTAGCTAGCTAGGAACTCTCCTTTGGTAACAATGCTTTGTTAAGGACTGTGGGAGGTGGTTCCCAGACATTATGCCTCAAATTCCATCCAATTAGGCTTTCTACTGCAAGGCCTCTGTGATAGGATACCAGTGCTTTAGCAGGACCAGGGGCCAACCGTCCTGGGTGCCAAAGCAAAGGGGCACCAACCAGTGTTGCCCAACTGGGGCGGGGCACAGGACAGAGCTGTGAGCTGCTCCTTTTGCAGGGTACGGAGACAGGGGGAGAGCGGCTCCTGCTGCTGTGTGCACTCCCAGGCAAGCATGGGGTGGGGGGGCACATGCCCCCTGGATCTGTGCACAGGGTGAGGGTGGGCTGCTACTGCAGGCTTCACCCCAGGTGCCAAACTTCCTTGCCACAGCACTGCAGCATATACTAGAAGAAAGCTGCCTTATGAGAAGATCTAATCCCAGCCATGGTTTTCTTTTTTCTCCAAATAGGGCTGAATCATTAATTACACAATTGTGTAAGCTGGCTGGAGTAATTATGACAGAACTATATAGTGCCTGAATACACAGTTCTATTAAGATCAATATGCTTGTGAAATCAGATGGATTTTTCCACGACTTTGTTTAGAATGAAAGACAGAAAAAAATTCTGAAAATAGAAAGCAACAGGTTTTTTTTTTCCTTTCTTAATTTTGCTTTGCTTTATTATACACAGATTTAAAAAAAACAAACTCAAAGCATTTCTGTGCTGTCAATGAAACATTTTAAATTATGAAAATGAATGTTTTCTGGAATTTGCACATAATTTTAAAACCTTCAGTTGTCTTTGTTAATTCTTCAAGGGAAGTTCTCTCTCATTACACAATTCTCTACAGAGCAACATTTTCCAACACAGAACCTACTGCTGTCCTATAAAATATGGTATTTGATCAAAAGCATATAATTAATAAACTGCCTCAGCAGTTACAACATTAAGTCTAATAAAGAATAAACTTTCAGAGGTATATGAAATCCCAGTGCAATTTCACTTCCTGAACATTTAACAGAAAATATATTAAAGAAAATAAAATCAATAATTCATATGTAAATTCATCACACTTGAACATTTACAAGTTGCTACACGTGATCTGGGAGTGTCCTGCTAATGCATTCTAAGGAATACTATCTATAGTCTACATGATAATAAGTACAGTTATATTCCTTGCTGCTCTCTCTCTCTCTCTCTCTCTCTCTCTCTTTCCTATAGGGAACCTTATTGAATAATAGTCTCAAATAGTTGTGCTAAGAACTGGACGGTAAGCCCAAGGATCTGTCTTATCATCAGAAATGGAAAGAAAGCTGTTGTTGTTGACAGGCAATGGTGCTGTAAATGATTTGACAAATCTTGAAAAGGTAAAGATTATTTTGAATGAAAAAAGTAGGAAATCTCAGAGCTAGGGCAGTCTTTGTTTCATGATTTGTTGATCAGCTCTAATAAATGGAGATCATGTACTTTGGGTGACCAGTCACACAAATCAAGTGGAGAGCTGTTAAATAAATTCAATGAGCAGATCACAAGCAAATAGGCTGTAATTTGTTTGCATCAGTTATTCATTGAACAGATGTGAATAATGAGCAAATTTGTTAAAATTACTATGCCCATGCACATTTTGAACAGAAAAAAGGATAAATTGATTGAATAAGTTGGTTATAATGAACAACTCAGCCAGCTATTCTAGTTATTACAGATACTAATGACTCTTCTAGTTACCTGGTTTGCAGAATGCTGAGTTTTAATGATGCCTACTGTATAGGCAACATGAAATATGATTTTTTGAAGATTTACTAAAATGTTAAACTGTAAGAGGATAAATGCAATTAAGCTAATACGTTTTACAAGGTAACTCACAGTAAAAAGCATATTCTTATTGTAAGCATGTGAGTAAACTGATTAAAGTCACTGATGTTAATATGTTTGCAGTTAAGCATAAGCTTAAATGATTTTCTAATTTAAGACCTTGCTCCGTGAGCTCATATTTACATTATATACATCTATACACACACACGCGCGCACATATATGTGTGTGTGTGTGTATTACAGAAACATCTAAGGGATAATATAGAAGTAAATCTAAATTAGTGAGAACTTGACCTGAGTCTCTGCATAATATTCAGAATAATAACCCCTTCTGCATGAAAGAGATTCTAGCTGAGGCCTTGGAGGTTGTATTTTTCTCGGGGGCCATTGTGTTTGTGATCCACAAAGCTGTCTCATCAAGTAATTGAGCGCTATGCTGCCTCTGGGATGTGTCAAATTATGCCTTTTTTTTTTTAAAGACCATAAAATAAGAGTTTGAGGGGGCTTTTTAACATAGGAAGCACAACCAAAAAAATTGTTTTCTATGTCAAATTGTGCAGATAAAGAAAAAAAGTCTTCTTCCTTTCTCCTTAAATAATGATGATAGGGATCAGAAGCAAGAGGTTGAATGCTGTAGAGGGAGGGGACACAAAAAGGAATTTAAATGCATGCACAACTCCTGAAACAGACAAAGGATAATTACAAGTTAGACATGACATAGGTGAAATGGCTTTGCTCTTAAGGAAAACAAGACAGGGAACACAGTGTGATCATTTAGTCTCCACACCCTACGTCTTCCAAGCCTACACCATAGAGCTGTATAAAAGGGTTCATGCTGCAATCTGACTGATCAGCAAGGCACTGAAGCTTATCCTTAAGTCCTTTTGATGTTCAGTGTCTGGTTAAGTGCTTTTCTGGGATGGGTTGTCTGAGATTTAACAGTCCCTTAAATGTAATTTTTGGGGGCTGGGTAGTTTTAATATTGTTATTCATTTATGGCAAAGCAAAGATTAGATAAGCTGACATTCATATACAATCACTTGACTCCAAGAGTTAAGGCTTAAAAAAAATCTTTCTGATCATTTCAGATGTTTGTACCTCACAAAGGCGAGGAATACATATAAATATATGAGTAAACCATTCACTAATCAGTGGATGAATTAATCCAGTGGTAGTAGCCATTATTGTTCCCTGCTTTTTGTAGAGCCTTATCACAGTCCTTACTTAGACAAACCCTCCTCATACCTTTGCTTTGTCAACTGTCTGGCTTTTAGCAGATGTGATTTTTTTTTGTTTTGTTTTGCTCTTATTTCCCATTTCTTCCTTGATCATTGCTTTGTAGTATGTGTCCGTTTGACCAAAAAGAAATGCATACCTTACCATTTGTCAGGTTTAACTTGAAACTTATTATTTTTTAATACAAAATTGCATAGTGATACTTATTGGTTCATTTACCTATTTTTATCTTTGCCCCCTCAAATGAGGTCTCCCACTTCACCTTTCATTAGCACTCACAGTTTTGTGTCATCTGAAGATGTGCACACTTCACTTCATATGTCCTTCCTCTAGGTCACTGATGCATGAACAAGCCCCAACCTCAGACTGTTTCCTGTTGCACTCCACTTTTCCCCTCCCACTACTGCCCCATCTGTATCCATTTTGGTACTCCACTTTTCACCTCCCACTACTGCCCCATCTGTATCCATTTACCACTACTTTCTAACTTATCTAACCTCAGTTTCCAAGTCTTTTTTTTTTTTTTACCCAATTGAGAATTTCGCTATCAATGCCCGACTTATTAGCCTTAAGTCTTTTATGCAATACAGTATCACAAAAAGCCTTGTGGAAGTCCAAGTCAATTATGTCTGCTGTTTCACCCCTGTCAGCTCTTATTGTCACCTCCTTTCCGAGAAGTTAATCATATTTGCTAAGGATGACCTACTCTACATAAACCGATGCTACTGACTGTCCTTGGATAAGACTACCTGTTCAAGAGCGCTCACGGTTTTTGGCTAGCATCCCCCCCCAGTACTGAGCTAATGTATTAATTCGTCTCTCAGTGCCCTCCAATAAACATGGCTCTGTTCATCATCCTATGTTGTTTTGTCTTCAGTGTGGAATTGATTGTTTGTTTTATATCTAGAGGTCTCAACCAAGATCAGGGCCCTATTGTGCTGCACATTGTACAAACATACAGTGAAAGACAGCATCTGCCTAGGGAGCTTACCTAAGCAGACAAAGGGTAAGAGGGGAATCATGGGCACACAAAGAGGGGAGGTGACTTGCCCAAGGTTGCACAGTAGGTCAGGAGCAGAGAGAGATGAATAGAAGCCAGGTTTGTTGATGTCCACTAGACCATGGTGCCTCATCTGATTAGCATCTCTCAGACTGGCTCCGCTCTTTTGTCTGCAAAAAAGCCTGTAATGCCTTTGCAATGGTCTCCTTCTGTACAGGGGAAATGAGCAATAAGCTCATGTATAGTGTTAACTTATGTCATTACCAAAGGCTACTAAAAGGCAGATAAAAGCAGCAATTCAGCAGAGGGAAGGCACTGCTGAATGTGAGTTTGGGGACAGAAAGCAGATTGGGTAACATCCCATGCAACTAAAAATGTTAGTTCAACTCATAGCAAAAAGAGGAAGTAGAAACAATGAGCAAGAGCTCATGGGACAAATGGACTAAATAGTTAATTTTCAGAGGTGCAAGCCACTGATGCTTTCAGAAATTGGGTCATAGTAATATTAAAAAGCTCTTTCTTTCCCCCCATATCTGTCAGCATGCCTCAGTGAGGACCTGAAACTCATCTATAGGCATCCTTTGAGGAGACAGCAGTAATCATGGATCAGTTTATCTTTGATTTAGACAAAAAACCTCTAAAGCCTTGGCTACAGCTATCCAACTGAATTTGATTCTGTGATACAATCCAAGCAATGATTTGAACCAATGCTCCTGATACAAATTAAACCACTTAGCTACCACATTCTTTATGATGGAAACAGATAATCTACTAATCTTAAATTTGATGTTTTAAGCCCAATTTATCCCAAGGCCCCTTATCCAAGTAATGTCTTGTGGAAGGAATTATGAACTGAGAACCACAGACTGAGGAGGAAGGTGGGGGAGGGAATTTAGGTGCTTTTAGTTGTTGTTTTGACCATCTGAAAAGCACTAAACCTGTGAAGGTCTGCCATCTTCATCCGTCTCCCACCCCGCCCCCCCCCAGCCCAATTAGGATTGCACAAACTATAACAGTTGACTACCCTTCCATTTTATACATAAGGCATGGAGTGTTTGCAGCCTTTGAGCTCAGTGCAAGACACTTTGAACTCTTCATCTTTCTTTTCTTAGAGATGTCTGATGTGCAATGCTGTGTAGATAGACAATATGTAGATATTTTAGACTGTCGGATGATCAGTCTGGCCCATTTTACAAGACAGGCAGCAGTCAGAGCTGTATGAAGAATTTTGCACATCAAGTGAAATTGAGCTTAACTGAAAGGAAAGGTTAAAAAAAGCCAACCCCAATCATAATCCCAGCAGCATGGATTTGCACATCCTTGCCATCAACGGAAAGCATTTTTATATCAAAACAGTCATTTAGGCAAAAAGGACTGTTAAGTGTCACTTCTCTCTCTCACTAGTTAGCCATGAAATTGTCCCTAATATGTGCAGATATTTCAAGTCTCACATAAATGTCACTCCACTATGGCAACTCCTCTATGCATTTCTAACTCTGAATCCAGACACTGCATTTCTTTTTTTGAGGAGCAGCATAATATTAGTTGGATCCTTATTGCAAAGAGGAAATAACTCAGAAGTCACAATGCTAATCAGACACTAGCAACATCATTTTATCATCTTATTTATAGAGGCATAGATCTAATCATTCATGTTAACTCAGAAAATTTACTCTGGTTAGTAGTCCTTATTCATGTGGGCAGTTGCTTGCATTTCAAGAAAACTTCTTATACACATCTGGAACAATAGTGTGAACAATTGGCTTATTTGGGGAATTCCCTTACTTAACTATAACTAACCTGCAATGAAGCTTAGCTTTCATTTACCTATCTACCTAGCTGTCTTGCATAGAGATATTACTAAATATAGAAGCCATGTGAAGCCAATGTTGCCTCTTCCGTGTTTTAACAGCAAACCGTTATTGCAAGGGAAGCTTCCATGAAGTGGCAGAGACCATGCACTGCATTAGCATCTGAGCAGGCAGTGTAAAAAATCAGATCTGATTCTGCCTGTGGAAGATAAATGAGCCAGAGTCCCCAATGCCCAAGATTTGGTCATCTCTTTATGAGTTCTGAAGTACCTATTAGCAGCTTTGATGAGTGCTAGGGGAGATGAAGTCTACCTTGAACAATGTTAGAGAGCTGAATCAAATCACTCGAAATCTCCCAGAGGGAGAAACAGCCTGAGCTGGTTATAGACACTGCATCCTTTTCCTCTATTGCCTATAAGGTTTATATGAACATTCTGTTGGAAAAAAAAATGTAAGCACTTTTTCAGCAAAATCACCTAAGAATGTACTCATATAATAGCTAGCTCCCTAGCAATTTTATGTACGTGGTTAGCCAGTTTCTCTGTAGCTTTTATCTCCACTCTGCATCTTGCATTTTACATGGAGATGCCACCTACTAGAAAAGGCAGGTGAAAGCAGGCCTTTCCCTTACCCCCACCACTTGGCACTGGCAGCTGTAATACATCATATGCCATGTGAAGATGTGTGTAGAGACAGCAGTATGTATTTACAAAGGAACTAAGTACTATGTAGCCAAGGTGTGTATTAGCCTATTGCCTCTGTGTCTTTTGAGTCAGATGCTCAGATTACCAAAGACAATAAGCTTGAAAAGATTCAGTCAGCATATAACTTTAACTCCAAACCACCTGTCAATGTAGCTATCACCCTCTGCTCAGGAAACTTAGAATGAGGATGGCAAAATGAAATGACCATGTATCCATGGACCACAAATCTAGAATGAGACCCCATACACATCCAGAACTTGGCAGTTTGGCTGTGGTGTTCTGAGCCAGCATTTAAATGGCTAGTGCTCTGTTGTCTGTATTACCGTACTGAACAAGGAAACCAATTCAATTCAAACTAGCTTGTGCTAGGTGCTGTATATAAACAGATTAGCAGGCAACTTCTGACTTGAAGAAAGGACCTGTCAAATGGACAACACAGGCATTGGGTAAGAGAACTGAAATATTGGGTATAAGTAAGTACCATTGCTGGAGAGAGGGCTGTCCTTCCTCTTTTGTGGTACATTGTACTGTGCAAGGAAATCTTATGCAGTGCCTAGCTTTATTAGGCTTGGCTCAAGAAAAAGGAAAAATATGGAAATTAATGGAGTTTCACCCATTTATATCAGCTGAGGATGTAGCCCCCTGATTTCACTTCATGTTAGCAAGGTCAGGACACAGGCCATTTCCCCCAAATAGAATATGTTAATTCTCAAGTCACATAATGCATAATCAAAGGTATAAAGCCATCAGTTCCTGGAATCACACAATAGGTGTGGAAGGGACGCCAGGAGGCGGGGATCTAATCACAACCTCTTCCTTAAGGGAGGATCATCTTTGCCTAAACCTCTCTAGAAAAAGGTTTGTCTAAACAACATTTTAAAATATCCAGCGACAGAGAATCCACAGCTTTTCTAGATAACCTGTTCCAGTGCATGGCCACTTTGATAGTCAGTGAGTTCATCTGTTATCTAACCTGATTCTCTCCCCTTCCAGTGTAAGCCTCCTTTTGTCCTCTTTCCTGTGGATGCCGAACAATTGATCAGCATCCTCTTCACAGTTTGTTCACAGCTTATGCCTTTCTAAATGACTTAGTCTTTAGGGGTAAGTACAGACATCCAAAAATCCTCTGGCAGAAGTGCTCTAACTTATCATGCTTTACTCAAAGTATGATAAATTAGAGTGGGAACCAACCAAACAGACATTCACTGTTCGGTGGGGAAAGGCTCACAGCCTACCCACAATGGGTGGGATTGGAGGCTGTTATGGATTGGGGTCAGTGACAGCTGGGGGCAGGGCCAGCCCTGTGCTAGGGCAGAGCAAATAAGCTCTGTCTGAAGCTAGAGTGCAGCCCTGTGTAACCCCACCTGGGATGGCAGGGATCACACTCTAAGTTAACTCTTGATGGGATCTGGCACAGCCGTTCAATAAAGCGCTCTAGCAGAAAGCACTTTAGGTTAGTACACATCCATCCAAGGTTAACTTAGAGCAGGATCCACCATTTTTAAAGTGCTTTATGAACCATGAATGTCTCTTCTGTTATGGCTTTCTGTTCGCTTAAAGCACATTAAGACTAACATCTCTTAGGGTGCCACCCTGCCCTACCTTCTACCTAATATTCTTCATAGCAAGTCTGTTTGCACTGTTATCAAATCCTGCCTTGGTCTTCTCTTCTCCAAAGTAAATAATACTACATCTTCCAAACTTTCTTCATATACCATATTTTAAAGACAAGCAGAGTTCCAAATAAGCCCTGTAAATTTTCTTTTAAATATGTTTTCTGGATGCCATGTGGCAGATTTGCATGCCAATGATGTCTTGCTCCCAAACAGAAAAGATTTCTTTCAGGCAATGTCAGACCTTAGAACAGAATTATTTATGTTATAATTGGTAGCAAGTCTAGAACCTTGTTTTTTCCAGAGCATCATTAGCTGAAACTGTTAGTGCTTTCTTCACTGCAGGAGATAGTGTAAGTAATGTTCAACCCAATTTATAATAAAAATTGGATTTGAAGCAAGGCTGATTTTTTTTACACAATAGCCAATGAAGTGACACCCAGGACAGTAGAACAGAGACTTGATTTTGATTGTGTGAAAGAATAAATGTGGCTATCCAGGTTATGGGGAGAAAAAATTTTACACCAAACAGACAGCGTGCAATCCATGATTGCAGTGTCTCACTCTAAACTGTCAGCAAACCATGCCTGTAAAGCCCACTACTTATTATTGTCCTGCAGTTCAGACTTGACATTCTTTGATTTCTTTGTTATTATGCTTCCTATATGCAGGGTGCTAAATCATATCCAATAGAAAGGGCCAGGTCCTCTGTTATGTTAAAGCAACTTTGTGCCGAACTTCTGCTTTAATTCAAGAATAACTGGATCCAGGTAGCCCAAAGATTTGTTCTTTCCCTGTGAACAAGGGAGAGAACGTGAGTGGGGAGTCTGTGACCTCTGCAATCTCTAGGTTCAGTAATGATGTTTTTCTAACATGCAACAGGGAAGTAGCCCAATACAAACAGACCTCAAAATCAGGCCATGCCAGGGCCTCCTTCAACTGCACTGAGCAGCCCTTAGTTACCACTAGGAAACTGCCCGACATTAGCTTGAACAATACATTAAGAAACAAAGATTCACTCAAGAATTTTCACACCAATCTGTCCTGAAATCTATGGAAACCATGCAGGGGTTCAAGGCTCTTGGAAGCATGTGGGAAAGTTAGAGAAGCCATAACCTTTAGTGATTACTGAGGATAACTGATTACGCTAAAAGGGGAAACAAGTCCCAATTTAAACCCACCCACCCACACTCAGTAAGGTTGGCCTGTGGGTTGTGGTTTTAAGTGCACACATAGTGTTCACAAGCCTCCTGCAAAGGCCTTAGGGGAATATATTTTGCTGCAATATGCAGGCCAGTGGGGCTATTTAACAGGAAATGAATTTTCCCACGAGGGGCCAGCCAGGGAGGAAGGCTGAAACTCTCAGTTTCCCACAATTAGGTCACAGCAATGACCTGCAACCCAATGCTTTTATGGCACCTGAGGGCCACACAGGATGCCTATGTGAAGTCCAGCTAGTGACTAGCCTGGACAACAGCAAGCCCGAATTAAATACAAGGGAAGCACAGCAATAGGAAGAGTCTAGTGACCATCTTGTTGAAACCCAGCACAACAGTATGGCATCAGAAGCCAAATGTAACTATCATTAAATAGTGGGACAGAAAACAAAGATTGACAAGTTCTAATGAGCTAAGTAAGTGTGACACCCCTTTGTGCCCTCTCACTATGCAGATGCAGGGAACAATAGCTGCTGAAATCATGCAGGGGACTATCATTTCCCAGGAATACATCGGTACTATCATGGGGCATAGGAGATCAGAACCACTGGTCATGGTACCTCATGGCAGCTATTTTCAATGTCAACCTGTTCCTCCATCCACTCTCCCATGTGAAACACACCTGAAGTGTCACTTCACTGAACCCCTTTTCTATAGTTTGGTTTGTTGCACTCTGACATATATGGAACTGGTGTGTGTATGTGTGTATCTCCATATGAGACTGAAATAGGATGACATCAATCAGTTTCTACATACATTTTCCTAAACACATATCAAACTTAATAGGGAATGACATTCTTCATGAAGAATGCCTGAAGCAAGTGTGCAGGGCTCTGTAGCAAAGATATCATTTTTATTACAGCCCCTAAAACTGCTGTTTGGTCATCAGAGACTCTTGAGTCACCTGGAGCTCACTTTGCTAATGTAGACTTGATGGTGCAAACCAAGGGGAAGACTCTAATGATGCTCCTGGTTCTCAAACCACATGTCCTGGGTTGCCACCATTCACTGCCTTTGTATGTACTGCCTGTGTATATCATTAATACTTTGAGTTGTACAGAACAGTGCTTGAGAACTGCCAGTTCTCTGTGCACTCTGCATTGCTTTTCTGAGATCCCTTTTCCCCCTCTGATTCATAATGAGCTTAGGGATGGCTTGACAGAGTCCTGTCTTCTTCCTACTTCCCTATCCACACACCCACACGCCATCTCTATTCCACCCTACTAGCAACGCATAGGTTACTAATAAACCATGTTGGTATTCCATAGGAGCACCTCAAAGAGAAGGACTTACAGGTAAAGGCTGTTTCAGGTCCGCATCAAACCTTCCAGAGCTGGCGATAAACAGAGCTGTGTATTTGCTGTTCCTTGAAAGGCCCTAGTTCATAGAAATTTTCTGCAGCTCCCTAAATGCATTATCCAGGGTTTATAACACAAGTGAAATAATAGGTTGTAGTGTACTGATGCTATTAGGGCTTTGTGGGTTATTCCAGCTGCAAATGGAGTAGACTGAGGTACAGAAGTAAGGCTACCACTGTTATAAACATCTCCAAATAGCAGTTGCTCGACTTCTGAACTGCTTGGATGCAGTAAATGGAACTTCCATCAGACTCCCGTCTCCCTGGGAAGGAAAAGTAATGGGAGCAAATGCAGTCCCTCATAGTAAGCTTTGGAACAGCATTTTTGTTCTTTTGGTAACTCATACCTAGGGCTACAACAAACAAATGCTAAGCAAAGCCCTCAATAGCAAATGGTTTATCTTTTCGCAACTTCTCACTTGTTCTTTTTCTCTCTCTCTCTCGCTCTCTGTTTACTTGATGAACAAAAAGGGCAACAGCCCTAGAACAGTTAGTGCACTGTCTAGGGACCTGCCTTAATCCACTGAGGTCCCCAAGGAATACTAGAGCTGCGTTAAGTGGGCTTCAAAGGCAGAAGCCAGAATGAGGTGTGATAGGAAACCAGCTCTTACTAACTGGTTCACTTCAGGCTAGCTTTAAATAAATTGCAGCTCTGAGCTAGTTGGACATTGACAAGAGGGCTGTGATATTTGTGGCTCTGCTACAGAGAATTTCAAACTTT
>NW_005841865.1:438875-489055 GCF_000455745.1 Alligator sinensis
AACAACTCGCTCAGCAAGGACTCCTTGTGACTTTCCCCAGATAGCTCCTCTCATGAAGAAATCCTAACTTGTTCTTAAGCAAAACAGCTGGCCTGTTCCTGGCATTTTCTGTGGCAATGGACTTGAGAAACAACCCATCCAAGATTGTCAAGCCAGTCCAGGCATTTTGGATGATGAGCACTTGGAAATCCATCTACTCACTTCAAAATGGGAGTTGCTGGAGCCTGAACCCTTTAGAAAAATCTGACACCAGTTGTGGGTGATGTGCCTTAGCGCTAGTGAAAAATCCCTATGTGTATAAAGTTTTCTGGTTTGCACATTTTATAGGCATACTTGGGTTATCTGAGAGCCAAGTGGCCTAATTAATAGCACAGTTCACTTATGGTACAGTTTTTAACCAGGAATTATTGGACTCTGAGCTTTTGGTGGTATCAAAAGGGAAATCCTGGCAATGGATAAAATGAATTTCAGCCAATTAAGTCTAAACTCATAATCTGATTTATGCCTTGCTCCTATCAGATATCAGCCCTATGGTTCCTGCTTTTCAGGTTTTAGTCAGGACTTTAGTCTTAAACTCCTCCTGCTTTTCTCTTAACCATGTAGTCCTTCCATGATTTCCACTCTGTTAGTACTGAACTGTTAATATAGAGAAGGTTGCCATTGTTATCAGATCATATCCTTAGCTGGAATAAATCACTTTAGCACCACTGAAGTTATTGGGACCTCATAAATTTACAGCAAATGAGGATCTGTCCCATTTCTTAAGACCAAGATGCCCTATCTAGAACAGCTTCAAAAACTATCTGTAGTCTATTCTGCTGCATGAATTATCAATGGCTACCAGAAAATGGGCCTGGACACGGGGAACCCATCTTCATTTCAAGACAGGGAAGGCAACTGAAATAGCACTGCTTTCATTTGGTAAGATGTTGATGAAGTTAAGGGCCAGATTCTTATTCAGAAAATCTGCTTTATGCTAGTCTGGCAGTTTAAAGTGGCCCTAATATCAGTGAAAATATAATTTATGTCTATTTTTAAGGCTGCTTTGTGCTCCCAGAATGCTGTAAAGCAGCCCTGGCCTGAATGAGAATCCAGTTCTAAATGTTGAGGAGCAAAATGTCATTTGTATAGAGTCACTACTTCAACCAAAACCACTCTTCAATTTAGCTGTCCCTTTATAAATTAGAAGAGACCTACTCTAAACCAGCCTGGTTAGAATTAAACCCTAGCAAACAAAGGGCTTTGGGGAAAAGGGAAGGGAAAGGGAATAAATTTGTAAACTAAACAAATGTAATGGAAAAACACAAACCTCACAGTGCAAGTTCCCACCCGAACTTTCACTGGATATGGTGCTGTGTACAGTACATCCGCTGCACTTCCCATCACGGCTGGGATCTCTCACATATAGGTCTTTGTTAACAAGGCCATGACTCAAAAAGACCATAAGTGATGTAAAGCCACAGAAGAGTTCAACCAAAAGCCAGCAGGGGTTAGCAAAAACAGGAGGGGGAGGGGGCTTGGCTAAGCAAGCACCAGCAGGCAAGCAAAGCAGGCTTCCTGCCTGGCGAGACATTTTGTGTGAAAAGTTGATTATTTGGACAGGCCTCCTTCTCCTTAGAGGTGGGGGAACATATTTTGTAGGTGATGAAACAGCACCATGTTAGCACTCCATGCTCCATCATCTCAGTAAAAGATAATTTGAGAACTAAATGAATATCCATTCACCCTGGGCATCACCCTGTGCATTCACAAACCCTAATACTGTCAGTAAATGTATGTAACCAAAAGTTCCAGAGAAACAGCTATGATTTGTATGTAAGGTTATTGCCCTTGGGAACTTTCACTGCCACAGTCCTTGCCTTCCCATACTCATAGCCCTTTCTTGCTTTCTTTTCCTCCTTTTCTATATCAAGTCTGTTAAGGGCAAGTTTGTTGATTGTCTAATGTGTGGGAGCAAGGGAATAAAAAAGGACCTCCTTATGGCATAATTTCTCAATGTGGTAGAAGCATGGGTATCAAGAAGGCACTAGGGGACTATGACTGTTAACAGGTTATATAAAGAGATGCTTGGAGAGAACAACAATTTGCAGGGAACAAGAAGAAGATGCTACACTGGTGCTTCTGAGTCTTTGAACTATGTTTCATATTCTTAATTGCCACCTCCTAGAACCTTAGCTATTAACTTCTATTTACACTATACAGATGCAATTACTACATCTGACTTGTAGGTAACTGGAATATGAGTGGAGTCTTGACTCTGTATCCCCATTCCCAAAGAGATCTGCAAATACTGATGATGATGGTTTGCTGGATGTTCTGAGGAGCTTGAGGGGTGAGGAGGGGGAGAGAGAGGGAGCAGGATTTTTTTCCCCCCAAAAAAGGCTCAATGGACAAAAATGTGGGAGAAAAAATCTGGCACTTAAAACATTTTGATTTGATTTTCATACATTTTAAACCTTTGTTAAAAAATAAAATTGAGGAAAATTTCAACACAAAGAACTGATTTTGAACTGAAAATAGAAATGTTTTTCATTAGGAAATGGTGAAACTGAAATATTTTTTAACTTTTTGGATTTTTTTTTCAGTGTGATCAATTCAATTAAACTAACATGAGTTCAAATCTTTTTTCAAATCTGCTTTTTTTCTGGAAAAAATATCTTGAGTGAACAGATTTCACACAGCTGTACTTCCAGTATGTTGTACAGTCAAGATGAAATACAGGAGGAAAAGCAATCTGTCACTAGCCAAATGCTGGCACATGTTACTTCCCTTTGGTAGAAGAGAGTGACCAAAGAAAGAATAGTGACTTTCTGTGTCAAAGTTCATACCCTGTTTTTGTTTCTCAGGGTACATGCTGACTTTATATAGGTCCTCTTATATGGTTACAATTGCTTCCAACTGTTAAGGCTCCTGAGAGACTGGACCCTATAATTTCAGTTTTACAGAATGCTGCAATGCTTATAATGCTATGAAAGTAGTATTTAATAACAAAAACCAAGAAGCACTGTTGTTTAGCCACCACTTCTTTAAAAGCAACACCTTCTTTGAAATGCAGGAGTATCCTACCCTTGAATCATGGACAGACTTACAGTAAGTGTCACCCCATGACAGAAAATTATGCAGAGCCTCTCAAAACTCCTGCAGTTCACTCGGGTATGCAAAAGAATGCTCTGGCTCTTAGTCCAGTCCAGGAGAAGGCATTTTCATAGTCCCAAGGAACTGATTCTTGGATGGATGGATGGATGGATGGATGGATGGATGTCCAACAATTTGGTATGAACTAGAGATGTGTAAAATAGCTTGAAATTCAGGCCACTGCTTCTCTAGAGATGGGATCATTTGGTGGGCCTCCTGCCTCCTTCCATAGATTGTAAAGCTGGAAGGGATCTCAGAAGATCATTGGGTCCAGCCCCCTGCACCAAGCAGGAAAGACAACTGGGATCAGGTGACCCCAGCAAGGTGCCCATCCAGTCTCCTCTTGAAGATTTCCAGGGTAGGCGATTGCACCACCCCTGGAGGGAGCTTATTGCACGGTCTGGACATGCTAGTTGTGAAGTAGTTTTTCCTAATGTTGAGCCTGAAATGGTCTTCCAGGAGTTTGTGACCATTACTCCTATTTTTCCCCAAGGGTGCCCTTGTGAACAGTTGTTCACCAAGCCCCTGATATACACCCCTGATGTAGCAGTAAACTGCTACCAAGTCCCCTCTCAGCCTTCTCTTTTTCAGGCTGAAGAGTCCCAGATCCCTCAGCCTGTCCTCATATGGCTTGCTGTGCAAGTCTTTGACCATACAGCTGGCCATTCTCTGGACTCTCTCAAGCTTTACCATGTCCTTGTTAAAATGCACCACCCAGAGCTAGATGCAGTACTCCAGCTGCAGTCTCACCAATGCCAAATAGAGTGGGAGAACCACTTCTTTGGTTTTGCTCGAGATGCATCGATTGAAGCATGCCAGGGTACTGTTGGTCCTGCTGGCTACAGTGTTGCATTGCCGGCTCATGTTCATACTGTGGTCAGTTATTACCCCCAGGTCCCTTTCATTCGTGGTGCTGGGCTTGGCATTACCAAGCCTGTAGGTGTGCAGGGGATTGTTCATCCCCAAGTGGAGCACTTTACATTTCTTGATGTTAAACTTCATCTGATTCTAATCCACCCAACTTGCCAGCCTGTCTAGATCCACCTGTATCTGCAGCCTATCTTCAAGCATGACCACGCTTCCCCAAAACTTGCTGTCATCTGCAAACTTGGCCAGTGAGCATTTCATCCCCACATCCAAATCATTGATTAAGATGTTGAATTGCACTGGACCAAGCACCAACCCCTGTGGGACACCACTGGCCACTTCCTGCCAAGATGACACAAATCCATTCATTAGAACTCTCTGGGTCCTGCCCTGCAGCCAGCTTCCTACCCACCTGACTGTTTCACAGTTAAGCCCACAATCCTCCAATTTTCTTGTGAGAACATCATGGGATACCAGACTGAAAGCTTTTTGGAAGTCAAGGTATATAATGTCAACCTCCTCTTTCTTACAATCAGGTGACTCACCACCTGGATAAAAGGAGATGAGGCTGGTAAGACAAGACATGCCCACGATGAAACCTGTCATTCAGACTCCTACCTTCTGCAAGCCTATCACACATATACTCCTTAATGAATTTTTCCAGGATTTTCCCTGGGATAGAAGTTAGGACAACCCTCCTCCCTTTCTTGAAGATGGACCCAACATTGGCCCTCTTCCAGTCCTTGGGGACCTCCTCAGAGCGCCATGAGTTTTAGATGAGCTTCGCCAGGGGCTCCATGGTAACTTCGGCCAGCTCCTTCAGCACTCTCAGATGAAGTTCATCCAGACCTGCTGACTTATATACATCCAATTTCTTTAATTGATCATACACCAGTTCTGCGGTAATAGTAGGAAGGCAGTCATTTGAACCTTGCTTATTCTGTACCCTAGCTGGCATGATTTTTCCCTTGGCCCGATGGAAGACCGAAGCAAAATAGTCATTCAGGACTTCAGTTTTCTCTTGAGTGCCAGTGACTAGCTATCCTGAGTTGTTGAGCAATGGCCCCACACTCCCATTTGTTTTCCTCCCATTCTCTATGTACCTAAAGAAGGACTTCTTGGTGTCCTTGATTCCCGTTGCTAATTTTAGTTCAGTCGCTGCCTTAGTTTTTCTAATCTGATCCCTACGAGTGCGGGCCATAGCTATATAGTCCTCCTTGGGGGCTGTCCCTAGCTTCTATTGACTGTATGCCTGGCTTCCACTGGCCCTGCAGACTATTGATTCTGTGATGTCCCAGTGTTGGTCCCTTAGCCAAATGGAGGCTGTGGCTATGTTTCTTTCTGAAGATTTCTGCCCAGTTTTTACATACTGCTGGCTTCATAACAGTGGACTGAATTTCTTCCTAAGTATTACAGAATGGAATGATATCTGCCCCAGGGATTGTTGACCAAACATTGTTCCCATTGGAGAAATGTTTAGTGCTCGCGCATATTAGTTATTGATCTCAGTCCAGATCCTAAGATCCACATCACAAACAACTTTAACATGTTGGTTTGTAGCATCAGCAGGTCAAATGCTAAGAAGTCTCTGGGAGGTGATAATTTTGCTTGTCTTAGTATGCTTTGGTTAAGAAATAAGCTTTCTTCAAGATGGACCTCTTTGGTGTTTACAGGAATTAATTACCTAAGGTTGTAGTCTAGTATGGAGGGGCTCAGTCTGACCATACCAAATGCAAGAGGAGTTGACTAAGACTGGACTGAAAGCAGGATCAAGCCCAAAGCTTACTTAAAATCAAGGGGAAGAATCCCATATGGAACAGGAGAGAGAAAGGGGGAAAAGAGAGAGAGAGGGTAGGAGATGATGATGATCTGTAGTCTGGACATTTTCTAAATAAGTTTATCTCATGTATATAGTAGGTCTTTAAACAAAGAAAATGGTTCCATTTTGTTCTTACCTCAAATTTACTGAAAACAATTTCCTTTTTGGATAGTTGAATTATTAGAGGGTCCCTAAATATGGATTTGGAACTGACCCCTGACATCTCCCTTTATCCATTTTAAATCCAACTTTATTAAAAGCAAGGTAGTGGTGAGGCAACCTTCCAGTGTCAGGTTTCAATTGTTTAGTTACTATATAATCTGTGACAATTCAGGCATTTAGATTTATGACTTTCAAAAATTAAAAATATTCTTTTATGAAAGACTGTTCTAGGGAGGATAATTACACCAATACAATCTGGGCTTATTATCTTTTTCTTTATTTCCTTTTTTTTTTTATACCACAACATTTCCTACATGTGTTCAGTGAAGCTGAAAATGATATTTTGATAATGGGCACACAGTAACGTTTAAGAGGGCTGGATGACAATGTGAGACTTTGTTAAGGAAAAGAGAATGCAATGAATAGCTATAATAGGAGTCATTAATGAAGGGAGGGTTTTTTTTTTTCCTGGGGAAGGCTACATCTTAACACTTCTCAGGTTTCCTTCTCTATTTATAAGACACTTTTGAGGTCAAACCTAAAGTTAGGTCTTTCCTGGCAAGATGTAATAAAACTTAGGTCATTAAAGCTTTTATGTTCCTTTGCTTAAGAATAGAACTGTTTAGCCCCATCATCCAAATTAAATTCTGATTTGGTAACTGTATTATTCTTACTTAAAAATTCCACCTTTGGGTTTCATTTGGATATGATATTCTTATACTCTATGTTAAAATCATTTGTAATGTTGTTGTATGTTTTTGAACAGCTGACATGCAGAGGTAACTGCATTTTGATGGAAGGGATTATTATAATGTATTATTTTATTATTATAAGACTTAGGAGTCTCAGTCATGGACCAGTACCACATTATGCTAGGTGCCACACAAACACAGTACAAAAAATAGTCCCTGCCCCAAGTAGCGTACAGTCAAAAATAGAACCCATCTTACCTACAGTTTTATTTTCCCCAAATGTAGGCCCTTTGACCTAACTTAGTAACATTGCTTTTATTTGAGGGCCTATGGGTCAGAAATCTACAGCAAACTTAGGCCTACACATTCATAAGAAAATTCCCTTTGGTGGATTGATATGAATAAGTTCCATGTGCCCCATTTCACTCATATAAATTTGGTTCAAACAGAAAGCTTGTTAAGTGTCTTGGGAGCCTTTGCCCATATATTTCTTTTGTTAATAATATAGAGGTAAAAAAAAAGGGGGCAGGGAGCTACATAAAGAGATAAGAACTACTATGAGCAGCTGTGAATCAGTTACAACTGTAGGGTTTGTCTATACTGTGTCTGACTTTGGTAGGAATGGCTACTATAAAACCATTTAGACTTGGGGTTCTCCTTCCAAATCCCCTCCAATCCCTCTGTATGCTTATGGTTGCCTTTTGCCTCTAGGTTCAGTACTGTTGCTGCAGCTACTGAACAGAAGCAGGGCAAATCCTGCCCATAGGTTCCAAACCTAGGGCAGTGGTTGAAAACAATGTCCTCATGTTACTACATGGGCCAGGAAGTGCAACCAGCCATCAACAAAACAATACAATTGTCTACACATGAAGTGCTGCTGAACACACAAACTAAAGAAACTGCACAGCAGGGAGTTTTTCTCCCCTGTTGCTTGTCTCAGTCTGTAGTGATTTCAGGCATTACTTGGCACAATAGCACAACAGGTTTTTTTCAGATGAAAATGTCATACGCAAGCTGATGGTGTCTCTTCTGCATTCAGTATTGGAAATTCAAATCTAGCTGGCTGTTCAGCCAAATTGTGGTGTTTCTGTTTCCTGATTGAAAGAACAGAGCTGTTTAGGGCCACACTGTGCCACTGTTGCTCACATAAACCCCGTTGAAATCAAATGGAAAGGACTGATGAAAGTGAGTGCACCGAAAAGGCTGATGCATAATATGCACCACGAGCCAGAGGAAATGCCATGGATCTTGTTTTATCTTTACAGGGAGGTCATCTTTTTTTTTTCTTACTGCTTCATTCCTTCCCAGCAGTGAAATTCACTTGGAAGACGGGCTGCCATTAATGCCCATCCTGTGCTGGTGTAGGAGATACCATCCCTCTTTCAGGGCATTGGTCGGGGAGCTGAATGAATAGAAGAACAAGAGGTAATGCTGAACCAGTCATCAGGAGACACTGGCACCAGATGTCTCCTCCCTCTGGCTAGTCTCCCCCAGTATCTGCAAAGCCCTGACCATAAGAAGTTCACACAGGGAAACACTTCTGGAGCTATGAGAAGGTGGGTGGAATGGCACTTGGCTCCCTTTTCCTGTGCACCATGTCTGTATTTAATTGATATTTGCCTACACACTGCATGCCTTGTGCCATGGAGCAAAGGGATTGTGTGGTCCATTATTTGTGATGACATGAGTAAATCATGAAAGAAGAAGGAATGAATTTTCCAATTTAATAATGGTGGATGGTGAAAGAGAGTTAATGGTTGATGGGGAAAAGAGGGGAGAGAATGAAAGAGAAGCTTTCTCTTTCGACAACAGGATAGTAGGATTTCATGTTACAGCTGAATTGCCTTTCATTAGAATAGTGTGTGAAGCAAACCCACACTCCAATACCTCGATTTCCTTAATGATGGAGAATTCTTGAGATGATTTATTCAATATCCACATCCTTCCTGTTATACACATCCTGTCTGAAGTGAAAGAGAGTTTTTAATGCATTAGCAAGTCTTTCTTTATTCTCCCTGTTTCACTGCATAGTGGATGTTTGAGCTGTAGATTCAGCTTTTATTCAGTCACACGGAGAGAAATGTATTATAGAGACTTTCTCCCCAACCCTGCCAATGCACATGGAATCCCCCTTTTCTACTCACCTGTAAGCCACTAGTAAACTAGATGATCTATAATTCGTCTAAGCCCATTAAAACCCAGGAGCATCATTCCCCCAGGCATTGTCTTTGGAAAATATCTCCTGTGTTTGGCTGTCCTAAATAATACGTGGCACATAGCATCATGGTTAAGTTGATGGTCTGATCCCCCACCCACAAAGCACAGTAGGCCCGATTCAGGTTTCAGTTACATCACTGTAAACCAGGAGTTAAGTCCATTGATTTCATAGGAGTCCCTTTTAGATTTGTCATCTTTAATTTCTCTTTGCATTATTAATGATTATCTCCTTGTGTGTACGTGCAGTAGTGCTAGGAATCTCATTGTGCTAGATACTGTGTACAAACAGAAAAAAGACTGTTACTGCCCCAAAGTACTTACAGGCTGTGTCTACACAAGATATTTACTGCGCAGTAGCTCGTTAGTACTGTACAGTAGCATCGCAGGGCAGGAACTGTGACATGACACTACTGTGCAGTAGTAACAAGCTATTGTGCAGTCAGTGTCATCCAGAAGCCATGCAAAGATGTTACTGTACAGTACTGCCAGTTACTGCACAGTCATTTAGTATTTGGCTATTCAAGTGTCTCATGTAGACGTAGTTACAGTCTATTTCAGGCCTAGATCTGAACCAGGAAATTCATTTCACCTTGTCTCTAGTCTGCTTTCTCATCTCCTGTCTTCTTCCCCTTTTTTTAATGCTCTGTTGCATCTGGCAATCATTTTTCTAAACTGGGACACAGATACATGGAAACCCAGGAGTGGGTGCTTCAAGGAAACAATTTCTTGAATCTGCATGGCTTAGAAGCAGCTCTAATCTATATCATTTCCACAAGGTCCATAGATGGACTTGACATCAGTGAAAAAATGGTGACTTTCCCATTCCAAGAGAGCTGAGGGGCAGGGAAACAAGGAAACATAAGATGGTTTACATTATCTCTCTCAGCTTCAGGCTAGCAAAACATTTTGCTGAGAAGAAGCAGTTCTCTGTTCAGTGTTTCTGGATGAAAACTACTATCTGCATTGCTTTGTTGCATTGTAGTTGACAGTAGAAGTCAGCCCAAGCCAGGGGGAGGGGGAAAGGATATATAGATTGACAAATGTGGAATGGATTCTACAACCAGCCATAAGTCCATAGATGTTTAAAGAACAGAATGGTCAGGACCTTTTAATGAATCCAGACTGGCATATAATGAAATTGCCTCAAAGTATCTTAGTAGTTAGTGGGGACTGATAACCACACGAACTAGAAAAAGGATGCTGATAAAAAATAAAATCGCTGATCTTCAATAAGCAGGCTGGGTTTTGTTTTTTTATGTAATGCTATATTACCACATATGGTTACACATGCAGCACTGGAGAGCAAGCTCTGAAAATAGTTCTTTTACTGGCTTTTAATAATACCAGATGTCTATGTGGTAAGCCAGAGGAAAAGAGTACAATCAAACTGGGAATTGGACCCTGTGGACTAGTTGAGTCCCAGAGCCATGCCAAAGCCTCTTCCCTCCACACAGTGCCACCTGTATTATTAACTTCCAGCTGAAAGTGAAGGATGCTATGAATTTTCAGATGTCTGTTCCTGATCCTTTCCCAGACATCTGTTTAATGTGAGGCTAACACTGTATATATGATGCTAATACCACACTGAGTGTAAAGCCATTACACAAATATCACAGTAAAACCACTCTGCTTTCTGGGATTTTTTAAAATAAAACAACAAAACATTTGTGTTTTAATGTCTCAGAAAAAGACACCCTTGGGCCTGAGAACCCGAGTGAGGCTCTTTACTCTTGATCTTGCCCAACTATGGGTGGTAGCGATTCTGTATCTGCCACCACTTTAGTGTCCTCTTCCACTACATATTGTCCATCACTGTGCATCCCTCACCTTCTAAGAGTGCAGGCACACAACACAATTGCAATGGAGTAATTTAAGTAAGATTTTAATCTAGTAAACATACTTGATAGTAAGCAGTGGTAATAGATTTGCAATCAGAACATGGTGCACTCCTTAACAAAGGGTCACAAATCCATATGGTGAACAGGCCTGTTCTTTTAGACACTCTAATCTTTAGACACTTTAGACATCCAGGGTTCTGACTGACTGGGGTACCTGCAGCCTGCTGTGAGTGGTCTCATCTGATTCATGGTATGAAAGTTGCACTTTTGACATTTTGGTGTACTCAGAAGTTGTAGTGTTCCGGGGACTTGAAGCAGCTAAAAACTTACATTTTTTGCTTTATCATCAGTTACACAGATCAGGAGCCCATTGTATATGGCATGGTAGACTGATATCTACAGTACAGTCCTGCTTAAGTCACAAGTTAAAGTAAATCTGGTGAGCAGGTGTAACTACATACTGGGTGCATCTACATGAGATGCTACTGTGCAGTTGTTACTGCACATTTATTTAGTACTTGTATTAGCAAGTACTAAATAAATGCACAGTACCAGGAGTTAGTGCATAGTTGTGTTGGCTACAAAGGACCAACTCACAGGATCATCATAAAATTCTAGTTTATTGGATGGATGCAAAAGTCAGACCATAAACCTTGGTGCTGATCCCCTCAAACACACACACACACACACACACACACACACACACACACACTCACAGTAGCTAGCTATGAACACTAAGCACCAGTGTCAAGATATACCTTTCCCCAAGTGCTGGAGTCTGCCGTCGATGGCCAGTCGAGGCTTCTTTCAGTGCAATGTTGCTTCAGAAGGGGGTCGCTGGCTGGTCCTTCTGGCTGAACAGGCAGGGTGCTGGTCAGGTCAAAGAGGGTGCCCTTGGGGGTCATTCTTTGCTGCCTTTTATCCCTCTCTGACAGACTTTGGCGACTCCCTAATTCTTGGGCTTACCCAATCCAATGACCTTGAGGGATGTCCCTCTTGGTAGATGCTGGATGGTAGCTGTCAGCCCCAGGTGTCATGTCCACAAGTACATGCAGTCTCGGGAGTCCGTTGATGAATTTTGATTGATTCACTGCTGTGATGAATAGAGCTCTGGAAGTGGTTGATCAGGAGGTATTTCAGCCCCAAGGATCTGTTTCCAGCATTGACTAGTTCAAATTGGGGCTTCCGTACCTTTAACAGTGAAGTTTCAGGGAGTTCCTGGCTCTGTATTGATTCTTTCCTCTCCTTAGTCTGTGGTATGTAGGTGTTCATTGCCGCTCATTAACTTGCTTATCCAGATTAGCTACTGTGCTACACTATCAACCATGATTCATTCAGAGATCTGCTCCATACAGAGATTCCTGCACTTGCTAACATTGTTACATGGTACGACTTACTTTTAAACTTAAAGTACATTTGTAAAAGCATCTACAAGCTCTGTTTTCACTACATGTACACCTTATATCAAAATAATAATAATATAATAAAAGAAAAAGAGAGAGGAAGGAAAAAAAGGTAGAAAAGAGAAAGCATCCCCAAAAGGGGGCAACTACTACAAAAGGGGCTTTTGCCATATGGAGGAGCTTCACTTGTGGGGGCAGGCAAAAAGGTTTCTTGCTACTGTAGCACCGGCAAACATTGTTTAGGTGACACTACTGCACAGTAGCCTAATAATACTGTGCAGTAGCATATTAGCACTGTCCGTGCTGTGACACACTACTGGGAAGTATTTTTTCAGCTACTCTGCATTCAGCATCTCATGCAGACATGCCCACTAGCTATTCTTCCTCATCATGAAAATTTCACCTTACAATGTGACACCTTACATGGCTTGCTTTGACTTAGGAAATCTAGTGACTGGAAAGCAGGGGATTGTGCAGATCAAGATTGAGAGCCATCAAACGAGCTGTGTAAGGACCACAGTACTGTTTCAAGACTAACTCCCTCTCCAATAAATTAGACAGCAATAAAGAAGTGCCCTCCTGAGGCATGTGGGCACAGATTGGACCACAGTTGGAATAAATGCTATAAATGCAGAGGGTTGCAGAATAGCAGCATCCTTTTTTCAGTTGACTTATTTGTAGAGCTCTGTGAAATGCATCATGTGAGGTTTTCCTCTGAGCTGGAAGGGCCTGTGGCATGAACATGAATCCACCACAGACCCTTATATTTGTTTTTTCCCCATTTTACTGTAATTGTATGAAAATAAAATGGCTTTCAAAACATACCATAAAACCAGAACCAAAAAAATCTTTCACTCTTGTAGGGGATTTTTCGACCCCCACACAATTTGCAAAAAACAGACTATAAAATAGAGAAGGACAGGCCTTAAACATAATAAATAGTCTGGATTTGGTCAAGATTTTGAAGGAACCATAGAAACATAGAACCGGAAAGGACCTGAAAGATCATCAAGTCCAGTCCTCTGCTATGGGCAGGAAGTTATTGGGCTCAGATGAACTCAACAAGGTGCCTGTCCAGCCTCATCTTGAACACCTTCAAGGAGGGTGCTGCACCACCTCTGCTGGGAGTGTGTTCCAAATTCTGGTGACCCTTACAGAGAAGAAGTTTTTCCTTATATCTAACCTGATATAACTCTGTTAGTTATATATAACTCTGTTAGTTTATGCCCATTGGTTCTCGTTCTCCCTTGGGGTGCCCTTCTGAATAATTGCTCTCCTAGTTCTTGATGCTCCCCCCTGACATACTTGTAGGCAGCTATCAAGTCACCTCTCAGCCTTCTCTTCCTCAGGCTGAACAGGCCCAGTTCCCAGAGTCTCTCTTCATAGGGACTAGTCTCCATGCTCTTAACCAAATGGGTGTCCCTTCTTTGCCCTCTTTTTGGACCCTTTGACGACAGTGGGGAGCTCTGTGGCTGGGTTGGTGGTACCAGGGCCAGTGCCCTTGCTCACGGGGCCAGCCAGCCAAGAGATGCTGGCCAGGGGTTGGGCATGGCTAGGCCACCTGGCACAGCACTGGAGCCCCAGCCCAGAGCAGGTATGCCACAGGCTTCCCATCTTCCCTCCTGCCTGTGCCACAGCCAGACTTGCTCTGCTGCCTCCTGCACGAATTGGAGTTACCACGCTCCAGCCCAGTTGGGATGGGGCAGCTGCGGGCCTCCTCTGGCAGGGCTGGGGGAGCAGGGGGCTGTGGGTCAGGAGTGAGGGGCACTGGCAGGGCCAGGGAGATGAAGGTCAGGAGTGAGGGGTGCCAGCAGGGGCTGTGGGTCAGGAGTGAGGGGCACCAGTAGGGTCAGGGGGAGGACTGTGGATCAGGAGTGAGGGGCAGTGGCAGGGTTAAGTGTCTGCAGGTCAGGAGTGAGGGGCAGCACTAGGGATTGGGGGCTGCAGGTTGGGATTGAGGGGCAGCAGCATAGCCAGGGGGATGAGGGACTGTGGATCAGATGTGAGAGGCACCAGCAGGGCCAGGAGTCTGTGGGTCAGGGGTGAGGGGCAGCAGCAGGGACACGAGGCTGCAGGTTGGGAGTGAGGTGTCCCTCTGACAGGTGTCCTCTTTTTTGGAACTGGAAATATGGTAACCCTACCCTCCTCCCTGCCACTACTGCTGTTCTCTGGACCAGAAGAGCAGCAGCCCAGCAGCAGTGGCCAACCAGGCAGTTTAACCTTTCCCTGCCTGCTTCCCACAAGGCAGCCACAAGTAAGTGGGGGAGTTGGTGGGGGAGGTAAGAAGGGATCTGAGGTTCTGTGGGGGACGGGGTGTGGGGGGCAGGGCAGTGACCCTGGTCTGGGCCAGTGGGGGAAGGGGGTGGATGGGATGTTTATGCTAAGGTGTAGACTAGAGTGGCTACACCTTAGTGTAACACAAACGGCATAGCACAGATAATCTTGCCCTGGAGTAGCGTAAATTTGAGCTGCATAATGAGTGCTTACAACCAGTTTCAGGTGTTAATGTGCAGACAATCCAGGGGTTAAGGCACAGGAGTCAAGGGACCTCAGGATGTGGACATATGACATAATTACCATGGAATTGTTACCAGACTTAATACTAGACTCAAGGTAGTGGCACTGAATTCATGAATCCTTGAACAAGAATAGTCTGTCCTCTGAAGACAGCATTTATTGAGCACAGCAATTTGCAGTTTCAAGCAGGAGACAAACAATAACAGAAAAACTCTGCCTAAGCTAAGACACAGCCCAGTAAGAGACAGTGACAACACACACAACTTAGCCTAACTTAAAATACAACATAAGCCAAAAAGACAACAGAAAGCCTTACATAGATCTTGTATAAACCTGAGAGCAGAGTGTCTCCTTGCAGCCAGGTATTCAGAAAGTCTTTCTGGGGGATCCGCAGGTCATCTCAGGTGGTGAGGGCAGTTCCACAGGCCTCATCTTTACCTGATTTTTTATAGGTGCTCTGCACTCTCTTCTCCCTCCTGGGTCCATCATGTATCCAATGTCTCTCATGACTCATGTTCAGTGTCTCTGGTTCTTACCTCTTCTTAGGTACTCCAGTTTCTTGCCTCTTATAGGTTCTACTTTGAATGTAATTGTAGCCCCCTGCTTTTTTCCCCTCCCTGCTACCTCAGGTCAAACACTTAACATCTGTCACGTAGCTTCAGAATCAGTTAAAGGCCTACACTTGTTTGGACAGTGCTTGGTCTGCCAACAATCCCCACCTTGATGGCCCTCCTATTTTTAGGCTCGGGTGTGCTAGAAGTTTGAGTCCTACCCAACTGAACACCTACTGGGTTGCAGCCACCTGAAGAGCAACTGTTAGTTCTTCTTGATAGTGCTCTCACTATCCTTGTTCACTCTTGCCCCAGCCTCCATTATGATCTTACGTCGTGGGTCTGCTATTGAGTGCCACAAGTTCCACTTTCTCTATGCCTAATGGGTTGTAACCATTTAGTGGAGATGGATCTTCTTTGTGGCAGTCTTGTCACCTCAAGCCAGTCTTGCCCTGGCCTCTGTTCTTTACACAGGAGGGTTTCCATCATGGCCTGTCTCACCATTAAAATTCACAGATGACTATACAGGCAACATATGTAACAAACACAGCCATGGCCAGTAACATCTGAGCTTTGAACTATTAATATTACCAATATTAAAACTAATATAAATATTATATTAAATTTATATAAACATTGAATTAATATGAAAAGAGAATGAGGGAATAAAACTACATTACTATCCTTCTATTGTTTTCTCCTTCCATGATAGCAGGACATGTTAATTCATTTGTTGCTTCCATCATTTTACAGACAGATATAAACAAAGTACAATACAAATAACTACAACTGAAATCAGTAATACAATGATTGGAGGGTGAGTAATACTGTGAATAAGTCCTTGGCTGAAGTTCCAATGTGTCAGTTTATCCTACCAGTTTTCTGTGATACTTTCTTTGATGCTAGCACTCAATTCCTTTAGCTGCTTGTTCTTTTGATCCACAAGCATACCCACAATTTTTCCTTTTTTCTTCTAGGAGAGACTTTTTGCATTTTATCAATTTTCTCCAGTTCCTTTCATTGCCAAGTGTGCAGGTTAAGGTGACCCATATTAAAATGCTTCACTATGGCTTCTGGGTCAATTTATTGTGTAATATTTTGGATATGTAGTACTCAGAATCCAGGGTATCCTTTGGCTCTAACTGTTTGCATGAAAATGTTACTGCGCCA
This sequence comes from Alligator sinensis, assembly GCF_000455745.1. Lineage (NCBI taxonomy): Eukaryota > Metazoa > Chordata > Crocodylia > Alligatoridae > Alligator > Alligator sinensis. The sequence goes on from NW_005841865.1 coordinate 455,247, forward strand.
CATTCTCTCTTGTAATTCTTCTTCCCCAACCATTTGATTCAGTGTGACATACGTAACACTACTTATTGAACACACATGCAGGCATACATGTCCTTCACCAAAGTACCACAGGTCCTTGCTATGTCCTTTTATGGACACGCTCACTTCACATGTGCTGTTTGCTTTCTCCCAGCAGCTCTGTCCATTTTTCACCATTTTGCCTTCCTGACAAACCCAACCACTTAGCTAGCATTATTGACACTGTTGCACACTTATGGCTACCCACTAGTCATTTCCCCCCATGACCCATTTAGGGGCTCCAATGGGCATGACAACTGTACCATTGATCATGCTTCCAATGTGTATGACAGGGCATGCCTTTCCCACAATCCCAGTCACTGGACCCCGTGTATATATAATGCACTGGTTAAAAATGCACTCTCCTAGACTTACTTCCCAAGGCATATCTGTGTATAACCCTTCTGCTGGGCACTGGTCAGCAGCAAAAAGGGCTGGGTTCTTATTTGGGGGAGTACCTCATAAATTATAACAACGGCTCGAGCTACCACCTAGAAGTCTGGGAACACTAAACTTGTTGAGGCATCCTGTATAGACACCCCCCTACCCCCACCCTGCAAGCGGTGTAAACACAAAACCCAAATTTATTACAAAGAAGTAAAAACAAAAAAAGGCAAGAAAACATTAACTATAATTTTAAAACACTACCCCAGCAGGTAGTTCCAGGAGCCTGCACCCCTATACCTGACCTCCAGCAATGGGCTGGAGTGGGGCCCACACTACAGTCCTGAGCTGCTCCTTAGGTTCAATATGCTGCCAGGGGCTGCTTGAGAACATGGCTCCTTCTGCATTGCAAGGGGCTCCATTGGTCCTGGAGACATAGTAGAGCACTGACCTCCACTTCCCCATGGTGGCTTTGAGAGGATAACTTTGGCTTTTGTCAGTATACCGTACCCCAAAACTCCTACTCCCAATCCCAGCTCTGCTGGGCACAAAACTGCAAAAGAACTTGAAGGAAAGGTCAGGCCTATCTTGGCTTGGACCTGAATTTCAACTAGCAACCAACCACAGCGCTTGGTTGAGACAAAAAACTACAAAAAGGGACAAAAGAAAGCCCAGGCCTATCTCAGTGGGCCTGAGCTGGGCAGCAAAAAGCCAGCCAAGCCTATACTGCACTGAGGCCTGGATAAACAACAAGTAGCACCAGGTCTCACCCTGGCTCAAACCATGCCAGGGTTCACCCTGGCCCAAATCTGCCAGCCAACATATGGCTGGGGGTCAGCCACACAGCTAGGCTGAAATGCAATAGCTGTGAAACAGCAAAAAGGGCCCAGGCCTATGACAGCAACCTGGACATTCAGTCTCAGCTATATCACTATGCTGAGACAATACAATTACAAAACAGGGGGCCAGTAACTGCCAGGACCCATTCCTGGTCAGATTGCTCCAGGGATTAATACCCCCATGGTATTATCCCACATCAAGTTCTGTGTGGCCCAAACTGCCAGGACTCCATTCCAGCTTGCTCCACATATTAATACCCCCATGGTACTATCTTACTCAAGAAAAAAAAAAGGGAGAAAGAGGGAGGAAATAGGAGTGTCAAACTCTAAGACAGACTTTTTCTCCCTGTGCCTGAGGCTTTCCTGCATCATAGCTTTTGCTAATGTTGACCAATCAATTCAAAGGTGGGCAGTGTTCCTGGATCTGGTCAGAGTCACTAAACTAGCTAAACTAGTCACTAAACTAAACTAGTTTTACAGGTTCTTTTAAGCAATCCTAAGACAATAGTCTGGACACGATGAGGGTGTGTGGAGGTGATCCTCTTCTAGTCCCAAACCCCTCCTCAGACGAGTTCAACAAGGTGCCTGTCCAGCCTCATCTTGAACACCTTCAAGGAGGGTGACTGCACCACCTCTGCTGGGAGTGTATTCCAGATTCTGGCAACCCTTACAGAGAAGAGTTCTTTCTTATATCTAGTCTGAATTTATGCTCTATAAGCTTATGCCCATTGGTTCTTGTCCTCCCTTAAGGTGCCTTCCTGAGGAGTTGCTCCCCTAGGTCTTGGTGTTCACCCCTGACATACTTATAGGCGGCTATCAAGTCACCTCTTAGCCTTCTCTTACACGGACTGAACAGGCCCAGTTCCTGGAGTCTTTCCTCATAGGACCCATCCTCCATGCCTGTGACCATACAGGTGGCCCTTCTTTGTACCCTCTCAAGCTTATCCATGTCCTTCTTGAAGTGCAGTGCACAGAACTGGACACAATGCTCCAGCTGAGGCCTACCCAGTGCCAAATAGAAAGGGAGAATCACCTCCCTGGACCTATTGGCGACACATCGGCTGATGCATGCCAGAGCTCTATTTGCCCTTCTGGCAGCCTCATCGCACTGTGGGCTCATGTTCATCTTCCGGTTGATTGTGACCCTCAAGTCTCATACAGATGCTGTGCCAGCCAGTGGACCTCCACCCATCATGTAGTTGTGGTGAGGGTTTTTTCTACCCAGATGAAGGACTTTGCACTTCCCTCTGTTAAACCTCATCTAGTTCTGTTCCACCCATGAGTTCAGTCTGTCAAGGTCATCCTGGATACTGACCCTATCCTTCAATGTGCCTGCATTTCCCCACAGCTTGGTCTCATCCGCGAACTTAATTACTGAGCTTTCTTCCCCCTCATCCAAGTCATTAATGAATATATTAAAGAGCACGGGTCCAAGCACTGATCCCTGGGGGACATCACTGGAGTCGGACCTCCAGGATGAGGCCATCCCATCAATTACCACCCCGTGGGAGCAGCATCTAAGCCAACTGTCCACCTACCTCACTACAGACTTGTCCAGCCCAGCACCCTCCAGTTTGTTTGCAAGAATCCCATGGGAAATAGAGTCAAAAACTTTACTGAAGTCTAAGTAAATCATGTCTGCCTCATGTCCCTCAACCAGATGCCTAGTTACCTGGTTATAGAAGAACACCAGGTTTTGTTAGGCATGATCTACCCTCGACAAAGACATGCTGGCTGCTTCTTAACACCCTGTCAGTTACCAGCTTGTAATTGATGGCCTCCTTAATAAATTTTTCAAACATTTTACTCAGGACTGAGGCCAGACTGACTGGTCTATAGTTTGCAGGGTCATCTCTCTTCTCTTTCTTAAAGATGGGCACCACATTGGCCCTCTTCCAATTGCCTGGGACCACTCCCGAGTTCCACAACTCTTCAAACAGCTTGACCAGTGGTGTTGTTATAAGCTCAGTCGGTTCTTTCAGGACTCTTGGGTGCAGGTCATCAGGCCCAGAAGACTTGAAAACATCCAAGTGTAGTAGGGGATCCCTCACCTGTTCAGGACTGATTTCATGTAGCCTGTTGTCTTCCCCATGGTCCCCAGGCCTCTGGTCAGGTGAACAGCCCCCATTTGATTTCAGAAATACTGACATGATGTATATATTCAGGAGTTCAGCTTTTTCACAGGCATCAACTGTGGGCTGCCCCTAAGTAGTCAGTAGGGGTCCCACAGTGGAGCCTGATATTTTTTCTTGCTCCCTGTGTATCTGTAGAAGGACTTTTTGTTGTCTTTAATTCCATTTGCCAGCTTGAACTCCATGCCTGTCTTAGCTTTCCATGTCTCATATCTGCAGGCCATGGTGATACAAGTGTATTCCTCTCTGGTTGCTGAGCCATTCTTTCATTGCTTATACTCTTCTTTTTTCCACATGTGGATGGCCTGTTTTTGGGCTGTGAGAATTGCCTCCTTAAGGAAGCACCACCACTCCTGAACTCCCAAATTGTCTGGCTGCTGGTTGCAGAGGGCCTCTCCAACTAGCCTCTTGAGGTTGCCAAAATATGCCTTCTTGAAATCTAGAACTTCTGTTCTGCTGACTGATTTCCCAGTTTTATGGTGGATGGTGAACATAACCAAGTCGTGATCACTGTCTTCCAAAGTACCACCAATCTTCAGGTCACCTACAATGTCCTCCCCTTTGGCCAGCATTAAATCCAGACTGGCCTTAGCCCTAGTATGCCCTTCCACAACCTGTGTCATGAACAGGTCGTCTATTGTTTCCAAGAATTTGGCTGACCTGCAGGGGCAGCCAAGTGATCTTCCCAACACATGTCAGGGTAGTTGAAGCCACCCATGACAATCATGTCCCTAGTGCAAAATGCCTCAGCCAGTTCTCTGGAGAATGCCTGATCACTCTCCTCTTCTTGGGAGGGAGGCCTGTAGTAGACTCCCCCCCACCAGGTATCCCTCTCCTGATCTCCCTTGTATCTTGACCCAGAGGGTCTGAAGGGTCTCTTCCCTACTGTAAATGTGATGTGAAGGGAGGGTTACTGCTCTTTCACATTGAGAACCACACCTCCTCCCTTCTTTCCAACCTGATCCTTCCTGTAAAGCCTATAGCCCTCAGTATTCACTGCCCAATCATGTGCGTCATCCTACCAGGTCTCCATCAACCCAACCAGATTGAAATCCTATCCAGTTCTCCAAGGTCTTTGGTACACTTAGGATAGCTGTACTACAGTTGGAATACCTTTCTTGTACAGACATCCTTTTGGGTACCCAATTCCACCTAGTCAGTTTTAAGTAGGCCTTGAATACTACTTCTTTGGGTATGTCTACTCTGACTTGCAATGGGGACCCCTCCTCCCGTGTGCTGTATGGTTCTTGCACCATAAGGACAGATGAATGCCTTAATATTCCACATTTGGCAGGACACTCTGGAAGAACCCATTTAATTCTTCCCATAAATGGAGAAGTGTTTTAAGTTGCAAAGTAACGTTCCCATTGTTTTCACTATTTGTATAGTTTATCAAGTTCTACAGGTGGAATTGGTTCCATACTCCCCATCCTTTGGTCCTGAAGGAGGAATGATGAACTCTTCATGCTGTGCTTCAGGTAGGTCAGGACTGAACTCTGTGCATTTACAAATTACAGACATAGTGGCCCCTTTGATCCCCAATTACTATTTGATCACAATCTAGCATGGTCTTACATTCATCACTTTCGCATACTCTCATTATCCACATTATACGAACCATTATAACCACAATCTTCATCACAGATATGTGCTGAATCACTGCTTAGGCCATCTTTCTGGGTCTGTTGAATGCTACCTGAAACGTAGTTGATAATGGGGTCTTCACTCATTAATTTCCTTCCAGGCCTTTAGTTGTGAGGAGAGAAACCATTTTTGCTTGCATTTGTAATTTTGGCATTGTTTCACTTAACATATGCAGCTGCTTTTAAACTAGCTTTTTTTTTTAACAATTCTGACTGGTCCCATCTATAGGGGACTGAGTGCATGATTTTTTTTCTTTTACCTCTCAATAAAGCACTTGTTCCCTGATTGCCCACTCCTGGGGATGCAATATGGGGCTTAGCTCTTTGACCATTTTCTTAAAGGCTATAGCCACTTGCCTGTTCATGGTGGCTACTGATTGTAACAGATTTTGTATCCATCGATCTGTTAGGATGCAAGGTTGCAGACTATCCATTGGTTTCCATCCTAGCCACCATTGTTCTGGTAGCCACATCTCTTGCCCTGACATGGCTTTGTGTAGGGTGATTCTATGCTGGCTACAGTTCCTCTTAGTGCCATCAAAATTAAAAGGATAATTTTGATCCCAATCCTTCCCTTGTTGGTTGATGACTTTTCATAAGGCAGTTTTTATGGTTCTATTTGTCCTTGCCACTTGACTGAGCTTTGGGGGTGCCCTGCAATATGAAATATCTGTTTTATTCCAAAAGTTTGACAGATAGCCTATATGATTTCTCCAACAAAATTAGAGCACCGATCTGAATTGCTTTCTTTCAGCTATTTGTAGACCTATAGGCCACTAATTCTCTGATGTCCCAAGGGTTCTTTAATTATTTTTGTGTTGGAATTATTTGCTGCACATGCTAAGCAGTTGTCAATGTATTGTTTCACTTCCTTCCTCCTACTTGGCTACTATCCCACTGCCTGCAGTCTTATCAGGGTTTTGTCTATCTCTAAGTGTCCATGCTCATACAAGAGTTGTTATTTTAACCCTTACTTCTTCAGGCACCAACCACATGGGAGCCTCCTGCTCTTGTTTCTGGACTAAAGCCAATCCTGATGGCTCTTGCCAAACTTTCCATCCTTTCCACTGGCCTGTGTTTACTAAGTCTTTTATTTTCTTGCTTTGAGCCTGTAGTGCTACCAAATCCACTGCCTCTTGGGTTCTCTTAGCTCTAGCTACTATTGGTGCTTTGTCTAGTAACCGTTCTGGCTCTGTTCTGGCTCCACACTTTGCCTGTAAATCAGTTTCCCCATTCCACTTGGCTTCTTCAGTTCCTTTTTTGAGCCTTTATTTTTACTAATATACGTGGGTTAAATCCTTTTTTTTTTTTTCTAATTCCCACACATGAAACAATGTGGTGCCATGAGCCCCTGGTTTTCCATCAGCTGACTTCATACCTCTCCTCTGCCACACTGGGAGCCAATCCAAAACAGCTCTTCTGAGTCAGAAAACAGTGCCACTTGTTCATCTAGTGAGCTATTTTTTAATGCTGCTGCCAGTGCCACAATCTCAGCTGCCTGTGCTGAATAAGGCATGTGCCTTCCTTCCACCACCTCCTCAGTTTTAACACCAACTGCAGCATATCCCGTAAGGGAACCCCCTTATCATAATAGCTGGATCTGTCCACAAACCAAACAACATAGGGTCCTTTTTCTGCTTCAAGCAAGGGCAAAGTTCCTTTTGAATGGAGAATGTCTCTCTAATTTTGTCTCAGGCAGTAGGCATTCATGCTGCTCTCCCTCTATGATCAAGCTATATGGGACTGGAGATCAACTGGCTTGGATCTCTACACTGACATCTTTGTTTATCAATGCTAAGATCCATTTCACTAGTCTTGGATTTGATACAAGGCCTTCATTAGTTTCACCAGACAGTATGTATTTTACAGCGTATTGTCCTTAGTATTACTAGGGCCAGACCAACCCGATACACCCAATGCTGCAGTGCCCACACTAACACCAGAATTTCCTTTACACATGAAGTGAAGTCTTGCTCTACTGGAGTCGGAGTCCAGGACACACATACCTCAGGCTGGTGCCATGGTCTTGACTCAGCACTGTTCCAAGTCCTTTCATGGTGGTTGCTAGCTAGAGGACGCATGGTCTATTCACTTGAGAATAAGCCAAGGCTGGTGCTTATAGTAAGCCTTCCTTAAGGGCTTTAAGTGCTTCTTGTTGCTTCACTCCCCATTCTCTCATATTTCTTTTTTAGAAGCTTGTAGAGAGAAGCTTCTTTTTCTGCATACCCCTCTTTAAACACACATGAGAATCCCATCAGTCCCAGGAATGACCGCAGGGTAGTAACATCGGTTGGGGCTGGTAACTTCTGTATCAGTTTTATTCTTTGCTTGTCTGGGGATTGTTTTTCTTGCCCTAAAGTTACACCTAGATAGGAAGCCTGTTGCTGACATAGCTGTGCCTTACTAAGGCTCACCTTAAGGCCTGCCTATTTTATCAGTTTAGAAACTGTCCTAACAATTCTAGATTCTCTTCTTGGGTACTAATATGTATTAAGATATCATCTACATATGAAATCACTTTCTTGGTTATACAATTTATCCTTCATGTGCATCACCTGAGTGTGGCATATAACAGGTGTGCTATGAAATACCTGCAGTACCCAAGTAAATGTACATTGCCTTCCCCTGAATGCAAGTGCAAACTTATACTAGGAATCAGGGTGAAGGGGAATGGCAAAGAAGACATTAGACAAATCTAGTACCAAGAACCACTTTGCCCCTCCAACAATTGCTGCCATCACATTGGGGTACTTTGCTACAATGGGGCTATCATACGAGTGACTTATTGAGGACCCTATAATCCACTGTCAGCCTCCACGTTTTCCCATCCGCTTTTCTTACAAGCCAGAAGGGGATACCCTGCTATTCTACCACCACCCTGTTCTAGCAATGTGTTTATGATTTCCTGCAGGCTGCTTTCAGCCTAGGTTGGATATCTGTATTCTTTTTTGGGTGGGAGATCAGGCCCAGTAATTAACACCTAGGCTTCAATTTTCCCACACTCCAATTTATGTTGTGCCCACACCTGTGGGTACTTATTGGTTACAGTCTGGACATCTTTATCCCATTTGGATTTCATTATGAGCAGTGAATCTATGCTTTGCCGCAAGCACACTGGGAACTCATCCACCATGTTACCTGCAATCTTACAAAGCATGGTGTTATTATTCAATTCCACAGTTATTTGTAATTTTTTTAAGTCATCCATGGCCAGTATTCCTTGCTGCCATCATTTCATCATTCCAATTGTGCCTTTGGCCCATTGGATCCCTATTCCAAATTGCTGCACCTGTGAGAAGGGTACTAATGATTCTTTTCCATTAAGCCCTTCAAGCCACTTTTCCTCTCCTTGCTTATAAGAGAATGGAGCCTCCTCTACCCTCACAATTGAAAACAAAGCACCTGTGTCTATTAGCATTGTTAGCCTCAATACTGGACCATTTATATCACTTCCAAACTGCAATTTTACTAGAGGATGCTCCCAGCTGTCATATTTTATGGGTGTTAGAAAAAGGGGGCTATCAGACGCCGGGCTGTCCTAACACTCCAGAGGCAGAGCATTAGGTTCCAGCCTTACCCTTCTTCATGACAGGTTAATCTTTGTAATAACTCTAAAGTAGGCAGACCATCTATCTCTTCTCCTTTTTCATATTTAATAAGCTGGTGCCAGATTTGCACTCTCCAGGATTCTGAATTTCTGTTCGTTCTCTGAAAGCCTTCGTTTTTCTCTCCCGCAGACTGCTCTGTCCCTTTCGGTCCATTATTACTAAAGGTGACAGCTGAGACTTTTCCTTTCCCTTTCTGATAGGCTTCATTACTGCATCGCACATGCAATACTGCATTATGAACTGTCTCCCAGTCTGACCCTGAGCCACACAGCAACAAGAGCTTGCTTTTCGTTTCCCTGTTGAGTGCCCCAAGCAGGATCTGTTTGAACAACGGATTAGCATCCCTCAGATTTTGCCCCTGCTGGGGCTTGATTAAAGAGACCACTATCTGAAAGGCTAGCCACAGCTTTTAAATACTTTTGAATCTTCACCCGGTTTCTGCACATACCCAGCCAGCATGGACAGCATCCCATCATTTCCCACAAATACTCTTGCAACATCCCTCAGGATGGCCATTATATTTGTTTCTTCACCCTAACAAACTTCCATCTTTACAATTATTACCACATCTCCCTCTGTCAATGTATCTGACTCCTGTACCTGATTTAAGGAATATAACTGTAACAGGAGCGACGTCAGGGTCGCCGTGCCATCCCCTGTCGCCTCCTTTACTGTGCCAAGCTTCTGACTTGTACCCTCCTATTCTCGCCCGCCACGACTTTGATTGTTTATGTGTTTTTATAGGGAGGCTACCTTTCTTCTACTTGGCCACAGTTCTCCTGCTTCGGGTGTTCCGTGTATCCAAGCCCTGTGGGCTACGCGTGGCTCCGTCCACCCCAATACCACGCCCCAAGCCTCGCAGATGGAAAAGACGATGTTCTGTCTGGGTCTACACCCCCTCTGGCACTCGGGCCCTTCGTGGCCCCGTTTCTCGCCGCACCTCTCTCAAGGGGCCTTCTCGGCAACGCAGCCCTCTCACAGGGCTCACCGTACCGCTACCCCCTCTTCTGGGGTTTCTCAGCCGCCCCTCTCTGGAGCTGGGGTCTGTACACCCCGAACACTGTGCCCTCACTGGTACTGGGGTCCTCACACTACCATGAGTCCCCTATGAGGCCTCCTCCACCCCCTTATAGCCTCCCCCAAACCACCGGTGTAACCAATAGCAAACATAAACAGTAACATAAACACCAGCCTCTTGGCAACAATTTAAACATAAGCCACGAGCTATCAGTATGCTCAGGCCTACCGGGTTTTCTATCCTACCGTGGTGCCCAACACTGCTCTGGCATTCAAGCTTCTCTCTTTTCTAGCAGGGAGCTCCTTCATCCTTAGCTGCTGGTCAGGACCCACCTCTGGCCTCCTGCCTGTGCTTTATATAGAGGCCAGGCTCTGCCCCTTCCTTCAGCTGGCTAGGCAGGTGTAAGCCATTAGCTCCCTTTGGTTGCCTCAGCAACCAGCAGCTGAAGGGGTATACCAGCACTTCTAGTAGCAGGCACCCTAGTGCCCTGCTACAATAACCAATCCCATAAATTATCTCTGTTGAAGGGTCCCAAATTTTTAGCAATGATGATTGCCTCCTGCGCAGATAAGAACAAAATTGTATGGGTGATCGGTCATTGACCCATTCTCCCCCTTCCCCCTCTCCCCATAGGGGTAGTGGTCTTTTCAAGGATGGGAGCCATAGATCCTTAACAAGCATCATTTAACCCTTGAAAATCCCCCCCTTAAGGGGACATATGGGTATGGCCAACAAGGAGGTTCACCCCAACAATCTTTTTCATAATCATAACGGGGAAAATTTGGGTTTGGGCTGTCATCACCCAAGTCTTCCAGTTCATTTTCACTAGACCTGCCCCACCCAATCCATCCTCCTTGTATTGCTGCCACAATTTCTAGTGACACTTCCAATGTAGCTTTTAACTCCCTTAATTGCTGGTGGCATTTATTATAGTTAGGCCTAAGTCTATTCTGAAATTTTTTTTTAAGACAGCTCACACTCTGCTTTGGGCATCCAGTGCTTTCTGTTTTCACAATGCCACTTCTATATTTGCTTCCTCCTTTTGGTCTTGTAATTTTCCCCCAGTTTTTCTAATTGTGCAATTTCCAGCACAACTTTCAAAGATGTCCCTTGCAATGTTTTTACTTGTACCTAGGAGATAGCTGCTTCTTGCTGCAGCCTCCCTGACTCATTTGTTACATTCTTTAACTGCTGCTCCTTCTGTTGCACCTTTATTAAAGCTTTGCATGTCAATAGTATCCCCTCCAGAATGATTCATTTCTTTGTCTTTTTATTCACCCAGGATTTATGCCCACAAGGGGATCCACTGGTCTTGAAAACTGCACAAACACATCCTTACCCCAAAAACCCAGAGCCATTTTGCTTATCACCCATCTCTCGAGTTCTGACAGCTCTTTTCTCATTAAGCCTGCCATATCAAGCTAATCCAAAAAGGGGGCAAACTCCTGAATACCAACTCAGTCTGAGCTCCCTCCCTTGGAAAAACCAGTTTGGCAAGTTTAAGTGAGTAAGCGCCCTAGTCTGCAGAACAGGTTTCATAACAGCTCTTATTCCAAGCAGCTTCCAATCGTAAAGTCCCATATTTAACAAAATTTTAAGTGTTGCACATAATCTCTCAGTCCAAACAAATTCAACAGGGCCCACCCAGGGACACCAAAACCTGTTACCAGGCTTAATATTAGACTTTAGGTACTGGCACTGAAGTCATATGTGCTTGAACAAGAATAGTCCCTTCTCTGAAGAGAGCATTTATTGAACACAGCAATTTGCAATTTCAAGCATGAGACAAACAACAGAAAACTCCACCTAAGCTCAGATATAGCCCAGTAAGAGACAGTGACAACACATACAACTTAACATAACTTAAAATGCAACATAATAAGCAAAAAGGCAACAGAAAGCCATACATATATTTTACGTAATCCTGAGGGCAGAGTGTCTCCTTGCAGCCAGGTGTTCAGAAAGTCTTTCTGCGGGATCCACAGGTCATCTTAGGTGGTGAGGGCAGTCCCACAGGCCTCATCGTTGCCTGCGTTTATATAGGCAATCTGCACTCTCTTCTTCCCCTTGGCTCCATCACATACCTCATGTCTCTCATGACTCTCACACATTTGGTGTCTCTGTCTCTTGCCTCTTCTTAGATATTCCAGTTTCTCACCCCTTACAGGTTCTACTTTGAAATGTAAATGTAGCCCCCTGCCGTTGCCTTCTCCCCTGCTACCTTAGGTCATGCACTTAACATCTGTCATATATGTGTTAATGTAATGTACAGCCACATATAGTCTCCTCCCCTCCCCCCATTTTCAAAAGCGACTTTACGTGAAAGTAGAAAGACTTAAATTAGTGTAAGGCTGTATATTGTGTGTCTACTCTATACTTACACCATACAAAATAAATCACTCCAGAGTAAACATGTCCCATATTTGCATCCTCAGTGGAGAGGTCTACACCCATCATTTTATTCTACTTACATCCGCATCTACTGTCCTCTTCTACCACCTGTTCTGGATGCATTTTCATTCCTTTCTGTTACATTTATAGGAGTGACAGGATCAACATCTGACTAAGGACTTTCAGACCTGTTTCTCCAATACCCTAAACCCTATTAAGTCATTAACACCATTTTAAAGTGGATGTTAAATGCTACTAAATTGGGTTGCATTTTATCTCTTTTCTCTCTGCATCTGCACAAATGAATATACAAGGTGCAATGACAATGAAGTATCAGGCCCCCTGTATGGATTAAGCACAAACAAGGCTTGGACCTTATTGTTTCTAAGGGAAACATTCACAAAGTTTTCTGCCAAGAGCAAAGATAAACTATTTTATCATTCAGTGAGAGAAGGGAAAAAACAGAAAAGATCAGTGTTTTGGAAGTTCAGTTCTACAAGCATTTGAGGGATTTGTAATTAAATGTAATGGAGCACTGAAGACAATATTCCTTTTATTCATTGTTACAATGATGGTTGATTGACTTTCGTATTGTCTGTTGCAAGCTTCACAGCACTTTAAAAGGGATTTAAAACTATATGTAGATATGGCTTATCTTCATCAGTCATCAAAATAGTGCCAACTCTGGGCTGGAACATGGCAGTCATTAAATATGGAATTGACAGCTAGTGGGTATTTTTTTTCTTTTTATTGCAAAATGCCAAATTCTGGAAAGGGAAATTATTCACAGGAAAAGATCTGTTTTTACTAATGTCCCATTAGAAAAAATAAATTGCATGAAAAAGCTTAGGAACTAAAACACTGTGGGTCAAGCTATTTTTTTTCCCTCAGAGGATATGTTACTTTATAGTAATATTCAAAATGTCTAAAATTGAAGCATTTTAAAAATCTTTTAAAAGATCCATATGGAATTTTGAAAAAAAAATACAATGTTTTGATCGACCTGATCTGTAGATTTTCACTTTGAAAAAACATGTTTTTATATTTTTTCTTTTCACCGTAATTTCAGTTGGGGAAAATATCAACATTTTGGAAGTATAGGGAAGCTGTTTCCTGTCCAGCTGTACTGGCAAAACCTTCCAGTGTTTCTGGTTTACTGCAATGACTTCAAAAGCAACATGGAATGGTTCTCTCAAAATTTGTCTTCCACAAAGTTAAAAGCCTCCCCGAATGCACAGTTTTCAGTAGCATGTGCAGGACCATGGGAAAGTTGTGAAGGATGTGTTTTCTGTAATAACTCTTGTGGTTGAAGAGCTGTGGGAAGGTAGTGGACTGGTAAGGTGATCTTTTCTCTCCATTTCCATAATTGTGTCAGCTACTCTGCAAAATGAAAATGTTTATTGGACATATTATAAAATAGGAAATGGCTTTGTCACTCTATCCATGAAGCCACATAATATGGCTGGGATGAAATGCAGTGCACTGTGGTTTTGAATGATCTGTAACTCCTTGATGCCAATCCTCTATCTCTGCCTTCTTCCCCTATGAGGAAGGCCCTATGTTCAAAATAAAGGCTATCTCAATAAATCTTTTGCAGCTTGTTCCTTATCACGGTCCTTTGGATAGGCCTCAGATCTTCCTTTTAAACCAAACAATTCTGAACTTTCCTGCAAACTGTCAACACCTTTTCTTCAAGATATTTTCCCTTTTTATTGTCCATGGAATCTGGAATGTGTTATTAAAAACAACCAAATGAATGCTGAATATAGAGGGTTTCAAACCAGAACTGAATACCCACAAACTTTGCAACGAAACTGAAACCCAGCATCTGGATCTGAGCTTTGAAGATGGCTGAAGAAAATCATTACTTAGAGAAGTCATATAACAGTGATACCTACCTCAGATAAAAGGTTTGGACTCTTCCCAGTTGACTTAATTGGCATTAAATGAGTGTCAAGAAACAAGGGTCTGGTTCTCAATGCACAAGTGTCAACATCACAACAGCTACCATGACTACAAGTTCAGTAAGGCTGCAGTGAACTGTTATCTTACTCGAGGTGCTCCTTTCTGATCAATGTCAAAGCGACTTGCCTGTGTAGTTACTGCTTGCCCTATGAGCCAAGAAAATATGTCAGTCTTTAGGGAGTTTTGAATTAAGGAAGCTCACCATCTCCTGCCAAAATTAAATTAATGGATTAGTTATACTGAAATAAGAAGTGGAATATTTTCTGAATAGCAGTTGATCTCTTTTGAAAAACTGGGCCCAATTGTGGACAAAGATTGCTGATAATCTGGACCAGAGAACTTTGGAAAATTTGTCCTAGTGTGTCTACTCAGTCTAAAGTATAGGATTAGGCATCTGCTTTCAGCTTCGATTCCTTTTCTTCAGGGGGCTCATCTACTTTTACATGTACACAGTGATGTCCCAACAATACAAAACTGATAGCTTAGAAACAAATGTAAAATGATTAGTTATTAGATAATAAAAACAAAAAACCTTTGTTTTATTCCCAAAAGGTAACCAAATCTCACTCTTTCAGAAGATTAATATAATTCTGGGTAGAAATGAGTTCAGTTCCTCATCTCATACTCTTTGTAGTGAAAGTGCAGACTAAATAACAGCAGGACATCTTTTAAAATTTGGCTCAGTTCTACCAAATGGTTCCTTTAAAGGAAGAAAAAAAAAAGAAAATTAAAAGCATTTCATATTTTCAGTTCAAGATAATTTTTCCTTTTTTTAAATAGAAACATTTATTTAGCCTCCAAAGTGAAACCAAAGTGCTGTTTGTTTGTTTTTGCTTGGTTGTGGTTTTTCTTTTTTACTATCCAGATCTGCTAATATTTAAAAAGGCCTTCACTTCAGGTTGTTCCAAAGCACATTTTCGTTTTTTGCTTTTTTCTATTTCTTTTTTTTTTTTTTGAATTGCTGGAGAACTGAAAAATCAATTATTTGTACATCTCTAATTCAGTTAGATGAAAACTGTATTTGTGAGTTTGTGAGATGTTTCCCTAGGGATAGTTCTCACTTGTCTAGAAGCCGGAAGCTCTCATGAGTCTGTTTTCCTAACCAAAGAAACAGAAATTTGGGGTAAGCTTGAATTCTCTTCAGAGAAGCATCCATATTTCAAACATTAATCCCTATGGAAATTATTCTGCAAATTCTTATAGATTCATGGATTGTAAGGGGCCGGAAAGGACCCGGCAAGATCGTTGGGTTCAGCCCCCATGCACCAAGCAGGAAAGACAACTGGGGTCCAGTGACCCCAGTGAGGTGGCCGTCCAGTCCCCTCTTGAAGATTTCCAAGGTAGGTGATTGATTGCACCACCTCCAGAGGGAGCTTATTCCACAGTCTGCACACTCTAACTGTGAAAAAGTTTTTCCTAATGTTGAGCCTGAATCGATCTTCCAGGAATTTGTGGCCATTACTCCTGGTTTTCCCCGCAGGTTCCCCTCTTCGCTGCTGCACCATTATTTCTGCTGGATGTGCAGTGCTTCAACACTGAGCTACAGGATCTGATCCAGCACCCATCACTGTAGTAAGTAAAGAAGGTGTCCAGTCTGCTCTCATTAATAGGATTAGTATAGAAATTATTGTAAAACACCACTAATAGAGTTGTCAGATGAAAAAGTGACATTGTGTGAGGGGACAGGGAGCCCCACGCACTCTCATATTTCTAGCTAAACGGCACTAAACAGGATGATATTTACTGTCCACGTTCTTTAAAAGTTACCTCTTCTGCAGGAGCTTTCATGACTTTTCAAGGAGAACTAAGAGGAGTTCCCACGGAAGAAAGCAAGAAGCTTAACCATGCTTCATGTCTGAAAACCTCTAAGTTCCTGTAAAAAACAGGACCTCCTTTCCTACAGGCTTAATGAATGTAAGACTCCCACGGTGTTAATATGGACAGGAGCGGGGGTTACGGATTCCTGAGCTCTGCTCCCAGCTCTGAGTCCAACTTTCTTCTGTAGTCCTGGGGAGGTAACTTCCTCTCCATCTCAGTTTCCCAGCTTTAAAACAGGGATGAAACCTACCTAGGCAGGGCTATTGTAAATCAGTTAATGTTTGTAAAACACTTTGAAGGGGAAAAGAATATTATCTACACACTATGAAGAGCCCTCTTCTCAGCATAGAATATGCCACCACCCCGACTGACTCAGAGGAAAGACGTTTAGGCAATGCAATCATCTGACTGGCTGAATTTCTGCTTCCAGTGCCGTAACAACAGATGAAAGAAAGCGGCAGTTTGGCAGGTTGTTTCATGTATCAATGCCCAGAACTGGTTCATGCATCCATCTTTGTGTCCCCCCCCCCCCCCCCCCCCACCACACCACACCCACCAGCTGCACACAGCTTCCCACCCCCCCGGAACAGTCAGAGCTAGGAAGGAGCTCCCCTCCCTGCTCAGTTCTGCCCTCCTAGGCTTTCTGATTTGGTTGCGGAGAGGAGGAGGGGATTGGAGTTGGGAGGGTGTCAACAACAATAAGCAAGAGGGAGAAAGATGCCTGGCACTCAGAGAGTTCAGGCTGGGACAGTTTGATCTCTCCCAGAGCACTCTTGGTGCTTGAAGATCACTGCTTTTGACACGTTTCTCCTGCTGCTGAATGAGAGGATTTACTTGGGTGAAATTTAGGCCTGAGGGGGACATGAAAATCATATTCATAATTTGAAGTGACATGTGATTTGGGATTAAAAAGCTGGCTGGCAGAGAAAAGAGCTGAGGTTATCCTTTTGAGCTGTGCTAATGCAGAAAACTGCCTTTTTAATCCTGTTTTAAAAAGGCCTAGAAGGTTTCCAGCTGGGGTAGTTGGAATATAAAGGAGAGGTGAAGATAAGGAATCCCTTTTAAAATAATAAATAAATAAATAAATAACACAACAAAACAAAACAAAAGCCATTTAGAGGTAGCCATTTATTGAACACTGCAGATTTTGACCGTCCTTCCCTATACAAGGCCTGCCTAAGCACTCAGAATGGAAATTTGAATAATCCATTGCTTGGCTACCAAAAGAAGCTAGAAGGAGCAGAGTCTTCAGTAAGCATTGCGTATGTCTTCAACAGGATATTGCAGGTTATTGCATGAATCTCTCATCCCATTAAAATCCACGACTGCACTCCCATTATCTTCATTGGAGTCAGGATTCCACTATCATTGTCATCGCCATAATTTGTATCATGGCAGTACCGACGTAGCCAGTCAGGAAACAGGACTTTATTGTGATGGATATTGTGCAAACACAGTTTAAAATCTCAGTATTTTAGCCAAAGTTCTTTAAATTTTATCCTCCGCTGTGAAGCCTACAAAACACTTGACTGTGGCAAGTCAGTCAGCGTGCTAAGTTCATTGCTTATCTGATTCACACTTGTTTCACTGTCATCCCACCTTTCTCCGATTCTTTTTTCTTTTATTCACCTTTTGTTTTTCCTTAGACTGTAAATGTAGGTAACTGCAATGTTTGAAGTACTAAGGGTGAGGGGTAGAGTCATAGAGAAATAGGGCTGGAAGGGACCTCCAGTGCTCATCTAGTCCAACCCCCTGCCTGAGGCAGTATCATTCAAACCATCGTATATGCTCCATAATCTAAACTCTGTGTAAGACTACCATCAATGCTGACACAACACCTTCCTAACAGTTTAACCTGCTATGACAGCTTCACGCCCGGTGCAGTGGCCATGTCTACAAGTGATGCTGACTGCACAGTTGTTACTGTCCAGTTATTTAGTACTTGCATGCAAAAGTGTTGTGCCATGCAACAAACAAGCTACTGCGCAGTGGTAACAAGTTACTATGCAGTCAGAGTCTCGTGTAGATGCAGCCAGCCTGTACCAACTTGACCATGGGGTAAAATTCCTTCCTGACCCCAAATATGGCTATTGGTCTGACTCTAAGCAGAGGGGCAAGCGAGACGCTCTAGCCAGGACCTTCCAGCTTTGGTCCCAGCAGAAGTTCCCAGCTTTGGCTGTAGCTACTACCCAATGCCTCTGAGGAAGGTTTAAAAACACTCTGACCCATGTAGCAGAACAAGGGGTTGGGGCGTAGTGCAGTAGGGACAACCAGCAAAACCCAGAAGCTGGTTGCAAAATACCCATAGTAAAGCCCAGAAGCTGATGCAAAATACCCATAGTAAAACATAGGTATAGCTACATCTAGATCACCCCCAACCAAATGGTCTTTTTAAAGTGGGATATTCTCACCAAAATTTTTCCGTTTTGAAATGCTCTGTTTTCCTACCCAGTGGAGCTGGAAATGAAAAATGATTTGGGGAAAGGGGAGAGGGGCATTCTTTTTCCTTTTTCTGTGGAAGAAAACAGAAACAGGGCTAATCAAAAACAACAATAAAACTGTAAAAATCTAAAAACAAAACAAAAAAGAATGAAGCTGAAAATAAAAAAAAATCAGAAAAAGTTTCAAGTAAATGAAAAATGAGTGTTTTTTGAAATGCCATTAAACAAAACTTTATTTTTTTTGTGCAATATTATTTCTCTGGCTTTCAACTAGCTCTGAATTAAAGCTGTTTGGGGAAAGGGCTATCTTTTTTATTACATATGCATAGGCACTGTTCAAATATATAGCAAGTGACAATTCATGCCCCAAACAGCACTCAGTTAAAAGAACATAATAAGGATAATTAGATGTATCCTGTTTACAGGTTGACATAAGATAACAGTAATATATTAGATTTATAGCAACTTCATTTCAAAGCAGTTAACAGTCTACATGCATACATATACACATGCCCACCAGGGTGCCAATTTTTTTAAAAATCTGTATTTATCTATATATATCCCATGATGTTATTGGAGATGTGGAAGTCTTTTGTCTAAATCAGGGATATCCAACTGGCAGCCTGTGGGCTGTATGCAACCTGTGTGGGGTTAATATGTAGCCCTTGCTGCTTGTCGTATTACTTTGGCTGCTGCTGCAGCTGGGATCTCCTAAGCTTCCCTTCCCTTCCTCAGCTTTTGCTTCCTGCTCCAGCCCACGGTGCCAGGGGAGCCCATGATGTGATGCAATGAGGGAACTGAGGTGGTGCAGTGCCCATGTGTGTGGTGCAGCAAGGTGTGGCCGCAGCCTCGGGACCCATAGCTCACACTCGTGAGCCCCCTATACCACATGAAGCCTCTGGCTGCTTAGAAGCTGGAAAGTCCTGTTGAATAATACACTAATATGACAACTGTCTTCCAAGATATGGAAATACCTCATATTCCCTCTGTTATGGAAAACCCCTTTAAAATTCAACTGGAACGAAAGGCCTGGTCCAAAGCTATCTGAAATCAACAGGTATCTTTCTCTGTACTGAGTTTAAGTGGGCTTTGGGTCAGACCCTCAGATTAACAGGATTCTGTTATTAATCTAATAGCCTATGTCCAGAATTTAATTGGCCCACTAGGTTAGTTTTAAAACCATCCCCCAATATTTCTACTGAATTATACAATTTCATATTAAATCTGCTCTCTTCAGGTAGTACCATAAATATTCATTGCTGTTTTTAATTCCTATTAGTCCTGATGAGACATCAAAGCAGAAAGACAATGAGCTGGTGGTATTCTTGTATATCAATGCCTAAATTGTTCACTATTCTCCAATCATTTACACTTGTACAAATATAAAGATATCAGTAGATATGAATGAGAGTCATACAAGACATTCCCTGAAGATCTGGTGTTGCAGAAGTCTAACAAAGAGGATAATATGGCTGGTAAACCCTTTATTGACAGTAAGGATGCATGAAAAGGAAAAAAAAAAAAGAACTTTGCTCTCAAATACCAGTCACAAGTTTGCAGGTCAGGTAGTCAGAAAAAACAAAGCAAAACAAACCTTTTCACTTGTAAACTGAGCACATTTGATACAGAGTCATTAAGATACAATAAACATGAAACCAAATGATGCCATTTTTACAGTGTCACTTTTCAGGGTAGAACTGCACTTTAAGTATGACAGGTTTTGGCTGCAGTCCAGTGAACTATATAATCCTCTTGAGAGTTTTATTAGAATTCCTGGGTACACTAAAAGCATACATGGTGCATATTATATGTAATCAGGAAAGCAACTTCTCCCTTGGGATCAAACGAGAAATGTCTGCCTTCACAGTGTTTGTTTGTTTGTGTGCTTGCTTGTTTTCAGTGTTGGATCATCACAATAGGGACATTTTTGTCAGTCACTTTCTGAGATGCACAACTTCTTGGGAGTGATGGGAAAGACTTATTGCAGCACAGAGTCTATTCCCCTGCCAGGGAACACTACTGCCTCTTATTAAATATTACTGGAGATATTCAGCCAAAAAGAGTATCTGGAAATGCTGCTTAGGTGACAGTTCAGGATGTTGAACCAGCTAGATGTTGAACTGATTGTATGATTGCCATGACTGTGAACACAATCCCCGTAATAATATGAGTAGGTAAGCCATGTTACTGAATTGTACAGTTCTGAAAAACTGGGCCTAATTAATAGCCAAAGCCTCTAGAGAAAGTCTGTATTCAAAAAGGGACTTCCAAGCTACCACCCTGTCACACCATGCCATCCATTCTTGAATGTTGCATAGTGTTGTCCACCTCCTCATTCTCTGTCTTTGAGGAACGTAGGTTGAAATATATCCCATAAACCTTCCCCTTGGAATTACATACCTAGAGCTGAGTTTCCAATTCAATTTGAAAATCCAAAATAGCTAAAAACAAAGATGTAGCCAAGCTATCTGGATATCATTTTATGGATCAACACAGGAAGAACACTATAAATAATATCATCACATGTTATCAAATGCATTGCCTGTGGAAACCAAAACCAAGTGAGATCATCTTTATTCTTAGAAAAAAATCATAGGCATACTTGTACCATGTAAGTCACCCACAGCAGTTCTCTAAGTTACTCCTTTCAGTATCATTAGCAGTTGTCATTTTACTGTGTCCTACTGGGCAGGGAGGAAATAGAATGCGATTCTTAAATATTTGCTTAGCAAACAGGTTCATGTCCACTCCATCTTACAGATAGGAAGTGGGTTAACCCAATCTACTGTACATGTTCAGAGTGCAGCCCCAGGGCTGGAAAAGCCCCGTTGCTTGCCTCAGCCCTGGGGCTGTGCTCTTCCTCCCCCCACCCCCAACCCTAACTAGGCTATTTTTAACCCCTGACCTCCTGCAGACTACCCAGTAACCCTCTTCAGGGATCACCAACCCCCCTGCAGATCCACTAGCCCTCCCTCAATCCTGCCTGTCCTTTCCCCCACCCAGAGTTACTTAAAGTGGTTTCCCCATGCAACTCCCAGGAGCAGCAAATGCCTGTACACACCATTCCCGCTCTACGTTCATACAGCTTAAAGTCTGCCGTGTGAATGTAGACTGCATGCAGTGAATGGCTATATGCACCTAAGCTAATAATCAGAGCTTCTGCAGAAAGTCTGCATGTTGGTTTAAGTAAAATGATAATTAGTTAAACTAACCCTTCCACGGCCCCTTTTTTCCCTGGCTCTCAATAGCGGTACACCTTATTAGAGGCCAAAATCTAGCTCACAATTTCCTCAGTTCAGTTCTCAATCAGGACTGTGTCTCAGCCACATTCAAATGCATAATGTGACTAATAACTCCACAAGTAAGACACAGCCGCATAATCTGCCGTGCACCATCTCTTCTGAGTTTAAAAAAAAAGAAAGCCTCTTGGGGGTAGGTTCACTACAAATTGTGTAGAGACAGTTAGTTATGTTAGTCTGAAGTCAGCCAGAAGGCAGGGGCAGCCCCATGGCCTGGGAGGCAACAACACCGAACAGCTTCAGCTTGGCTGCTGGCAGGCAGGCCAATAGCATGGGGGCTGCTCTTTTATACCCCCACCCCACAAGTCAGTGCCCAGAGGGTCCCAACCCCTTCCCCTGATTTTGCTGCACAAATTATGAGTGGGCAGAGGCAGGGTCAGTAGGAACTGTGGTGAGTTTTCCCAGCTGGAAGTTACTCCTATTTGTTGTAACCACCTAAGGAATAGGAAGTCTTTCTTTAGACCTGAGATCTTTCCCCATTGAGGTACAAGCTCAGCTCCGGGCCTGTTTTGCTGCTCAAGGAGGTTTTTTTTATAGCTCCAGCCAAAACCCTGTCTTGCTAATCTATATAACTTTGTTTTTCCACACTCCCTAAATCTCCAGGCTGCCTCTTTTCCTCATGTTGTAGTGCCTTTGTTTGCTTAAGGCCTGAGGCAATCGTAATTACAAAATTTAGGCAGAATTCTGAAATGACCCCAAAGGTCTTTTTACTCAAACAGAAATCATTTGTCATAATGAGCCTACTCGTAACCTGCTGACCCTTGGAGCTCAATTAATTTCACACAGGAAAAGTGTTCAGAGCCTCTGACCCCTCCTCCCACTGGAGATAGCCCTATTAAATAGGGAGTAGTCTCCCACTGCAGTTGGCTGATACAGGAAACTTGGCTTAGACATCTGTAGACGGGACACTAAACATTGGTGGAGCATTGTTTTCAAAGGTAGTTTGTAGAAACTATATCAGCCTGAGTCCAGCTGTCTATGCACAAATGTGCTGATACATGGTTATATAATTGTTGTGGAATAGAGATGTAAGGTGAATCTATACAGCAGAATGTAGTGCCATACACAAATTACTGGCCTGGCTTTAACTGAGGTATATTGGGTATTAGAAGCCGTGTCCATTACCCTGGACTTGCACTCAGGCAATTTATCTTGCCTTCTGGTTACCTCTAGACAGCACGGCACTGCAATGGAAACATATGTCGCTGGGCCGGATTCTGACTTGGAGAATACTGGCAGACCTCCATTAACTGGATCAGACTTTTTTGTTCTCTCCCACATGCTGTGGATTGTTTTATCATCTTGACTATCACAAGATTAAGGGTGATAATGAACCTTTAATGAAAATGATCCTGTATTTGTTTCGTGTTGTTTTCAAACTCACATGCTTAAAATAAATACTGTGCAACTTGACAACAAAAACAAAAACCCTCATGTCCATTTCTCAGCTACCTGAAATGGAGGCCTGGTTTCTTTAGTGCACTTGTATAGATGAGAGGCTCAAGCAACTCCCTGATTTGGACTTGTCAGTGCCAGTGCTTTTGCCACAGAAGATGACAAATCTGTGTCCAATTGTGTATGCATGAATGTGCATTGGCTGGAATAATACAATTCTGGTCCATTTTAAATGTATGTGTGATCCAGCCAACCTATTCAATTAAGATGAAAAGCACAGGCAAGGAGATAATTTAGGAGACATCAGTCATATTGGACAATGCAGGGCAGTGAATTTTTGTATCAAATCATTTAACCTGCCTATCCATTTGCGGGAATACATGAGGTTGGACTGGATAAACCAAGAGAACCTTTCCAATAGTAGTAATACTTTGTACTTGCATAGCACCCTTTGGCCAAGGATCCCAATGTCTATAAATCTGAAAGCTCATAGGTGAAAGCCCAGTAATGAATTTCAGAGCCATATAATAAATTGTATTTATTATGCACTTTCATTATACAATGCTATAAATGGATTTTCACTATAAGCGAGTCTCAGACTATTCCAGCTCAACCATAAGCCACAGCTACTTTGTACAAAGCAGCCAGAAAGCTCTCAGAGAAATTCTCAAGTGGCACAAAACTGGCACTGCTTTCTTCTTCACCACTTTCCATGTTTGGTACATGTGGTAGCAGGGGCTAAGGCAAAGTGTACTGTGATTTAGCAGATGCTACCAATGATTGCAGATGATATAATTTAGAGTATTCATGTCTGCTGTAAGTAACACTCAGAAGCTGTTTAGGCCCCTACTCAGCCCAGAATTAAGAGAGCAGAAAGGTGACAGAAAATGATCTTTCTCCTATTATCCTGCTCATATGCACAGAGTGAGATCAAACAACTGAAAACTGTGCCCCCTGCACTATGCATATACTATTAAATAAAGCATGTATGTAGTGGCTTATCATAGACTATTTTTTCTAGTTTGACACGCTCCTATTATTAGGCTATTTAATTGAAAAACTTGTCATATAATTTGTTCAAAATTTGACAGCATTCAGCAACTTCTTTTTCCCCCAAACTGTTACTGAAAGCACTTTTACTCCTAAAGAACATGAGAGAGAAAAATAATGTGTGTTGTGTATGTGTGAGTGTGTGTATGTGTATAATACATGATTGGTGATCACTTATGACATTAATCTTCACTTGTGAAGACAGAAGAGAGAACTCACTCATAAGTTATCTCTCTGCTCAGTCATGAATGTAAATGTCGTACTCATAATGGAGATATTCTCTAATGAAATATCATGAATTACTGTATCTCCTTAGCCAAGTGTGAATTTCATTTCTTTCTTCTTTCTTGTTCACTCTGTGTACTTTTAAGGTGGTATCATCACAGCATTGTGATAAGGGAGGGATGGAGGGAATCAATATTGCATTAACAGTCTAATCTGCATAATGTCTGGTGCCAGTGGGACGCTGACAGTGCAGCCCCTTGGCATCCATAATTAAAATCATCCAAATCCACATTCAGAACAAATATACTTGTGGATTTCTTCCTTAACAGCCAAATACAGAGGGAGTGGAAGTAAGTCTATAAGAGATCATGACCTAGTCTATAAATCACAGTGGTGTGTTTAAATCAATACAAAATAGATCAAGTTCCAGTGATGCCAACTTGACACACTTAAAATGGCTAAACCTTTGTAAAACAGGCATAGCTTCATTTAGGAAATTAATATAGACAAGTCAAAAGTTGCTGTAATTTACACTTTCTTCTGGCTTCTTCAAATTTTATGTTTCACCAGTTTATATTCCCTCAGAGACATACACACTTGCTAATGTGAACCTAACCCTCAAGTACACCTTTCCTCACCATGGCCAGCTGTGTTGTTGGGGACTCCAGTCTTATATAATTCACCTACAGAAAGAAAGTTCATCAGGAAGCTGAGCTAACCTAAGGGTTAAGTAGACCACCCGCTACTTTAATTTGTACTCTTTCGTCCTTATTCTATTTGGGTAAATCAGATCCATTTATCCTCTGATGGACTGCACCAGGCCTAATCTTTTTCCACTTCCCCAGTGTAACTTTATCATTTTCTGTAGAGTTATCCCGTATACTAGAGCAGTGGTTCTCAACCGTTTTCGTACCAGGACCCATTTGTAAACATTGATGGCCAGTCCCGACCCAGTAAATAGTTTAAATAGAAAACAGTCCCCTGGCCCTGTTGGTGCCCCTCACTCCCAACCCATAGCCCTGCTGGTGCCCCTCACTCCCAGACTGTTGCCCCTCACCTCCAGGCCCCAGTCCCCAAGTGTGTGGAGTGGTGCATGGGGGGTACCCCAGATTTGTTCACCTACAGTGGGCACAGGACTGCAGCCTGGCTGCACTGGCACAGGCAGGAGTCACCTCCATGGCCCGGTGCATGGGACCCACCATGGGAGGGCAGAGCAGAGCAGAGAGATTTATTGCCACTGGGACCCCTGCACCAGCTGTGTTGGCATCAGGGTGAGGAGTAACAGGCAGGGGGGTTGTGCTGCCCTCACTGCCTCCTGCCACCAGCTGCTTGTATGCTGGGCCGCAGCTGTACCACAGGTCTTTAAAGGATAAAATCCAAATTTTTCCAAGGCAAACAGAAAACCTAGATCCCTGTTTATTAGTATGCACACTATTAACATATGGTGAAGCACAAACAGCATCTATTTTTTCAAAATGTATGCAAAATATGATCCATTTTTAAAGTTTGTTTGTGACCCTTTCATATATTCTTGTGACCTGCTTTTGGGTCATGGCCCACGGGTTGAGACAAGGTGGACTAGAAGTCACAGTGTCCCCTGACCTGACTAGTTTACACACGCTCATATTGACTTGAAGTCAAAAGGACCCAGAGTCAGTGAACTTCTGAACTTCAATGTCATGACCTAGTTTCAGGTCTGAGCATGCGTAATGATATCCCTGTCTGGAGGAAAAGCCCGTATAATGTTTACTTCAGGACTGACAGGTGAGGTGCCAAGTCCACCGAGGAAGAGGGATGTGTGTAGCAATGAGTGTTGTGTGCATACGTGTTTGGTTGCTGACATGATGGACAGGAGTTTGTCATGGATGAGTATCAAGGAGCACAGATCTGAGGGCTCTTTGTTCTCCTGCATATGGATGTTGTTCCCCAGGTGTGCCTGCGAGAGTGAGCGAGGATCTGAGAGATCGCTATCTCCTCCCAACAGTGCGATCGGTGAGTGCGCATTTGGGGCATCATGTCCAAGAGCCTGAGAGGCCAGAGGACAACGTGGTCCAGTGTGTGAGTGTATCCAGTACGTGTGTTGAGCAGGTGCTAAGACAATCGGTGGCCGGTTGAGTCTGGAGCATTTGTGGCTGTAGGGTCTGGGCAGCCAAAGGCCAGCATGGTCCAGTGAGTTGTTGAGAGAGTGTGTCTGTGTGAGTGGTGTGGCTGCAGCAGCTGAGTGCTGGCCACGTCTGAGAGATAAGAAGTGCTGTTCCAGCACCCTCTTTGGTAGCTGTCTCGCTATGTATATTGTTGTTGTTGATACTGATGTGTGATCCTTGTTGCTGCTATTAATTATTTGCTTTGATTGTTGTTGAATACAGTTGCTATTATTAACCCTCCTCTTATGTGTTGTCTGATTATTACAAATTAATTATTAATCGTCAAGTGGGGCCGGGCTGTAGGCCAATGCTTGGTGAAAGCAAGACCCCACCCCTTACATCTACTGTTCAGGTGTGCAGATTACCATAAGTAGTCAATTTGCATATTCCCACGTTAACAATCCTTTCCTTCTATAGGCCTATGGTCACCATGCAAAATACACTGGTCTTGGGTATAAACATCTGTTGACAATATCTCATTTTCAATCCACTTCTCCAAGTCCAAATAATTAATGCGCATCAGGGCAGCTCATCTTAAGTGTGTAGGCATCCAGGTGGCATGAATTAATCCAGGTACATATATGACTCCTGTCAACACAGCATGTGATCATTAAGCAAATACTAATGCATTTATCTTGTAAGAGCACAACATACTGTTATCCTCACTTCTGGATGCAAAACTGAGGAACAGGATAGATTAAGGGCATGTCAACATATATCCTTGGGCCATCCCCAGCACCTCAGGGGAACCAGTGAGCAGTGCTGGGGGATATTCAGGTCTGCTCCAACCTACTCAGGACCTCTCCTGAGCCACCTATTCTGTCTGCTGGTTTATGATGCAACCAAGAAGGACTGAGTGGGTAGGATTTAGTTTCTGTTGTGGAACTGTGATTGAGAGGGAAGCCATATAGATATGGTTTAAGTAGTTTGCCTGAGGGAAGAAAGGAAGTCCATGTTACAGCTGGGTATTGAAAGCCAGATCTCTTCTAATCTGAATCAGAATTTGGCCAAAAGAACAGGTTCCGTTTTTGCAAAAAATGCAGGCAAAAATAACTAACTCTTCAATTCTGTCCCTGGAAGGTTACAAAGTTAACAAAAAGAAAAGGTCTAATTATCTGATAAAATAAGTCCCTCACTTGCCCTGCAGGCCTATAAATATTGCATGATTCAACTTTATTTAAAGTGACCAGGCATGAGCGATGCTTTTATTGTGATGTTGAGCAATTTATGCTTGAACATTGCTATTTGCTTTAATTTTCCATTGACACATGTCAGTACAGCTCTATGCGTGTAGGACACTGATGGTGCTAGTTTGTGCCTACCTGAATAATCTGAATGAATCTGATAGATTATAGATACTTAGCGTATGCATATTCAATTCCCCAGAGCAGCTCAGTTGCTCTGCTGCTCACTGCAGCAGCAATGTTTAATGACAGAGGTACTTGCTATATTGTGCACGAGTTCCATCACATCATCATCGTGCACTGATGCAGAGGCTGCACCAGGTTGTTAAATTCCTTAAGTATTTATTGAAGCCAGTAGTGCCTCAGGCTCCCTCCTCCTCCTCCAGCATACCTAGCTGAAAATTACTGCCAGCATTTGCCACTGACCCTTACAGGAAGCATTGAACCGATTCCCCCCCTGACAAACAGAGAGCAATGGATCTGCCTTGCTGAGTGACCCCCAGTGAGGTCAGCTTGACACTCTAGGCAAGGATTGATTGCAGGTAGCAGGTGAGACCCTTTCACTTGACTGCCTCTGGGACTTGGCCAAATGCTCTGTGCTTCAGGCAAGACACGTGGTGCATTGGGGATAGGAGTCTGAGCTACTTTTATCAGAACAAACTGGCTGCCAATGATTATTTTTAGGCCTATAATTGCTGGATGTGTTGATGCTATTCCTTGAGCACAGTTATGTGGAAAAAGCAAAATACCAAGATAAATTTCTCTAGCATTTCCATTAGCAAGAAAGGGAAATGCACACAACCGGTCAGATTCTTTTATGGTGTCAAGATTCTGGAAGCAGTTTTGTTTTTGCGGTGGATCATGTTGCCCCCTTGTGAAGCAGGTGTGATTTGATCAGGAAAGTTACATTTACTGAAGTCCTGGCGTCATGCAAGTAGGTACTTGGGCAGAGTTTCAGCTGGTGTAAAGATAGGTTTAACTCCATCATCATCTGGATGCATCTATACCAGCTGCAGATACAGGCTAGATAGGTAACTGGACCCTTCTGCTTACACACTAACATTGTGATAATTAGCAAAAAGGAAAGGATTTAAAAACAAAAAAACAGCAACAAAAAAGAAGTGTAACTCTCCACACAAGTGATGTCTAATAACAATCACTGGTGAGGTGCAGCTGTCAGGAGGAAAGAGTTGCTTTCTAAGTAGATTTGCCTCAGCATGCTAGACATTATTACCCACCCCAAATAAACTGATATTTGGGTGTTTTCGTTGGTACATTATCTCTGGGTTAAAACTAGGGAGCAGGGAAAGAAAGAAAATAAGAAAGCCAAAGGAAGTAACTAAAACTAGGTGAGATTTTGAATCCTGAATCAAGCCATCAACTGCAATAAATATTTTATGAACAGCACATACAGCATGGTAATACCCACAGAAATATGACAGTCTTCTTTCTCTGCTTTTTCTTCTGTCTCCTTTATCTTCCTACTAGTACCTAAGATCACATGATTGAGACTTGTTGCTGTTGCCAAGACCTGAACAGCTTCTCGCCTGTGACTGAAGAGAGGCAAGGAGCAGATTGGCAGGGGAGAAAGAATGAGAGGTCTCTGAATTTCCTTCAGCTATTCCTTTTGGTCTCTACCTGTAATTCTGATTCCAGGTTCTTCCTTTCCCCCTCCAATTATGTCTCATCTCCTGCCAGTTTCTCATTGTTATTTGGCATCACTTGTGTGGAGAGTTACAATTTAATAATATATTGAAATGGAGTTCCTATTCTTAAGCCCTTAAACTTTGTCCCCCAGATCTTAGCTTCAGTAAACAGTAGTTCACAATAGTTAAGAACTAATACAATTCCAGGGCTTTAAAGATTTAAGACTAGTGGGAAACCATGGGAGTTTAGGTACTTAGGTGCTTCTGAAAATTTCATTAAACACCTATCTTCTTTAGGTGCCTAAGTAACTTTAAAAATCAGGCCTTTAGGAGCTTGTGTGTCTCTGGAAATCAGTGGCATTAATCTGCTAAAGGTCAAAAGCCCATCATGAAAAATCTACCTGAATTTCAAAGGTGCTTAGTACCTAGAAGATCTCCATTGCTTTAAGTGGGAGCTGAAGAGCTTTGCTTTTGCACATCTCACTCCATTCAGGCAACAAATATGACCACTTTTGCTAATCTCAAATCTCAGCACCTTAATACTTATTTTAAATGTGTCTTTGGTCCCTAAATCACCTAGGCACATTCAAAAGTTTTACCCTGTGTCTTTTGGCGGTACTAAGTGGTAGAGAAGAGGTTCTGTCACATTCCTGGGTAAATTGTTCCGTGGCTAATTACCTTTTCTGTTGTATAAAATGCACCTCATTTTCCCCTTGAATTTGTGTTGTCCCAGTAATTATTTGAATTTTTAATCCTCTCTCTTAAGAGGCATTTATCCTGACTGTCCTAGAGAGACCTTAAGTCCTCTTCGTGCGTAATTTTTCCAACCAATTGTTGAGTGATGAAGAGGCTTCACAACAAAGAGAAGGAAAAGAAAAAAAGTGAGGCAGGATCTCCTGTGGAGCTTATATGTTGTATCTTCTTGCTAAAAAACACTGCATTCATTCCACTTACACTACCCGCTTTCTCAGGTGTTTGTGCTGAGAGGTGGGGTGCACAGCCTCGGCTGGATAGAAGCTCTTTTCCAGCTTTGCCACCAGGCAAGGGAATGAATCTCTAAGGCTGACTATATTTTCAGCTTGGCAGGCTCCTGCTTCCCAAGCTAGCTTTGGTTCCCTTTCTTTGCACAATAGTATTTCTTCCCCAGCCCCTAACCTGGTCCTTCTACAGACAGTTTCTGGGCCTCCTGGATGTATTTTTGCAAAGAAATAAAAATTGAAATTCAGGAAGTTTACTGCAAATGACAAATGAGAGTATAAAGCTGAGCAGAGAAATAACCCAGGAAAAAAACTATCCCCCCAGGAATCAGATCACATTCGAAACTGTAACAGGATCAGACAAGCCATAGCCAGGGAAACTACAGAAGTTCAGAGGGCACAAGAGAGCTACAAAAAAAATAAAAATAAAAGGACCAGTGGCTGTTCCTTGCATATTCTCCCACATAGTGACTTCCAAGCCCCTGTGATATGCACTGTGCGCTCATAATATTAGGGGTTAAGCCTTTTTCATAAAGGAAGTGGCAGGGAGAGTAAATCTGCCCCATGAACATTGTTATTCAATAAATGACACATTATTATGAAAGCATATTTTCAACATGTGGGCAAGGTCCTGGGTAGCCTGTCCAAATGATTTATTGATGGGTCAATGTTTTCACATTGGGCATTACAGAATAGAGAGATTCTCGGGCTATTGAATATTTTACATTCACTTGATGGATTGGATTCTACATGAGTTAAGCAAAAAAGATCAACCCAGAATGATCGGAGTTCCCAGCTCTGGTATGGTAGACTGTTTTGTGACCTCAGGCTAGACAGATAATCTTTCCGTTTCTTGGAATTCTCGTCTCTAAAATGGGGAGACAGTACTTCTTTCTCTCTACCCCTCACCTTCTTTTGGCTTGTCTATTTAGACTGTGAACACATGGAAGCAGGGAGTGTCTCTAGCAATGTTTGTACAACAACCCACATAATGGTGCCCTAATCTCAGTTGGGATCTCTAGTTGCTACTACAAAAATATAAATAGTGTTGATGTTGAGAATACTAGTATAAAAATATTACAGGATTTTGCAGCCATGCTGTTCAGGAAGTATATGCTAGGAGACCAAATACAGTGCTTATGGGAGGTGGGGAGGGGAGGAGGAATAGTACTTCCTCATGGACTTTTCCATTTGATGAGAATGTTCCACTGTATTGAAGAAAGTATAACTAGGGCTGAAAGATATCTGGGTCATGAAGAAAGATAAGCATAATACCAATCCATAGAGGTGAATTGGGAATTCACGCTGGAGGGTAGCACAACTACCCTATGCAGTACTTGACTGCATGGAAAATTGGCTTTATTGTATGAGTATGCATCCTATAGAAAAGCATGTTAATGAGCACATCCAAAATACTGTGAACTCACTGATTTCTTGGTCCAGGTGAGATCTACATTAAGTACTGTGTTCCCCCTGAGATCCCAGTAGGTGGAGGAATAATAGTTCAATGCCCCCACCCCACCCCCCAGCACCACACACGCTCTAATTTTCCTTTACTTGTAAACTGACTCCCTCACTGTCTCCCCAAGGATATCAGCCCCACTCTAGCAGAGAGTCTGGGAAGTTTTTTCATTATTAATTCAAGTTAGTAATAGCAATTATTAATGTTGTAAATACAGGACTCTAAGTCTTCACATGCTATGAGGTGGCAAGGTCCTTAGCCTCAGGAGTTTACAATCTAAGTGGACAATGAGTGAGTGAGGAACAGGAGGGTTGAGATGAAACACTGAAAGCAAGCGAGTGAGCTGTGAGAAGGATGTTAGTTCTCATTTATACCTATTCATATAACACATTTTGCTGGGGATATAGTTCATATACCCTCTGAGAAGAAAAATATTTTTAAAAGATAGCTAGCTGCAAAGGAGAAGAGGTTAGTAGCATGGCAAAGGGGGCCAGGGAAGGAGTTCCAGGATGACTGGGTTGCATGGAAAAGATGCAGGAAGGAGAATGGGAGAACTGGGAAGCTAGACATTCAGGAGTGGGGTCCTGGGAATAAAAATGAGTATAGCAGATCCAAAGTTAGATTGTTCAGGGCTTAAAGGTGAGAACAAGGAACTTCCATTTGATGCAGAAGGCAAGAGGGAGCTAGTGAAGGGAATTCCAGAGGGGTTGGACATAGAGCAGTAGGCAAAGTAGATGAGTTTTGCAGGAGTGTTTTACAGACTGGTAGGGACAAAGCAAAAGCCAGTGCTGAGCTGTGGAAGTGTGTACCATTCTAATCCTGTTTTATATCTTCGGGCTTGTACAGTTAAACTGGCTACAAATGGGTTCAAACACCGTATGGGTATTGGCTTTATATGGAATTTATGAGATTTTCGACTTACTGTCAGTGCATGAATTCCCTGTGTTATTTTATTTTATTTTATTTTTTCGGAGCTGAACGGGTGCATGAAGGGCACATAAAGGTTTATTGAGTAAAAGCCCTAAATGCTTGCAAACTTTTACTATTCTTCCAGGGCCTATAAATATTTTTCTCGATCCTTCTCTTTGAGGTAATAAAAAATTAGTTTAGAGGTTAGCTGTGGGACACTTGACATGAGTCTGGCTCTAATCTCATCTTGAGGTTAAGCAAGAAATAGGACTGAAATGGCCCATGCTGACAAAGAGGTGAAACTGATATTACCATGTGTCTGCCTCATGTGGCATATGTATCTGTGGCCTGAAAGGTTCACATTCTCCTTCTGAAGTATACCAGGAGGCAGCTTGTCAATGTGGTGTGCAAAAGGTGTGTCAAAACTCAGTTGTCTTGAAGGCTGCCACCCTAGCAACACTTCTGACTATGTAAATAAGGCAGTAGCAATATATGTAGGGGGTGTGGGGGTGTGAGAGGTATATATGCACATGTACTTGCACGCAGAAAGAAAGAGAGGGAGGTGTTAAACACCAAAGTGATTTACATCATCTTTGAAAACTCATGGTGATCAGAAGTCCTGGATGATTGGAAAAGGGCAAACATAGTGCCCATATTTAAGAAAGGGAAGAAGGAGGATCCAGGGAACTACAAACCAGTTAGCCTCACTTCAGTCCCTGGAAAAATCGTGGAGCAGATCTTCAAGAAATCCATTTCTAAGCACTTGGAGGAGTAAAAGATGATTAGGAAGAGTCAGCATGGATTCACCAGGGGCAAGTCATGCCTGACCAACCTAATTCCCTTCAATGATGAGGTGACTGGCTCAATGGATGTGGAGAGACCAGTGGATTTGGTGTACCTTGATTTTAGCAAGGTTTTTTATATGGTCTCCTACAGCATTCTCACAGGCAAGCTAAGGAAATATGGGCTAGATGAATGGGCTGTACGGTAGATAGAAAACGGTCTGGAGCATCAGGTTCAGAGAGTAATCAATAGGGCTGTGCGAAATGGCACTGTTCCATTTCAACTTGAGTTTCAAGGTTTGGACAGAACAGTGTTTTGTTTCGAATTTCATTTTGAGTCGAAACAGCTGTTCCATAGATTCATGCACTCATAGATGTTAGGGTTGGAAGGGACCTCAATAGATCATCGAGTCCGACCCCCTGCATAGGCAGGAAAGAGT
>NW_005841865.1:489098-499770 GCF_000455745.1 Alligator sinensis
ACCCCCAGGGTAGGGGAGAGCACCACCTCCCTTGGGAGCCCGTTCCAGACCTTGGCCACTCGAACTGTGAAGAAGTTCTTCCTAATGTCCAGTCTAAATCTGCTCTCTGCTAGCTTGTGGCCATTATTTCTTGTAACCAGTTTTGCTTTGTCGAAACAGTGAGGCTGTTTCGACGCTGTTTCGCCTATCGGCTATAATGGGGAAGCTCGAAACAGCCTTTCTTATCTGGCAAGCAGATTAGGGCCGAACCCTGGGAGGGCTGACATGGCTGTGCCAGTCCTCCTGGGGCTGAAGCCCTCCCGGGGCTGAAGCCGGTGCTGCCACCCAGGACTGAGGAAGGAAACTGAGCCTGAATGTTCAGTTCCCCTCCCAGCGCTAGATCAGGCTGGGGAAAGGAAGTCAGCCCAGCAGGGCTGGGTTCCCAACCCCAAGGCGACAATTGCTGGGCTGAGTTCCCCTCCTCAGCATGACGATTGCAGTGGGGAAACTAACTCAGCCTAGTAATCGTTGCCCTGGGGTTGGAAACTCAGCCCAACTGGGCTGAGTTGCCTTCCCCAGCCCAATTGTAGGGCTGGGGAGGGAAACTGAGTGATCTGGCTGCACTGTGATCAGCTTTCCCCATGGGAGGTGGGGAGAGCCAGGGCTGCACTCCCCGCCTGTCTGAGCCTGGAGCCACTGGGAGGGCAGCCCTGGTTCTCCTGTCTCCCACCACCTGGCTGCTTCGAAACATTTCAAAACTTTCAAAACATTTCAACTAGCCTCCTTTTGTTTCAAGGCTGTTTTGAAGCCCTTCATTTCATTTTGATTTCACTGTTTCAAGCTTGGAGTGAGTCAAAACAGCATTGAAATGAAATGGCCAGTGAAATTTCACACAGCCTTAGTAATCAATGGCTCAATGTCTAGTTGGCAGCCGGTATCAAGTGGAATACCCCAGGGGTCGGTCTTGGGGCTTGTTTTGTTTAATGTCTTCAATCAGTGATCTGGAAGATGGCATAGAGTGCACTGTCAGCAAGTTTACAGATGTCACCAGGCTAAGGAGAGTAGTAGATATGATGGAAGATAGGGCTAGGATTCAGAGTGGCCTAGACACATTGGAGGATTGGGCCAAAAGAAATCTCCTGAGGTTCAACAAGGACAAATGCAAAGTCCTGCACTTAGGACAAAACAGTCCCATGTACTAATAGAGTCTGGGGGCTGACTGGCTGGGCAGCAGCTCTGCAAAACAGGACCTGGGGGTTACAGTGGACAATATGCTAAAGATGAGCCAGCAGTGTGCCCTGGTTGCAAAGAAGGCTAACAGCATACTGGGTTGCATTGGTAAGTGTCTTGCTAGCAGGTCAAGGGAAGTGATTCTTCTCCTCTATTCAGCATGGGCGAGACCACATTTGGAGTACTGTGTTCAGTTTTGGGCCCCCCACTACAGAAAGGATGTGAACAAATTGGAGAGAGTCTAGCCAAAGGCAGTAAAAATGGTTTGGAGGCTGGGGCACATGACTTATGAGGAAAGACTGAGGGAACTGGGATTTTTTAGTTTAGAGAAGAGGAGACAGAGAGATGATTTAATAGCAGCCTTCAACTACCTAAAGGGAGGTTTGAAAGAGGATGGAGCTAGACTGTTCTCACTGGTAGCGGATGCCAGAACAAGAAGTAATGGTCTCAAGTTGCAGCAGGGGAAGTTTAGGTTAGATATTAGGAAGAATTTTCTCACAGGGAGGGTAGTAAAAGGCTGGAACAGGTTACCCAGAAAGGTGAGGGAAGCCCCATCCTTGGAGGTTTTTAAGACAAAGCTTTGACTGGGGTCCTGCTGTGAGCAGGGGGTTGGACTAGATGACCTCCAGCAGTCCCTTCCAACCCTAATTCTCTATGGTTTTATGATTGCAGGTCCTGCTGAGGAGTCTAAAGGCTCATGTACTCTGATTTGTAATTGTCATTTTCTGGGTCTAAACCTGGAGGTGTACAGTTTATGTATGTAAACTGTAGCAGCAAACCAGAAACTGAGCCTCAACTCATCCAAAAATGGAGGTTTTAAAGGTCAACCTCTTGGAATTTAGTAGACATGAAAGGAGGTACAGTTACAAGTGTGTGCATAGTCATAGCAAATGTCTGCACGAAAGGACATGCTTAGCCAAGTTCGCTTACAGTAACAGGTTTCTGAATTCCTACCTCTGTCAATCTAATTACCCATCCAACTAGCCAGCTATAGATCTATAGCTATAGATTTCAGATGGCAGCCATTCCAGCAACACTTCTATTTGTTCCTTTACCATGAAGTTCAGGACTGAAGTCACCCTCAAAATCAGCAGTATAGCATGACAGCAATACAGATTTCTCAGCTAGATGCTGAATTCTATTCATTCCAATTGAAATCTGGCAAATATAGCTAGAGCTACCTAGCTCTAGTTATATTTGCCTTTACAGACTGCATCAGCAAAAAATCTGAGTGACTACTATTAATGTAATGTGATAATTCCATATAAAAATCAGGCAACTGCTTGCATAAATTTCATTATAAGAAACCAAGCTTAAAATGTTAAAATGCCCTTGCATTTCAGTATTACCTTTGTTTTTCTCCTTCCTCCTTGCGCCTTCTCTTCCTCTTCTACATATATACCTGCACACGGCCAGCCACATTTAGACTACTACCTCTGAATGGTGCGATCTGTTCTTTAGTTTTACAGGCAATCACCAATAAGTATATAAGTGTCTTGATGTACCTGTGCAAAACCCTATTGTCACTAATGCAAGTGTTAACTAAACAGATGGTATTTTGGCCAGTAATTGGAACTGGTTAGTTTAGTCACCAGTTCTTCTGATAGGCAAGTAAACAGGCATGATTCCCACACAGAAAGGAGATCTGGTCAGTAGATCATCAGTGAGAAACTCAGATGTTTTGGTTTGCTTAAGTACAAATACTTTTATATGTCACATTTTCATGAATTATGGTGATTCCAGAAAATTCAGGGAGGTATTCTAGCTTTGTCTTCTCTAGAGCAGCTGTCACTGAACAATTCTGGGTGCTAGTACACACCAAATTTCTGAAGCCCCTGATCTCATCGTTGTTTAACAGAAATATTCTAAACACAGGAGATTTTCATGGGAATACTGATGGGGACCTTCATAGTGGAGGTGGTAGGAGGCTTGCAATAACACATTCGTTCATTTGAAAGACTGTTTTGGCTATAAAGCCATTTCCTATGTGGATGTTTATACTGAAAGGAAAAGAGAAGAAACTGTCTTTTTCACAGGATTTTTTTTTTTTTTTTTGGTGCAAGAAAGTCATTTTTTGATGAAAAGCTGAGTTATCTTTGAGGACCAGGCATTTTTGTAGGAAAGCTGATGTAAACATATGTAACTCTAAATGACTTAATGAGGTTCTATCTGGGCATGTTGTGCATTTATCTAACAAGAACATATAGACTCTCCTCTCAGCACCTCCTCATATTGTGAAATCAGGTGCCCTCTCTGTTCTAACAAGGCCCCCAGATTAATGCTGCCTTAATGTAATGGTTCATTCAACAGCCCTGTTAATTTATCAATGGAGCCATCCCAGGGTCTAACTCCAAGAGATATGAAAACAGTAACCTTGTGACCAAGAGACAGGACTAATGTTTTCACTGCTAAGCTGTTGAAAGGGTGTTTGGTGTGAAGGAGAAGGGAATGAGTCATATAGCAAGGGGGAGAAGTGGGTTAGGATTTTTGAAAAGAACAGAAAAAAACCCCTTCCAAGATACAATTCAGAAAATATTGGGGGAAAGCAAGTGAACCCAGGCATACAGCATGGAGGAATACATCAAATCTCTGATCTACATAAATTCTGAGTATTACAATTATGCTTTCACACGCACACACATGTGCACAAACATACATATATTTGTACATGTATGCATATACATGCACATTACATACTGTTGTATATATGGATGCATATACATATGATATAATAATACATTGATATCCAACTTGAAAATAATTGCAGTTTAATAACAAAAATGTGCATCCATTGCAGCAATGAAAACTTCAGTGAAATCAAAACCAACTGGTGTTAAAAAATATGTGTATTTCAAAGAAGTTTGGGGTTAGCCTGTGGTTTTCAATGAACTGCGTCTCTGTAAAATTCCTGCTGGGCAACACAATGGTCCAGCTTAACATAGCCTGACCTCTGAACTCAGTGATACAAGTCCTAGATCCTTGAAGGATCATTCCATGTAACAATTTTCCAAAGTTATCTATGTTAATTAGAGCACAAAGTCTTTTCTTTGACCCCCTTCTACCTGATTTACCTTTGGAGCCTCTGATATGCCCACTCTCCATATTTATTTTAAACATCCCCAGATTCAACGTGGATATATTTCTTTCACATCTGCAAAAGAAATCACTTCTCTAAGAATCAGTGTAAGAGTCAGGGAGTATACACAATAGCTGGAAATACTGTTTAAGGCCCAGAGGGGAGAGCCCATTTCAGCTATGAAAATGTGCTCTAGTAGCAATGTAATATTCAAAGCTCCCCACCCCCTCCAAAAGAAACACAGGGTAGAACAGCTTCATCTAAAGCAGAATCTACTCAAGAGAACAGATGTAGCAAAAAAAATTCCAGTTTTCCATTAAGATCTGCCAAAAATAATATTGGCTCAACAGGCATGTGATTCTCAGAGAAGTTTGTTTCTTGAATGAGTCAAAATGGTGATTCCATTCTACCTCTTAAGTGAACAGGAAATGTATTCTTCCCAACTGCTTATTCCTCCCATAGTGGTTCACTTATGCTGAATTATTTCAATATACTGTGCAGGTGTTGAGAGAAAATGGAGACCGTATAATGGTTTCCTCCAGTTCGAGAAGTGTGGCAAAAAATAATCCAAGGTCATCTAAGTGTATATATAAAAACAGAGACACCTGTATATACATGTTTGAACTGAGGAGTGAGAAGTGTGGAGGGCTAATTTTTGTAGGATTTTTCATTATAGAACAAGGGTTATTAGAGCAGATTGGAAAATAGATTTTGTTGTGCAGCTTGGTAAGTCTAGAAACAAGATCATATGACCCTTCTGGTTGCCTGCCATTAAAAAGGACTGGAATATTTGATCAAGGAAGTTCCTTCCCTGTCTATACCCTTTGTTAGTAAAATGAAAATACTTTTTTTTTTTTTATAAAACATTAATTTTTGTAGAGAGTATCGGACTTTTGTAGAAAACCTAAAGTCCTGAGAAGTGAAAATATTTCATTTTCCCATTACTGGATGTTTCTTTTTCCAGTTGCTGACCACCCCTCATCCCACATCCAAACTGGGAAAAAATGGAAATGTGCTATTTATCATCAAAAGAAAAAAGATGATAAATAAAATTACAGCCCACCAGAACTTTAAACAATAAAATCTGCACTGATCTGTATGTAGTGGAAGCGACACCTTTTTCAGTTATTGTTCCAACCTACCACTGGTCTCACAACCTTAGAACCTGTGTTCAGCTATCTGCCAAAGTTTCTCCATCTGAGATGTGATCCAACTCCTCCTCAAGCCAAAGCAGATCTTTTTATTGCTTCAGCCTCTCTGACCAGGGCTCATACCTATTTCACCCTCTTCTAGGGTTGTTGATCAGTTAATATTTATAAAAAGCTTTAAAAAGTACTTTATGTTTAGTACTACTCCTGTTGTTATTATTTTTGTTAATACGTTCTGCTTTGCACAACATCAGTGGATTCGTCACCTAAGCTCCTGATGCAGAATTTTCATTGCCAGTGGCAAAAAGAATGCGATGTGATTACTAGATCCCAGAAGGAGTTTGCTATGATCATGTACAGAAATGTCAAACTTAACTCAGAAACTGAGCAAAATTGAGTCTGGAAACATGAGGGGGATAATATGGAAACCCACAATGGGGTCTTTGCAGGGTTTTTATTCATACTACAACTACATTTAAACCAAAAAGAGGGGTCCTTGAAAATCTGCCTGTAGTCTCTCTATGGTTTCCTGTCTGTAGGAAGAATCTTTCTAATTTAACCTTTGCAATGTTTGAGCATATCACATCAAGTCTCCCCAAGGAAATCCTACAAGAACCACATTTTATCTTATTTGCATTTTCCCATTCAAGTACTGTCAAGTTTCCTGTGGCGCTCTGGGGATGAGCCTCCCATGCAATGGAAAATGTTCGAAGTCTCTGCTATTCAATACAGTTTCAAAAAGGGGCAAGGAAAGAACTGAGGAAAGTGTTTAGCTGTATAGCTGAGTGTCCTGAGGCTTCGTAGCTACAGAAGAGCAAAAACACAGCCAGGAGGCATCAGCCAGTTGAGTCCTGGGAAAATTGCTGCTCATGAAACTGATCAATAAGATTTATCATTGAAAAGTCTTTTGGGATGTAAGTGTGGAAAATAGCAGAAGCAACAGGCTGCATTCCAGCTTCAGAAACTACATTCAGTCAGCTCCCATCTCAATTCTTGGTATGCCCTTAGGGGATTTAAATAACTCATTAAATAAGTTAAGTCAGTGTCCAAGATTTGCAAAATGATGAATGATTTTTGTAGTGCATGACTCGAGACAACTTGGGTATTCAGCACTTTCAAAAACTTGGGCCTGAAAGTCCTTTGGATTTGGTTCCTGAGATGTGAGATGCCCAGCCAAAAATCACCAAATAATGGATTATTCAGTTTAGTGGCTGAACTGAAAAAAAAATGTCTTAAATGTAAAATAAAATAGAAAGCCTCTCCCCCTCCCAGTCATCCAAACATAAGCTGATGTTGTAATTAATTCCTGTACATTACATTGTTACTGAGATATTTTTACAGAACATTAAACTTATTACATAATGTCTTGATATATAATTAACAATTCTCCACTGGTGCCTAAGTATGTCATTGAACATTTGGGTGGCATCAGCTGATTGGGATTTGCAAAGCTGTTGCATTAGATTGTTTCTAACACGATTTGAAGACATCTCTGTGTTTTATGACAGCTCTTTGGTTCTCTCTTTTCTTTGGGAGAGGCAAAGTTTTCTTATTGGCTTGTGCTTTACCTTCTCCCTTTGAAGGAAAATTATCAGTAGAACATGAAAGTTATAGCCCTGAATCTCAACTGTGTGTAAGCGTGTGCGTGTGCACGCACGCACACACATACACACACACAAGCCTGCTGAGGCTAGTGGCCCAAAGAGCTATTGTGGTTACAGTATACTAGTCTCTTTAGCCAGTGGTCTTCAAGGGAGTGAGGTGACCAGAAAAACATAGGGCTGCCTTTGACACTACAGCCTGAATGACTTGGTATCCAGCAGTGTCAACTGGGGGCAGGCTCCAGCCTTCACAAGTCTGCAATGAGGCTTCAAACTTATGCCTCTGAAGTCATTGCAAACATCATAACCACTCTGCCACCATGCCCAGCATATCTTGCTCTACATAGGAAGTCTCAGTTGAGTCATTCAAGCTTTTAAAATATGTTCTCCAGAGCAGTATTACACGTATAAAGATCCCTGTTGGAATCAAAACAATCATATTCTATCAGACTTCTTCACAGCAATGGCCTTTCCCAGGATACCTATTCTGCATTGCTAAATAAACAGCATGCACATTAGCAAGAGTTGGAAGCACCACTGCTCTGGCCCTATTCTCAGAATAAGTACATCCTCATTCCCAGCCCATCCATATGTGTCATGCCAGATGGGCCGACTGGTGGCCAGAATGGGTTGGGTCCTATCACTCTCAAACTATGAACATTGCAAACCAAATACTTCATTTTTCACTCTAGCCACTCTCTCTAATTAGTGATGGGAGTAGTAGCAGGAAAATTGATCATTTATATTGTGGTAAAGTCTAAAACTTGTAATCAGATTATGGCTTAATTGTGCTGGGTACTGTACAGACATCCATTTTATGACAGTTCTTCAACTGAAAAACAGGAAAGTCATTACCTTTTATCCTATTCCTTATCCCATCACCCCATAGCCTCCTCATAGATGACTCTGGGTAAGACCACTGTAGACTTTACTGGCCGGCTATGGCTTTAATAAATACAAAACTGCTGTACACCAGAAGACACGATTCATAAACCAAATATTTTATTCTATAAACTTAGGCTTAGGTCATGGAAGTCCCACACTCACAAACTCTGTGTTGTAGTACCATTACCTTTCAAGCCCAAGGAACCTGTGATGGAAATGTGGTGGGAAGAGATCCCAGTGTTACTAATCCCATGCATTAAAATATCATGAGTCAGGCTCCAGAAAGCAGTGAGGGGGTGTTCTTTTTGTGTGTGCTCTCTGTTTTCTGAGCTTTTTGGGAGGAGGGTCACACTTACTTCACACTTGCATGGGTTTTTTTCAACAGCAAAAGGGCTAGAAAAAAGTCTAAAAAGCAAGCAAGAAAGATGATATTCCTTTGTGATTAGTTAATTATTTGTCTCCAAGACTTGGGGCTTAAAAAAAACCCACCAAATATCCCAGGACTCATGAAATGTGAAAATTAGCAACATTAACATTTGGATGCAAAGCCTTCCTTTACTCTGCTCACAGCAAAAGCGGGTTTGTTTGGTTTTTTTACCCAAGATGTCTGGTCATCTCTGAATTGCTCACTGAAAAGCAGCTTCTCACTGCAGTTAGCCTGTTAGCTTAGAAACAATATTATATATCATGTGTGTGTGTGTGTGTGTGTGTGTGTGTGTGTGTATCTATATCTATATAGATATAGATATATCTGTATATATCTATATATATAGCTATATATATATATATTTGTGTGTGTGTGTGTGTGTGTGTATAATGTGTGTGTATATATGCATTATAAAGGTTCAAGATGGACAGCAGGGGTTAATTGGATTTCTAAGAGCTTGGGAGACACACACAGCTTCTCATGGCCCTGAAAGCAGATGGGCTGTCTAGCACAACAAAGCCAATGGATGGAGACAGCTTGAGAATTGAGGGGGGCATGCCATAACAAGAGATCACAGCCTTCAAGGCAGACAGGTTGTCTAACACAACAAGGACACACAGCTTGGGAACCAAAGAAGTATGTACCATACTATCCCATAACACGAGATAAGTGACACCAATTTCAAGGCCCCAGAGCAGCAGGGGGGCTGAGTCCTGGTTTCGGGGGAACAGACCAAATTAGAAGAAGGCCCAGAAGGCTACATGGATGTGTTACCACAGAGAGATGGCCAACTAGAGATAGCTATGGATGAAGTCATCAGGAGTCATCAAGGGGGAAGGAGAACACAAAACCAGAGACTTGAGATTAACAAAGGGTCCCTCCCGTCCCCGCTTCTCTTCCTCCCGGTCCTTCCCTTTGTCCCGTCCCTTCCCTGTCCCTTTGTCCATGCCTCCCTGTTCCTTCTTGTCCCTCCCTGACCCTTCTTCTCTTCCTTGAGAAGGGTCCCCGTCCCCATTCCCTGGGAAGGGTCCCTGAGGCCACCATGGACAGAGGGCACACACTAGCAGCCTGTCTCGTGCACCCCACTGGAGGGGGGCTGTGGGCCTTGGCATCCCATCTCCAGACTGTGACACCTAAGAGAGAGAGCCTCAGAGTGGAGCCTGCATCCTGACCAGATGTATTTTGACTCTGATGACAGCCCTAAGATTGGTAGATATAGAATTGTTTGTATTGTTGCTTTTTTATCACTCTGTATCAATAAATTCACCTATTATCAACTGGCAGGTGTTGTGGTCAGTCTGAGGGTTGTGCCTGCCCAGAACAAAGGTATAGGGGCTGGGTCCAAATCCAGTGTCAACAAGCCTCTTATGCCTTTCATCCCTGAGGAGACAGACTCAGACATGTTCTGGGAGGGGTAAGGTTGCTAGTTCTGTCTCTGACACCTCCCTGCAACAGCACTTTTGCCTGAGGACACAGCTGATCTACCCAATTCAGCCAGGCACACTTCAGAAACACCACACCCCAAACAGGCCTAGCTTCCTCCAGCTCCTGTTGGTGATACCTGGAGAGATAAGTTGCACAGTGTCTATCAGAGAAACAATCCTACATTGCAGATACGTGTTCAGCTTACAGGATAACAGGTGTGCAAAACTTATTTTATTA
This sequence comes from Alligator sinensis, assembly GCF_000455745.1. Taxonomy (NCBI): domain Eukaryota; kingdom Metazoa; phylum Chordata; order Crocodylia; family Alligatoridae; genus Alligator; species Alligator sinensis. Next base: position 499,107 of record NW_005841865.1, read on the forward strand.
ACCTGGAGAAGTATTTCTCTGCCCATCTAGCAGGTGATTTTTATTTTTATTTGTTTGGAGTGTGGTTATTTACTCTGCCAGAGAAGAAAGATAGCCCAGGACTTTGGGCATAGCCTGGGATCTGGGGAGAACCAATTTCAGTTCTCAGTTCCACAATAGGCTTCTTACATGACCTTAAATAAGTCACTTAACTTCTCTGTGCCTTATCTCTCCATCTGTGAAATGGAAAAGATAGCACTTCTCTGCCTCAGAGGGGACATATTATGAGGAGAAATATATTAAATATTGTTAGACAAGGTTCTGTGGGTGAATCTGAGATCTTTTATTAGACTAAGTTAAATAGTTGGGGGAAAAATTAAGTAACTATTCAAGTTGGTCAAATAAAAGATCTCAGATTCACCCAAAGAATCTTGTCTGCCCATGTCTTTAGACCAACACTGCTACAACCTACACCCCTTAAATATTATTAGTCACTTAAACATTTATCTTACGGAGACCACATACATGCCATACATTAACTTTTAAGGTAAACTTCCAAGCCATGTTATGTGTTCTAAGCTACATAAATGGGCCAGGTCTTTGATGAAATCAGTGGGATTACATACACCCATTAAGAACCTGCTCCAAATTGGCATTTTGCTTCCCTTTGTGGAAAGGAAGAGCG
>NW_005841865.1:499801-511308 GCF_000455745.1 Alligator sinensis
CTGATGATGCTGAGCAGTGGGAGAAGACAGGACGGTCCAAATCATAAGCACAATGTTCAGGACAGGACCACTAAATGGTCAAATCTCCAAAAACTCCAACTGGAGTCATTTTATCCAGCTGGATGTTTGGTGCAATTAATTCTGACTAGAAATTGTTCAGATTTTCTTCTTTCCAACAAAATGTAATGCCAATGTGTCATAGCCAAACCTTTTAATGGAACAGTGTTTAGTGTTTTTGTTAAACAGCCTTCATCTCTGAACAGGGGTCAGTAAGACTAATGTTAGCATGTAACTGTGGAGTTACTCCCATGACACAAACACCATGTGAGAATGTGGAGAAAACTTTCAGACTATGGAAAACCTACTGGTCTACCCATGTACATGGGAACTGTGCACTAAAGAGGAGCTTGCTGATGCTACAGATTGAGCAATAGTATGTCCCTGTTTCAGGGCCCAAATCTAAACATGGTGACAGGACATGAGAAGAAGTTAGAAAGATTTATCAGGTTCCACAGCAGATCTGGGAAAACATTTTTACACCTCATTTTTTTTCAGTACAGATTCAACAACACCAAAACATTTTATACATATAGTGTTAATTTTGCTACCTTTTTGTTTTGGAAAAATTGTCATTTGAACTGGCCGCTTTTGATAAACCAAAATCTTTAATTTTGTTGGAATGAAACAATTTGAAAGAAGCCATTTGAACCTGTATCTCTTGTAACACACACCAATATCCTAACCACTATATCAGTGGCCATTGAGGCTCATGTTTTCTAATTTGTGAAAGACTTCATTTTCATCCCATCAGGCACATCCCCATGAACAGGAATGTGTGTTTCCCCAGGGACAAATAGTAGCAGCACATATCTGTGCTGCTGCTAGTTTCCACTGGGCACGCCCCCGCACATATGGCAAATTTCCATGGGTGAGGTAGGGAAGGCTAGGGCCAGTACTTGGGCTAGCCCCAGCAGCCTTACCTGGGATCCTGGGGGCCTCCCAGGGCTGCAGCAGTAGTGATCTGAGTGCATGGAGCCTAGCCAGCAGCCAGAGCATGGCTTTGGCCTGCCAGGCTCCAGTTTTGGATGGCTGTGTGTGCCACACTGCTTTTTTTGGCACCTTTTCTTTTTTTGACACTGGGATCTCCCAGTATCAAAAAAACCCCACTCTGCTGCTAATTAGCAGCATGATGGATGTGTGCACATGCAGCACATGTGGTTTGCAGCTCTACAGCTGGATTTGCGGCACTGCAACTGCACATGCAGGCTCGTGGGGATGCACCCATTGTGAAATAGAAACAAAATTTGAATCTTAAAAAAGTTCACCATGTGGAATTCATGTTTTTCAAGTCAGCACTAGTTTTGAAAGTTGTTATTAAATCTAGGTCCTAACTGGTAAGAGCAAAACACCAGAAGGGGATTAGTTAGGTGACAACTATTGATAGAGTTTGAATAACATGTATATACAATTTCCTCCACTGAAAAATATCACATTCACAAAATGATACCTTTTTGTGGTGCATACTGAATAAGGCCAATAATCACCCATAGCAGAGGACTTGTGAAGAGGGAAACAATCTGTTCTTAGTTTCATTGGCATAAATCTATCTGAACTGAAGGTATCTGAGGACAGCAATTTTTCCCTTAACTTCAGTGGCAGCTGCTCCCACATGCAGATGTCTAAATCTGGTTTTGAGTAATTCAGTGTGTGTCTCACCCATACACAAACACAGACAGTCACTGACTCATGGGCTTCCAAACAGTCAGTGCACCTCTTACTAGTTGAAACATGTCCCTGGTACTCTCTTAGCCCTCTGGGATTAACCCCTGTCTTCTGTCTACTTTGTACACCATCACCTATTGCTAGGCAACAGAAAACAAGCTCTGATTTCAGCCTGATGGGCATGCTTAGTGAAGATGCATGGAGACAGACAGATATTTTTATGAGCTCACTTGACCCTTCAGGGTAAGAAGTGGAAACACTTGTTGTATAGTAAATTGAGCAAACATGACATGGACTGTAAGAAAGAGAGAGACAAAGAGAGACTCCACTACACAGATAACTGTGAACTCAATAGCCATTCACATGTATCATTAGGGAAGTGTGACATTTCCACACGAGAACAGACTATGGCTATAGGTCCATAGCTTTTCCGGTAGAATTCTGTATCAGTATAGAATATCACTCATTTTTTTACAAAGCAGGTATGTTTTCTATTCAAAGGACACTATCAAGTCAATTCTGGATCGTGAATACTTAGATTTTTTTTAAATTCAGTTCTGTCCAACCTTGTGCTGTCATGGAGACTGTCCAGTCTTTGCAGAAGCTAAGCATCATGGAATTCCCAAACATTGCATTCTTCTCTTCTCTCCCCCACATTGTTGTATTGATATGATGTTCTCATGTCTTTGAACTATGGACTAAATGGCATCATCAACCTGATGTTTCTATTCTACCTGATTAGTTTTACTAGAAATGGTCTTTGTTTCAGTCAGATGTCTATTTGGAAGTTAAGAGGGGAATTAGAATTATTGGTTTGAAATGTACTCTACTCAGCCTCCTGCTCCCTCTTGTAAAGTTGCTCCTTCTTGAACTCCTTTAAAGGCCCAAGAACCCCTGGTTTACTGAAAGCTATCTTATTGCCTTCAATGTGAAACAAATGAATAAATAATCTATTAAGGAATGTATGTGACTCATAGTCTAGCAGACTATGTAATTCAAACCAGAGTTTGATTAGCAAGTTTGGCGAACTGGCAGAGGGCAAAGTACAGTCAGGAAACATGCTACTTTCATAGTATCTTAATAAAGATAGGATTCCACTGTATAATATCTCAACTGCTGTCTTCTTTGAGCGACTACAAATGGTCATTCTACTTCCATTGCCTGTAACATCAAATATGATCACCAACAGTGAAGACTCCCTTCTAGTTTATAAATCTGAAAGTATTACAATGTAATGTTTTGTGTCTCTCCCTGCATTTCTGCTTGTCCACTCTGAGATTGTTCTCTGTCAGGTAGATATTTTGCTTGGGAACGTTCTGATGTTCATGAAAATGTTAAATGCATTGGTTACATGTAGGTCTAAGGTGAATCTGGCAGTAGACTTATGAAAGACCAGGGCAGAGGCTAAAGCATAAAGCACTCCTTCCTCTTGACTAAACATTGTATGACTTATATTAATTTAGCCTACTTGGTCCCCTTTTGGCCCTGGATCCTGGGTACTTGCCCTGATTGCTCACTCCAAAGCCAGCTCTTGTGTCAGTCTTGCACTGTAAAAAGTGCAACACACACAACAAAGAAAGCCAGTAGCATATTTGGATGTATTAACAAGAAAGTCTTGTACAAAATATTTGAATTTAAAATAGCTTTCAAATACCAAAAGGATTGTTATAAAGAAGATGGTGATGATTGTTCTCTTCATCTATTGAGAGCAGCAAAACAAATAATGGTCTTAAATTGCAACAAGGTATATTTTGGTCTCATATTAGGAAGACCTAAACAACTCTGAGAATAGCTAAGTTTATACCAGATATCATAGCATCTACAGCTACTAAGCATGGGAGTTAGAGATACAGCCTCTGATTTAGAACTTCCTAGACCTTAAATGTTGGAGGCTGTAAATGAGAGAGGAACAGTGGAAAAAATCCTGGTCATACCCACTACATTCTCCCTTTCAGTATCCACTGTCTGCCTGTGTGTGACACAGGTTACTGGGAAAGATGGACCTGTGGTATGACAAAGTAAATGGCAATCCTTATGTTGTCCTTCCTATGTAGGAAGAGGTTACCTACTGAAGTTGTAGAATCTTCACCATTTGAAGTTTTTAAGCATAGCTTACACAAACATTTGCCTGAGATGGTTTAGACCGGGATGATTTTGGCCTTGAGCAGGGGTTTGGATGAGATGACAACTCAAATAGATCGTAAAGGCCCCTTCTAGTCCTTGCAGGCCCCTTCCAGCCTTTTTTTTCCATATAACACTAGGTCACAAGTCATGGTTGGGGCAACATAGAATTAACATGGACTTTTTCCCCATGCACACAATTCTGCCACTGCATCTCATTCCTCTCCTGAAATTCTTCCCATTGTCATCACACCCGCAAATAGTGTCCCCTGTCCAGTTATTCCAGTATCATAAGCCGTGACTGCCAATTGGTCTGAATTTGGCAGCTTTTGTAAGGTGAACAAATATCTGTCAGGGACTATACAAACTATAAATATTTGCCTGTATCATCAGATGGGTAAAACCTCCAAGGGAAGGCACAGCTTGACCAGTATAGCTTACCCCAGTTCCATGAATAAAATAAACTGTATCAGGCAAAGCCCTTTTTCTAATAGAATAATTAAATCACCCCCCGTGTTTCAGCTGGTATAAAACATGTTTAAGCTGTTAAAAAGATCACAGCCCTCACCTGGATTATTCTACCAAATCACATCCCTCACTAGCATTATTATACCAACAAATATATCTAGTATAGACATGGCCTAAAAGGCAATTATCAAACTCATCGAGACTTGGCACTGAAACCTAATTTGAACCCAGTCTCCAAGAGGTGGGAAGTTAGTGAGTTAATCTACCAACATCCCTTCAGTGACAGATGAAAGAACTCAGAGGAAAATCACAAAGTAATCTGGCTATTTCATTCACACCGAATACCAATTTCCATCGTCTAGAGACAAAAGACATGGAAAAATATCCTAATGTAAACTGGCCCAGAAACCAACGCAAGCAGTTAGCATTAATTATGTATTACACAAGCAATATAGATAGCCAGAATGGGGAGAAAAACTCATAACACTATTAATAATGAACATGAAATTTGTGAACTCTCTACCAGGAATAATTAGCATAGCAATATAAATATGCTCTCCAGTGTTGAAAAGCTGGAAACAATGCTGTGGTAAAAAAAACAAATCCCCCCCTATAATTTCATTCATTAAAAAAATGGTACATTCTACCTGCTATAATCTACAGTTTTAAGGTATATTGGAGTTGTGTGCGTATGATCTATATTTCATATTTGATGGAAATAGTTAAAACAGTAACACAAAAACACGGTTGCTCTTTATCTCAGATTAACAATGATTACTCTAAAGGCAGACTATTACAGGGTAACTTCAATGTCTTAACATATCTGACAGACTTCATTAAACCTACAGTTGTGATTATTTATTTGGGAAGGATGATCTTGTGCTTAGGGCCTTGAACTGGGATTCAGGAAACATGGGTTCAGTTGCCAGTTCCACATAGACTGGACAGCCGCATATGCGACTGTAAAAATGACTTAGACCTCTCTGGGCCTCCATTTCTCATCTGTAAAATGAGACCCTACTTCTTTCCTGTTTCCCCTCCTTCCTTGTCTTTAGGAGCCTAAACAGAATCAGGCATCTAAAGCCCAGTAAAAGTCAATAGGGGTTGATTGCTTATCATTTTCTGTCCCATTCACATGAGTGTAAGCTGACTTTACACCAATGCAAGAAAGGAATAAAGACACGATGTATAGCCCTATCATGAGCTAGAATTCAGTGCCAAATTTCCTTAAGGACAAATGACAGTAAAAAAAAATACTGGTCTAATGCGTCTAGCTGTCGTGTGTTCTCAGTTATCTCAGGGTATCTGTTTGCTCTGTGTAAACCAGCTATTACCTGATCCCCATTAACTAGTGATGAAGTGTTTAATAGTACCTTCTGTGGCAGCCAACTTGGGATAACTGGTCATCTGTCCATTCTGGATCCATGTGTAATCCACACTAATGAACAAAACTGATGGAAATTATGCCAGCATTAATGTTTTGTGCAGCCTTGGGCTCCTTGGAATATTCGTAGCCTAAAACTAAGATTTTTGGAGGAGGGTATGTATCACACTATGTGAATAAGTATGTAGTATAATGGTTCCTTGATTTGAGCCATTGTATTGTAGTAGTATGTATGTACAACTATTGTGGTATGCATCTTAATAATATCTGTCCATCTGTCTGTGTCTCTGTTGGTGTTTATGAAGTGCTTGTCGCCATAGTATCTGAACATGGCATATGTATCATAATGCAATTTTAAGCTGTTAAAGAGAGTCAGTCCCTTGTTTATTTTGGCTGCAATGAAATCTTCTAAACCAAAGCATGATGTCTGTTCTTGCCCTCACATGAAGTCTAATGTTAGCATGAATAAAGCCTTTCTAGCTGAGTTCCATTGTATCCATTCAGCACAGTTTCAAAGCAGAGTTCAGGATCTGCTAAAAGCAGATGTAAAATGTGGGAGGGCTACTTCTGATAATCTGTTACATTATCTGCAGTGCAGTCATCAGTTCTTAGTCTTGCTTAGTGCAGGTCAGGATTCAGGGGAACCAAATGGAGTTAGTGACATGAAGCATCATGGACTATATCAGTCAGACTGGAGAACCACAGGGTCAATCAATCTGTGTCCAACAGCCTAGATAAAGAGACCCCTTTCTATTCATTACAACTTAATCCCTCTTCTTTGTCATGAGATGTACTGCATCGATAACCTACACACCTAGCAGAGCCCACAACAGGCCGTTTTCACACCCTGCCTGCCAACTGTGAGTTTAATCAGCTACTACAGTCCCCCTGCATTTGGTTACCAGCTTCACTGGTTTCCTAACCGAGGCAGGTATCACAAGTAGGAATACATTTCTCCTGGTCTGCAGCCAGTCAAATTAGTAAGAAGCTCCGTGCATTAGAGGCTGAGTAGACTTTATTTGGGTCAGGTGCCATGCAATCTTTGTCTGCCTCGGCATGTTAGTTCAGTGTGCACCTTCATGTCTCAGTTTTGCCTACCAGACTTCCATCCTGCTGGCTGCGCTAAGTTTCTCACAGCTGGAAGTTGCTTTTGCATACATCACAGATATCTCTCAGTGGGCTATGATTTGATTTTCAAGAAAGGCCTCCTGGGAGAGTACCTTGAGTATAGGCTGGGGGAGGACAGGGAAGGATATGGTTGTATGCTTGATCAGAAAAGCAGTAATGAAAAGTGGAATGAGATGGGAAGAGAGCAGTGGGAGTTTTCTCATCAATCCTGGGTCCTGTTGGGCCAGCAGCCCCTGTGGTATGTTTAGGGATGCTGTGTGCTTTAACAGCCTCCATTTACTAATACAGTAATGACCTGCTGGAGGAGGATTTGGCCGCTGTGCTAATTGCATTCCTCCACTGCACAATAACTTAGCACATTATTAAGATTCCACAGAACAGGGCCAGGGAATTCATCTTTCTCCACTGCCCCTTCAGCCCCCACCCCCCAGCCTCATCTCACACGCACCCTCTCATTCTCTCCCTTTGTGGAGTCCAACTTGGGTGGCTTTAAAAGCTTAAAGGAAGGCAAATGATCCACCATTTATTATGCCAGATCAGTGACAATTTATTTTTCTACTTAGCATCCTGACATGATTCTCAGTGATGCTACAGCATCCTCCCCCTCCACCCACCCCCGTACGTGTACCTCTTTACACCACTCTCCTAGCATAAGAGTGCTTTAAAATAGGAGTCAATTATATTTACCTGCATGAAAAAGTGTTGTTATATTGCTGCAGTGGCGTAAAGGATATAAAGTATCAATGAGAGTGAAGATGTGATTTGAAAACTCAGTGAAAGCAGCATTTAAAGAGCAAATTTCAGGACATATTACAGAGCAGGTTGCCTGTGTGTGTGTGTGTGTGTGTGTGTGTGTGTGTGTGTGTGTGTGTGTGTGTGTGTGGAGGAGATGGGAATCTACATATATTTGTAGATTGGTGGTTGTCACCATTGTCATCAGCAATTTGACTCTGTGTCTTCATCTACCTATCAATCATGGTCTTGTGCTTTCCTGCCACACACATGCCTGGTTTCTCTAGACTGCTTCGCTGGCATGCCCTGACGCCTGCTTTCACTCATAAGTGCCACATCTGGAACTGCTGTGGTGAAGCTGCTTTGAAGGTGTCCCCTCATAGGCATTCTACATGCATCTGCCTCCAGTGTGCAGGGCAGCAGCTGTGGCAAAAACCAACCGGTGTCTTCGCATGGTGGTGTGAATGTGAGTGGGTAGATGCAATGAGTTCAGGAGCATCACTCACCAGACACATGGGGATGGAGGGAGCATGGTGCAGACATACCCTAAAAGGTTCAGGATGGGAGCCATTAACATGAATAATCACACTGGCTCCCTTGGTTCAGCACAACCCCCTGCTCCTCCTGCACAGAGCAAACAGAACCGGGAGGAGAGGGGGAAGCAAGTGGGGAGGGAAGTGCTCCTTATTCCCTGCCCACTCTCCTCCATGCACATCTCTGCCTCTGCTGTTCCCTGACAGGGCTCTACTTGCCCTGCATCTCCTCCCTCTTTTGAATTCATACCATTATAACAGTGTGACTCCCTGGGCTTGTGCATCTTCATTTAATGAAGACAGATGGCTGATCTTCAGGGTGGTGTATATTAGATTAGTTGAGGCCCATAACATAGGACTGGAAAGAGGCTCCCAGGCTATCAAGTCCAGTTCCCTACAATCACAGGCAGCCATGTATCTAAATGGTTCACTCTGACCCCCATCATGTGTCTCAACTGGAAAGCACCTTGTGGTTGGAAACAAAAAGCCCTACTACAGCACAGGTAAAGAGCTAGGGAGAAAAGGGTGCTGCCAAAAACCTTCCATTGCAATGGCAGGGAATTTGTTAGGCTCATATATGCTCAGATTGTGGCCTTTCATACCATAAATTGGCTTTTCACAGGCTCTCCCAGCTCTGCTGTGAAGCTTCCAAGAGTGGAATGATTCACAGTTCTTTCCATGTTAGGAGGGCTGTTCAATCTGACACCAATAGTGTTCATGTCTTGGAGAAAGGACTGTTAACAGACACTATAAAGAGGTGACAAGCATCCCAGGCAGTTCTGTAACAAGGGGGGTGGGGAGTGGGGCAACTGCCCTGGGCACCAAAGCCAAGGGGTGCCAACAGGCACTGCCCAGCCAGGGCGAGCATGGGACGGAGCCACAAGCAGCTCGTTTGGCGGGATATGGGGATGGGGGAAAAGTGGCTCCTGCTGCTACATGCACTCCCAGGCAAGCATGGGTGCGGGGTGTGCTCTGCACATCTGTGCATGGGGAAAGGGTGGGTTGCTGCTTCATTGCTATGGCACCGATCCCAGGCTGTACATTTATAGCCGCCATTTATGTCAATCAACATAGATTTTGGCTCCTGGCAAAGCTAAGGGTTAAACCCCTTTGAGGATTTAAAAAAAAACGCACAAGAGGGTGAGGAGGGGAGGGAGGGCAGAATACTAGAATGGTTGACTCATTTTGGGTAACATGACAAATGGGAGAGGGCTGTAGGTGAAAACCATCTGCAGGCCAACTTGATGCAGATCTTCAACCCTGATGTACAAATGTGTGGTTACTAGAGCCTGGATGAGTTTCTGGTGTTGTACCTGAAAAGTTTTGCTGATCACAATGATGAGCTGACCATGCTGGTGTACCTGATGCATACTGTGAGGAGGCAGCATGAACGCACTTGATACTCCACTTACTCCTACCCTGTTGTTTTCTCCTCCTCCCCACTATTTTAGTCATTAGTCTATTCTTTTTCAGTTGATGACCACCCGAGTGGTGCCCTGATTAAAGGGAGTTGCCCTTGTGCTGCAGACTTGTTTTCAAAAGAGGGTAGGATGAGTTCATTAAACTCAATTGTACCTCACTGCAATTTTTCAGAGACAATAGATCACTGCATTAACTCATTGCACCATCAAAATTGCTAGGGAGTTACATGCTTGATCTACTTTTCCTTACAGCTCTGACTCACATGATGACTTCTGCTCCTTCACTCCACCCCAGTGCTTTTCCTGGCTGTGTCCTTAACTCCTCTCAACATTGTGGGATATGTACCATCATTCATAGCATTTCTTATGCCTGGAGCAGCTATCTCACCGCTGTATGTCAAAGTCCCTCTGTTTTTGCCTTCTGAAATCTTTTGAAAGTCCCATTGGCACAATGTAGCATTTGAATGAGGCATGATGACTTCATCAATGTGTACTTTAATCTGTTTTATTATATACCAACTTTAGGCTGCTGAATTTAGGAGCAGGGATTGTTTATCTATTTGGCACTTTTTTAGCAGTGTTTACACTTGTATCGCTTAATACAAAACAACAATAACAACAACTAAACTATGCCAAATTAGTCAGCATGGAGGATTAAACCTCAGCTGCTAAAGGCCTTCCTTTGGCTGAGAACAACTCTGAGATACAGAGCCTTTAAATCCATTTGCTTTTCCTTTTTACCTATAACAAGAGACAGACTACAAATTTTTAAATTGTTGTTATGGCCATTGCAATAACAGCTGCGGGTCTTGATCAGGGATTGTGCCATGCCTTAAACACATGGAGGATTTCAAAAGAAAGTCTTTTCCTCAAAGAACTCTACAGATCTCTGTCTAAGGAGGGTGTACTTGGTTATTACTAGATATCCTGATTCACAGTAACTATTTGTATAGCAGCTATGACACTGACTGCACATAAAACATGAATCAATCCCCTTTATTTAATTTAAAGATCTGAAGCATGCCAGTTTTTTGGCTGCTGGAAATTGGTTAGAGCACACTGTTTTTGCAGTCGTATGATCATGTTCAGGTGCACAGCAAGTTGATTTTGGATTTTTCCCAGAAAAGTCCATTAATGTATTAGTCATAAACAGGCCTCAAGGACACTTGACCTCAGTCAGTATGCTTCTGTCTCTGATCATCTTCCAGGTTTTGCTTCAGCAGTAGGAAACGCTACAAAGGAAAAAAACGGCAAAATTGACTCAGTGAATGAAAGCCAAAGACAGCCGGAGTTGCAATGTTTTGCTGTAAGCTGATCTGTACTTCCATGCTCAGAATATCATTTCCAGATATTAATAATTCCTTGTAGGCTGCTGATTGGCGATTTCTCCTACTAGTTAACATCAGCCATGGCCGGGGAAGTTTTCTCACAATTTCACTGTCTGGGTTCAGCTCATAGTATTTAGAAGTATAGCATTATAAGGCTGCTGGGCCTGTATTTCATTTCAGCTGTCTATTAGGCCTATGAGAAGAGGCTAGTATTGGCTTCGGATTTGGAGATTCAAATCACTGTCCCGAATCGATTCGGCTGAATCTGATTTGGAGATTTGGCCACAACCAAATCGGTTGAATCTCCAAATTGGCCCCATCCCCCACCCACTCTCAATGGATGCCCTGCCCGCTCTCCCAGCTCCTGGCTCTTTAAAAAAAAGCCCGTATTCACCGGCTACTGCCGGGCGGGGGGTGATCCCCACTGCCCCCCACTGCCCCATGCTGCGTGGGGGGGCTCTGCACAAACCCCCTAACCCCCGCTTGCTGTCCCAGCCCCCTCCATGGCTGCTCCACCCACCCCAGCTCTGGCCCTTTAAGGGAAAAAAAATGAGAAAACCCCCCGACTCACCATTTGTGCCTGGTGGGGGGCGATCCCCACTGCCACCTGCTGCACTCCGAAGCCCTGAGGCTGTTGCAGTCACCGTGGGGGCTGGGTGTGGGGGGGGAC
>NW_005841865.1:511352-518720 GCF_000455745.1 Alligator sinensis
TCTCTCCCCCTTCCTCCAGCCCCCCTAGCCCCCTATCCCCACCCCTTGCAGAAAGCAGGGACTGTCTGAATCTCCAAAGCTCTCCAAATCTTTTCCCAGTTGATTCGGAGAGCTTCAAATCAATTCAGACCTTTTGACTGGTCTCCTGAGTCAATTCAGAGATTTGGCCACCGAATCAGGCCAAATCTCCTCCAAATCGAATCAGAACCCAAAGCTTTGCACAGGGCTACTGTCTACCTGAAAGGCAGAGCACTGCTAGGCTGACATGCAATGCCCTGTCTGGACATAACACAATTAAGTAGCTATAACTAGGCCTTGAGACCCATACTATAACAAGGAAGTGCAGGGCAAGAGAAAAATGGCAATACCTTTTCAGCTGCCACTTCTTCTTCTCCTCATGTCTTTATCGTAAGCTAGATGTTTTTCCAGAATTGTGCACAAGTGGTGGCTCTTTCCATTGCTGCAGCAAGGTCCTCCTTTGTACAGGTCTTACCAAGGAGTCAGCAAATGAACAGGTGCTCTATAGTCTGCACTTCACTGCACTAGCATATATTTGTGTCATTACAGTAGCCCCATTTGATCATGTCTGGTTTTGATTTTTGCATGTACAGGTGATTCAGGCATTGCCATGTTGGCCAGTCCATATAAGCCCCTCTGGAAAGGTCATCCTGGGGTTCCAGGACCATTTCAGAGCACCTGATTGCACATAATCTTTCCTTCCACAGCTTTAGTCATGCCCTGTCAGCTGTCATGTCTATGGGTGCAACACTGGTTACAAAACCATTTTGACCTTTAAGGCATTTTGTTACTTCTATGTGACTGTAGAGTGGATGCCTTCCATCTGCTGTGATCTTTATTTTTGGCTTGTTAGCTTTCTTCTAATACCAGGTGGTGCAATGCTAGCCACTAAGTACAGGCTATCATTTGGTGTTGGCTTTAGACATCCTGTTATGTCACGACACCTGTCATTTAGAACTGGGTCTAATTTCTTAGCATGAACTGATCATTCCTATACTGGACACACATTCCCTGCAGTGGAGTGACACAAGGAAACACCAGTGTTCATAATGTAACTGGGTTCAGTCCCCACTTTGAGGTGATCAGCTTTCAAGAATGTTGTTGCAGGCACTGACTTTCCCTCTCATCTTCTCTATATATACTTTGAAGGTAAGTTTTAAGTTCAGTGTAACTCCCAAGTATTGGGGGTTCAGGTGATTAGCCAATCAGATTCCATCCCAGGTGATGTATAATTTTTGCTTGGCTTCTTTATGGCATAGGTGAAAAGCTGTGACCTACATCTTGTTGGGGTTGGCACAAAGCTGATTCTTATTGTAGGAATCTGAGAGGTTGCTCAGTGCACATGTCAGTCTGTTCTCAACAGTGGCAAAGTCCTTCTCTTATGACATGATGCATAAATCATCAGCATATATGAAGCTCCTCATGTTGCTCTGTATGGGTTGGTCATTGGTATACATGGTAAAAAGGATTGGTGCTACTGTTTAGATGGTATGGTTTATTGTGAGGGCCAGGTAATAATAATGGATTAATTTACCAGTGCAACCCATTCCCTTCAGTGAGGTTGTACTGGCACAAAATTAGGGTGGAAAAAAAGAAAGAAAAAAGAAATGGAATCCATGGGTTTTGGTTTGGTTTTGTTTTATTTTTGTAATGGAAAATTCTTTTTTTTTTTTAAATGAAAACTTTGGGCCCAGTTCTGCTAACAGATGTGATCTGATTCTTATTTACACAAATGTCTATTAAAGTGAATTGGCAGTATAAAGAGGTGTGTAAACCACATTATTGCCACAGCAGTCAATATGGATCGTAGAGTTAAATGAGTATCAAATCCTACATGGACAGAACTGCCACTGCAGATAGCAGAATTGAAAAGCTTACAGGTTTGAATGATTCAAATGAAATCTGAAAAGGTTACAAAGATAAAATATTTTCTTACATTACCTTAGTATATACCAAACTCTCTGTGGATGTCAGTGGAATTACTCCAGCAAGGATTTTGACCTCTTACTCTCTAAGTTTTCTTTAAAATCTTTCTGCATAATGCATTTTAAAAATACTAACTGTTTTGAATCATAGCATTTCACATTATAAAGTAATTAATAATGGTGTTCAAAATGTCTGAGAAGCAGAAGCACTGAACAAAGAGGAAGGACGTTAATAAAAAGAGCAACAGATAACAGAAGAGAAAACAGTGTCATCCGAGGGAAAACTTCTGTAAAAGAGCTTCTCTTCTGGCTTATAAATGTCCCCTCATTTCACCTCTCCGGGCCTCCATTCCCCACTTACATTAAAGTGTGGTGGCAAGTCGCATAATATTTTTAGATGATATATACTGGCAGAACAACAGGAACTGCAGCTCCTTTACTGTTCTGCTGGAAATTTCTACTGCAGTTTCTGGTAAATATGGCTGGTGGCAGGACCTGGCTTGTAACAGTAACCACATGTGGGAAGTTCTTAGCAGAGAAGCCAAGTCTAAAATTAATCAAAGAAAAAAAAGGTTTTGGAAGGATGGGAGTGTTGGAGCCCTATTTGTTATTCTTTTCTTATGTAGAAATGTACAGACTAGGATTAAACTGAAATCCACAAATTTGAGATCCTAAATGTAGGACACTTTTGTTTTTGTGAAAATGCATAAACATTCCAGTGAAGTACCATAGCATTCGGTCCCGAGCAGTATGCCAGTACCAGAGAGAGCACTGAGCTGGCTGTACCTTCCACAAGTAATGTGAAGGGTACATCTACCATGTTGCCAAATCTCATGATAATCTGGTATTATTTTTGTTAGTCCCAACACCTGGAGCCAAGTGATTTTTTTTGAAGGCCTCAGCTTTGAAAGACAAAGTTTTTATCTCTTATGCTGGTAGAAAGTGTGGGGGGGAGGGGAAAGTAATCCCCCAAATATGGGTACATACATATATTGTTTTAATCTTAGGCTTTTTTAATGCATTTCCCTGCAGGGAGTATGGAAAGGTATAATTTAGTATTTTTGAGGATTGGATCAGAAAATATATATGTATTTTTGAGCATCTTTTGTCACCAGTTGAACCAACAATACAACTGCTGGGGAAGGTAGAGCTCAGGAGCTGTTGTCGCAGTTTCATCTGTCACCCTGTGTTAAAATTTGACTTCCACTGGGCACATCTGCAAGTGTGCATTTACTGCGCAGTAACCAAAATTACTGCACAGTACAGCCACATGTCTACACGTGCACTCCTATACCACGCAGTCAATATGGTGACTTACGCCAACGTGAGCCTAAATTTGATACCTGCATCATGCAGGCATCAAATTTACGACTGATTATTTACTGTGCAGTAATGCCTTACTACTTAGGAACTGTGTGTGTGGATGTGGACTGATTTGAAACTAATTTTAGTTCCAAGTCAGTCCCCACACAGTGTTAATGTGCTTTAACACCTGCACATGTAGCTACTGACCTACTCCTGCTTACTGTGCAATAATTTACTGTGCGGTAAATTTAAACTGGCATAAATGGACATGTACATGCCCAGTATGAGGCACTGTGGTTCAGCCTAACGTGGGACATCAGAAGCTCGTGAACAAGGGCTGTGCTTGGCTTGCTGCTCCCTGTGTTGATCTGTAAAGCAGTCTTTCACCTTAGGTTCTAGGTGTTTAGCTGCTGTTTTTGCTGCGTCCTGCAAAGCTAATTCTGTTTAGTAACAGCTGCTATAAAAACAGAAGTTTACATTAATGAAAAGCTTTATCTGCACAAAATGGGTCTAGATAAAAATGAATTACAAGGAACATTAATATAGGAATACTGATAATTCCATATTTGTCCATTTCTTCATAAAAACCCAGACACAGATCCAGTAACCATGAAAAACTGACATTTAGCTATGAATCTGTGCATGGACTCTAGCACTTTCTTTGTGTACCTATTGTACATCTTCCATGCATCCGTACATCTTATTTTCCATTTGAATGGACTATGTTGACTATGCAACGCTTATTTTCTTTTCTTAATTAATAAGAAAGTTTAGCTGCGTCTCCTCCAAAACCTTGCACTGTATATAACAAACTACATTTCCATGAAGCTGATCAGTTCTTTCAGGTAAATAGTAGTGAATCTCAGCTTAATTCAACATGACTTTGTCTTCTGATTTTAGATCTGCTCTCAGGACTATAATTTTGATATAAGTCCATGGACAGAAGGAAGGCTCTTATATTATAATAATTACTAAATTGATCAGGGTTTCACTGTACTAAGTGCTGTAAATATAGTAAAGGCAGTTTCTGCACCAAAGAGCTTACAGTCTATATAGACATGGCAGAAAAAGGCTATTATTTCTCCCATTTTTCAAATGCATTATCCAGACACAAAGCGTTGCTCAAGGTCAGAAAGGAACCTTATGGTAGCACGTGAACCTGAAAACAGGTCCCTTGAGTCTTAGTCCAGTAGTTTAACCATAAGGCTAGCCTTCCTCACTACTCTGCCACAGCGCCCAGATAACATGTTAGTGACTGATAACTGAAATTATGACATACTGTTTTTGGTGCCACAGGCCCCATTAGTTTAGATAGCACTGGAGTCCTGTTCCAGACAGGAGGAGCTTTCCAACAGTAGGAAGATTAGAAAAATAAGCATTCTAGTTACCTGTTGTGATTTTGGAGAATTACTGGTTCTGTTGCCTGATTCTTCAAAATGCATCTACGCCCTGTTTGGACTGGTAATATGGGAATGATTATCAATAAGAGATTCACAGCTGGGGTTGGGGAAATAGCAATGTTAGTGTAGACATGACAAAATTTGTTTCCAGCCCCTTTAATGAATGAATGACTGGGACTATCCCAGAAGCTAAAATGAAAAAGGGAGGCTTTTCCTATAATTTTTCAAAGCACTATGAGCTGCCAGTTTAGGATAGATAAAAAGCATCAACACTGAACAGAGAGTGTTGTTCTGTATCTGCAGCATCTTAGTGAATACAAAAAGTTATAGACAGTATCACTGCAGTGCGTTTGCCTCTTATCAACTCTTCCTTTCTCAAACATGTTAATGATATCAAGGTCTCTTAAGGGTAATCGATTTTTAAGGGTGATACTAGATGATTTTCTGTGTACACAGAGGGAAGTCAAACTTTCCCTTTGAACTTTAGAAAAATCGACATCACTAGATGAGAGGAGGCACTTTCTTGTGAGAGACGAGAGAAGCAGTTTTCCTTGACCAGAAGGTTTGTGTTTTCTTGGGCAAATCATCACAAGTTCTTTGTGCTTCCATTTCCCTGTTAGGCTAGGGCAGACATTCAAAAAGCCTGAGCCTGAATTGATTCAATCTTTGCAGGTTAGTCTAACCTGGCTAGGCTAAATCAGTTTTGTAACCAGACAGACATCCCAGAAATGCAGGCACATGCCTTCAATGGCTTAGGCTAGAAGCTGGGGGGCGCTAGAGCAGCCCTCCCTTGGCTTCTACAGGGCTCAGCTCAGGGGGGCATGGCCAGGTCTGGGCACGACTCTCTGATTATTCCCCCCACTCCTAAGCAGCCCAGGGGGGAATGTTTATCACCCCCAGCTAAGTGTTTATCAACCCATTTAGAAAACAAAGCCTCTCTCCATTAACTGATGGAGCTCTTCTTAAACAGCTCTTCTAAGGAAGGACATTAAGCTACATGTTGATTAGCTCCAAAAAGCCTGTCTGCCTGTCCTCTCCCACAGCATAGACCATAGCCAGGATGTGGTCTGCTAGCTAATGCAAAGGTGTCTACATAAGGCAGAGGGGAGAGGGAAAATAATCCCTGCTTAACAGGTAAAAGCTAGGCCAATGCTCTGTGCCTGTAAGTCTCTGCCAGAGCTCTGACCAGGGACCAGAGGGGAGGGGCCAGCCCTGCTGTGGAGCAGAGAGGCCCACACAGCCCAGAGATCATGCTGGGATGCTGGAGGAGTCTGGTTTACCTTAAACCAGAAAGGGGTCTGGGAGAGACATTGCATGAACTGGTTTGACCCAAATCAGTGAAGTCTGATACTACATTCAACCAGGTTTATCTCAAACCAGTTTCAGCCATCTTCAGACTGGTTTATTTGCACTGAACATCTGTTCTGTTACAGGTTTAAACCAGTTTCTGATCACTTAAACTGGTTTATGTGTAATGTCTGTCTCTAGCCCATGTGAAGCACAAACAGAATTACCTCCTAACTGTTGCAGATGTTGAGATCCATGGATGAATGTAGATCATTGTCATAACTATTATTTGCAAGAGATCAATTTTATTCTCATTTATTATCTAGTCTCTGCTACATTTACCAAAATGTTTCAATATTTAGCAACTTATTCTTAGTGAACTGAACAGCCACATTTTTAGTTTCAGAATGAGACATCTACAGCCCACTGCTCCCCCAAGATTGTTAACTTTCTGTTTGAAGCTGCAATGTAACAGATGCAGCAAATGGAAAAAGGAGTTTTAGAAGTCTATAAATATCAGTGTCTGAGGCAATCCTCCTTAGACCAATGAAGATTACTGTAAGCATTGCCCATTTTTGTAGGACTTTGAAGATATATGCAAGCTCTTAGGTTTTGTTTGAACAAATTATTCATGGATAAATGGATTAATATTTATCTTTTCTATGAATTACATGAATATGTTTGTAGCAGATATCTAGGCAATGTGCTATGACCTAATCCTGCAAATACTTAAATATATGAGTGCCTATGGAGTCAAACAAGTCCAAGTGGAGGCACAATCCAATTCTCTCTGTCCAATCCAAAGATCATTGCCAGGAATAGGAATTATTTAATTTATTTCAATGAGATCAAGATAGGATCCTATGAATACAGGCAAGCCTTTACTGCACTTAGCTGTGCAGAAAAGATGCTGCTATGGTAGGGTGACCTGGCTTCCATTTTGCCCCATTAACCATCAACAGAACCATGAATTAAGCTGCATTTTACTGGTTATTAGTTATCAGAACCTAATTTATAGACCGCAGGTGAAATTTGCAGGCAGTCACAAAACACATTGTTTAAGTTATAAAGTGAGCAAAATGGATTAGAACTGAGAGCCACTGAGAGAGGGTAAACATGAAAACCTACTGTTCAGCAGTTCCTCTTTATAATTCTTTAAACATCATTTTGAGAAATGAATGAATCATAAGAGCCAAATACAAATACATCAAGATTCACTTTTAACATTTTTGAAGCATATAAGGTGTCAAATGTCATACAAGTGGTAAAAAGAAGGTCCTTCCATAGGAGTTTTGCAATTGACTTCAGATGGGACAGAATTTCACCCACAATTATTTTGTACCACTCCATTTATTAATTTTTTGGTAGTGGTGGGTTTTTTTTAAGTGAAATAAGTACAGTAATAGGAACAAGTAGAAATGGAAAGAGGGGCA
>NW_005841865.1:518751-522375 GCF_000455745.1 Alligator sinensis
TAATGCCATTTCTACTATCATTTTTCTGCTATATCTGGCCCTCTGTTATCTGATCTTCGTGTGATAGCCCTATGTCTTTTGGTGGTAGGATTTCCTCAGATCAGGTTTGCTCATTCTTTTCCCATATCAGAAAAAGGAAACACGGAGGTGACCAAAACATGACACACTGACCACAGAGAGACAGCGAGAGTCTGACTCTGACTTTCCTCCTGAACCCAGCCCATTTCTTTTCTCACCAATAGCAACTATTTCATGCTTTGAGAATAGAAAATGAAATCAAGTATAATTTCTATGAAGATTTGGCAGGATCTTTGCACAATTCTAAGTGTGGCTCAGTGTGTGGGGAAAGAAAGAAAAGAAACCATGCACCTCTGTTCCATTTTTCCCCTTTTTGTTGTTGTGTTTTGCAATATTAGTCTTCCACATCTTGCTCCAGTGAGTGAGAGTGAAAAAGAGAAAAGGAGAAGAACCTCAAGAGCTCTTAAAATATGTCAAGATGAGCAACAGATAAAATTCCCATAAAAGAAAAAAAACAGTGCTCAGCCTAGGTGCACTGGCCAGGACATAGTGCAGTGAACTTGACTGAGTTTCCTCAGTTGCCTCCTATTTGCTAAATTTCATGTTATGGCAGTGAGAACATCTAAAATAGAACAACCAAATCCCAAATCTGTATGTTTAAATGGTGGGTTGGGCCCAATCTGAAGTCCATCGAAGTCAGTGGGAAGACTCTTGGTACATTGAATAAACTTTGGACCATGTCCTTTGCTACACAACACCTAATTTTATTTCCAGTGTTGACTTAGATATCCTGAAAGAACTGTCTTTCAAGAGCACCTACCTTCTCCTGTCCTCTTTTCCCCCACTAGAAGCCTTCAACTGCTCACTGCTCTCACCTCCTAATTTCATCAAGGGAATTTTACATTATTGCTGCCATTCCTATCCCTAATGCTTTGGTGATCAAGCAGTGTTATGTTAGAATAGCACATAAGTCATGTTATCTTCAGGATGTGATCCCTGCCATAGTTTTATCATCCAGATTTTAGATTTTGCTCTCCTGTTAAGGTAATATATTGGTGAAATCCCAGGGAGATAGACAAAACAGTAAAGTGGGCAGGTTGCCTAGCACTTTAGAGGCACACAGTTATTATTAGTTGTCAGATCTGTGCTGTAGGACTCACAGGGATCTCCAGTCACTGACCATGATCCCATTTGTACCAGGTCTGTACAAATACAGAACAAACAATGGTCCCTGCCTCAAAGAGCTTATGTTGTAAATCATACTAATCAATATTTGCATCCATCTAATATTGTGAACATCCCCAGCAATAAGATCAGTTTCCCTTGAAGTTAACACTGTTAAACATGGGGGGGGAAATCTATAGCATCTGGGCTGTACTTTATAATACCTTCCTTACTGAGAAAGCCCTTAATTCTTTCCCTGTGCCTTGTGCTTTGGGCAATTACTGTCTGTCCAAGACACTGATACCAATCAGCATTCTGAATGAGGAGGGGTTGACACTGATAATTGATCAGAAATGAGATAATCAGTTGACTCTAGTGGGTACATGATTAATTGTCAAGGTCCAAAATGCCATTAAAAGCTGCAAATTATGTGAAAATTTGAAGTGAATTTTAAACAAGTATACATTTCCCAACCCAAAGGCCTTTTAGACCTATAGCATTGCAGCTTAGAGAAATCTATCTGGCTTTCCTCCTTCAATCAATACCATTAAAGCCCTAAAAAACCCTTTCTCCATATAGTTATAAAATATCAATTACATACATTTTCATTAGCTGAATGCAGTGATCAGGGCTGATTCATTGGTTGTTTGTTTCTCTGTGAGGCATTGTTGGCATCCTACCAGCCATAGAATATTAACCAAAAGGAGCATCCTCTAATCATGCTGATGGGGACCTAAAATTGGCATGTGACACATAAACCTACCCTCTGCCTATAACATTATCGCAAGTGGTTAGCCACAGAGTTTCAACATGGGGATAGCTGAGCTCATGTCTCTCCTGTAGATCAACTATGCAATAGATTAATGATCAGCACAATCACTTGGAGGATTTCAAAGCTCAGAGCCTCCGCAGAGTCATTCACCCTGTGAAGAAACTACTGTAAGAGAGTAGTTCCATTGCATCCCTACATTTGAATATTCACTCTAAACTTACCCATTCATGGGTCTTTAAGTATTGCCTAAATGGCAATAGCACATAAATGTACCTCTCTATTCCTGACCTGGCATTCTCCCTCCTAAATTTCACAAAACCTAAATTTAACTCTGGGTCTTTCCATAATAACTTTAAAAATGTGTCTATCAGTCTCAAAGTATGTCTAAGCCATAAACTATCCATAAATATGCATGGTCATATTGAATATATTTAATAATGTCCATGGAGGGATGTAGCACTATGTTTCCGTTCAGTATTGCTTACTGTCAGAGAAACAACAAGAAAGGGAAGGTACTCAAACGTGGCTGTCTTTTATCCTTCCGAATGAGCACTTCAAATGAAATCATTGATTTCTCTCTCTCTCTCTCTTTTTTTTTTTTTTAACAGCCTTCTGCATCACACCAACTGCTGGTGAAATGCTTGGGATTTCTGGTCTCTCTTTTTTTCCCTGGAAGTGTTTGTGAAACAAAAATCCATCAGCCATGGCCCTGATATTTTTTAATGGATTTACAAAACAAAAGGAGAAAGAGCAAAATTAGCTTCTGAAGAATTTAATAGGGATGAAAACAAATTTCTATATAAATAAAAAGGGTTTAAGTCATAAAGTCAGATCTTTTTTCCCCATCCAGCTGCTTTATGCTGGCAGATTCTTGTGGGTCAGACCTTTACTATAAAGTTCCTCCTAATTCATTTTCTGTGGCTTTAAAGGACTTCTAAGTCCTTCACTAGTACAGGTAATAGGGGTCACATCTATATGAGATGTTTACTGCACGGTAAACTAATTAGCTGTGCAGTAAAAGTCAGGCATCTACACATGAGTCCCTATTAGTAAAAAACTCCGCAGCAGCACATGTTCACATACTGCCCCAGCTGAGTGGGGCACAAAGGTGTTTCCAAGCAGGGACTGCCTGCCAGCTAGCCACGCACTGAAACACCCTTGTGCCCCAGCCAGCCCCTCTGTACCACACTGAGCCAGGAGGAGCAGCTCTGTGCTGGCAGGCTGACCCCCAGGCTCCCTGCCATCCGGGGCAGCTCCGACCTGGCTCAATGAGCTACAGTCCTGGGCACACGTGTAAACACAGTGCCTGGGAGCAATAACCTCTAGTGCAATATGTACCAGAGTTTATTGCATCATATTAATATGTATGTCTAGATGAGCCCAGGTTCAAGTAAACTGAGCCTTGTACTTGCTACCCCCAATCAGCCACTGCCTGCTTTTAATTGTAATTTATCTCTCATTATGACAAAGACACTATCACCTGTTTTTCATTTCCCCATGGCCTCAGTGACTTTCCTTCTAAGGCATTTGGGATGCTAGGAGATAGAACTGAAATGCAAATCTTCAAGTGGGGAGTGGAGGAGGGCTACAGAGACTAGAGTCAGATAATACGATAGATGGGAAAAAGTAGCTACCCGGCAGGAACAAGGTAGTGCTTTCTGGGAAATCAT
>NW_005841865.1:522385-525733 GCF_000455745.1 Alligator sinensis
CCCTATGTCTATGAAATATGTCTATGAAATATGTCTATGAAAACAACTCTTTTTTAATTTTATTTCTATAATCTTTTTTAGTTTTCAGCAAATAGAAATGTTTTGCCCAGTCAGGCAATTTTTTTCTTATGAAAAATGTTGCCAGACACACCGAATAATTTTGATTTTCACTTGCTAAAAAATCAAAAATTTCCCATTTTTAGTTGTTGGAAACTGAATATTTTTAAAGGACCAGGCTTTTTTTTTTTTGGCAAGAAAACCCCCAACTCTAATAGGAAATGGAGATTTTCCCAATACATTTACATTTAAATGATAGAAAAATATGTAAATAAAGTTTCAGTAGGCTTTTTATGCTGTGGCTTCATAGATTACAGACTGACCTGGGCTATAACTAATGGGTACTTTTTCACCCTGCACTTCAATATCAAAACATCTGTGCAAGCATATACATACCAGTATGCTCATGCTTAGGAAATGTCACATTTGACTTTAAAAGAATTGTGCATGGGGTACATGCACATGACAGATCAGAGGAAACCATCTTAAGCCATGCCTGGGAGCAATGCACCACAGAGAACTGTGGGGTATTCTCTATCTTGCATTACTTCATGCTCTGAGGCAGGTAGTAATTATACAGCAGTTTTAATACATTAACCACTGATGAAAGGGGCTGATTTGACAACCTGGGAGACCTCTGTTACACAAAGAACAGGTACTGCAAGAACAGTGGTAGTGTATAGTTACCCTCATCATCACAATGTCTGACCTCTTCAAGTGCAGAGAACACAGCTCCATCTCTTTCATTTCTTGGCATTCCTTTTGACACTGCCAGGAACTGCACATGTCTTGATTATGTCCACACAGAGATCATATTATTCACATTTATAGGCTAGTCTAGTGCTTACAATCATAAAGGAAACTGACTCAGCTTTGTTCTTTGGATCAAAATCTACGAGACTTGTAAGTCCTTCCAAGGCCAGGCCTCAGTGGGGGGTTTTGGCCAGGTGGGGAGTAGTGGGATGTTATAGTCATAAAAATGATATGGTTTTTTATTAAGAAAATGGTGAGGCTTGTCTCAAGGGCAAAAATATGTAAATTTTCATGAAAAAAAATCTTTACTGTAAGAAACTTGTAGCACAAAAAGTCAGTTTTACCCAGCTATGTTTGCCAGAGGACTGTGCAGATGTGACTCATCTGCTCTCTACAGGCCAGATTTTGGTTGGTGACTAAAACAGGCATATCCCTCTGCAAAGACACACTCAGATCTGCAACAGAAATGGTAATGTGGGTCCATATTCTGCTTGAGAACAGTCCTTCCCAGGAACTGCTATTGCTGTTATTAGGAATAATTTGTGTAGAGGATTTAGACATTAGAGTGGACAAAAGGTCTGGACAAAAAGGTATAAATGTGCTAGCCCTATTACTCCCTGTCTGTTGTCCCTTGCAGCCCTGTTTACATCTTCTTTCCCTTTCCCCTGGGGTGGACTGCTCCACAACTACTGGTCACAGGATGTGCCTCCTGCTATGCCAGTTTAGCTATGTTGGCTAGCATTTTGAAGAAGCAGTGTCCAGTTGCTGCCACCTTACAGTTCTGTTTGCATAACTCCATCTCTTTTCTTGTGGATGGAAAGGGAGCATATCAACTGCACTGAAGATACTCTCTTCCACATGACACTACATTTGGATTTCTGGTCTCTCTTTTTTTCCCTGGAAATGTTTGTGAAACAAAAATCCATCAGCCATGGCCCTGATATTTTTTAATGGATTTACAATAACAAAAGGAGAAAAAGCAAAATTAGCTTCTGAGGAATTTAACAGGGATGAAAACAAATTTCTATATAAATAAAAAGGGTTTAAGTCATAAAGTCAGATCTTTTTTCCCCATCCAGCTGCTGTAGAGCAGATACCCTGTACTGCTTTGCTTCCTTACACAGACACCTGATTTGGTCCATAACCTGGCCCCAAATCAGGCCCTTGTGTGTGCAAACAGAACAGCTCCTAACAGAAACAAGGGTGAGAAATTGGCCATGCGGACCCTACTGCCACATGAACTTAACAGTCATTTCAGCAGCAAACCAAGAGTCTGTCCCTACAGTTTCAGTTTTACCATTTTATTATCATTATCACTAATGTTAACAAATTCTTCATCTGCATTCAACTTTCATCAATATTTTTTAAAGAATTGTATTTAACCACAGAAATGTTTTTGGTGATTTGCTTATGTTTGATTTTCAAATACATAAATTCTTCAAATAAGTAAATTCTTACTAATATGCTTTATTATAGTTGTTGATGTTGTTTTGTCATTATTGTTATCATCATCACCACCACCATCATCACTATCATCAATAAGTAATACTGAAACCCTGATCTTTTTTATTATGTTTAGTCTTTATTTATTTAGTCTTTTACTGTGCTTAACTATGTCTTCTCTTTCAAGTAATTGCTGGCAATTTAAGCATAGAATGAAATCAACCTTATTCTCGAATATGACTGTATAGTTAAAAGAAACTTAGGGCTTTTTCCCATATGGAGAAAAATCCTGTTTCCTATTACATGCATTACTTGCACATACATTTTATTCATAATCTAGGTGACAATTACAAAGCTGTCTTGGTTTAAATCCTGTTGAGTCCTATCATGACTGGTGTTGGTCCAGTACTGGGGAGTAAAGGGATATAAGGAGCTTCCTCACTCCCCTGCCTCGGCTACCTTGACCATAATGCAGGCTCAGAGCAGCCACCACTAGGCACAGGTGGGCAGGAAATAGGGAGCAGGGATGGCAGTGGCTTTGTTCTGCCCTAAAGGCAATTCCCAATACAGCTGAACTGGCAGTGAGGGGGAGATGAGTGTATGACCTTGTGCAAGTGACACATGTAACAGGAAACAAGATGTTTCTGGGTATAGGAAAAGCTCTAGGTGTCTTTTAACCTTGTTCCATTGATGTTAGAGAGGAGATACATTATATAAAGCTCACATTGCCCCCTTGACAAAGTGCAACTGCTTAGATTACAAGGTCTTCAGGGATCTGACGGGGCCTCCAAATGCTGCCATAAAGAAATAAGCAATTTGTACAGAAACAGCATTTGTTTGTTTAAAAACAGACCACTTTTCACCCCCCAAAAATAGCAAAAGAAATGTGACCAGTTCATGTAAAAGCTACTTGAATTTCTACCTTTTTACCTGGAGAATCAAAGATAAATATACTGTAATAAAATGATATTTGTTACTGTATGCTAATACATTATGTTGTCTGTACAAAAGGGGTCATTACTGTGTGCCTTGATTACGTATGGAAATGAACATTAAGCCTACAGCTCTCCACACAACTATCTGACTACAGCAGGA
>NW_005841865.1:525907-529443 GCF_000455745.1 Alligator sinensis
ATGCTTGAACCTAAATCTTACCTCAGCCTGCTCATCAATGGAGAACAGAAACACTGGCAAGTGTTTATTTTGCCAGCCAGGTTCAGACTCCAGAAACAGAGCCTGGGTCCTGTTCGACAGCTGTCGAACCTGTCCCTCGTGGTGTCTTGAGAACAATGGAAGGAACTTAGTTTGTCCCTTGATTAAGGAAAAGAGACTTTGTCCCCGTAGTCCTTAAAAAAGCAGATGAACTGAAAAGAAACTTCCTGCTGTGCATAAATGACATCAAGGTCTTCCTGCCATTCTCATTTGATTGCTGCTGTTATTATTATTGTTATTATTGTTATTATTGTTGTTACTGATATAATGCTGTAGCATCCTTCAGTGATGCAAATGTTCTCCCTTTGGCTGGCTACTATGTGAAAGATGAAGGGAATTATTCATCATTGTCATTTACTTTGGTTAAGACTTTACAGTTAAGGCGAGTATTTGACTCAGACATTCAGGGGTCAGGTTCTGAGGACTCCAGAAGACAAATTATGGTTGGAGTCACTTGAATGGTGTAAAACTGTGTCTAGTCTGCTGGATTTATTCCCTTTTGCTTCCAAGGAGGATGTTGCAGGCTGGATACATTGAGATGAGGATTTCTGCCAAATGTGACTCAGGAAAAGAATTTAGGTTTGATGGTCTCAGCCTAGTCCTTAGTGGGATATTTGTCCACATCATAAAACCACCGGACATGGTATGGAAATGCAATTGACATTAAACCAAATGATATAATCCTGCCTAATGATACTATAATGATTCCCAAGTGAACTAAACATGATTGGGCAACTGTTTCAAAGTGTGACTGAAATAGTTTTTATAGAGTAAAGGGTTGTGTTTGCCAGCCAGTGGCCAGACACACAGAATAGGCTTAATAAGTTAGCCAATTTCCACCCCGTAAACCTATGGCTGTTTCTCTGCTAGACATCTTTTTTTTATTACTGCTTTTACTTCTTGAAGAATTCAAAGGAGTTTTTGGAAACAAGGTTTATTTTGAAATAAATCCCTCCTATCTCCAATTACCTGTTTTCTGTTTGTAGTAAAATCCTCTGATGAGTAGAAAAGGGATTGCATTTCTGTAAATGTACAGTTTATGAACTGGTTGGTTGCTAAATGCAATTGGCCTTTGACCTCATGCCTCATTGCACTCAAGGTGTCTGGATAAATCACCCACCATTCATCCAGTCATGTGTTGTTATTTTTACTAACATCACAAAAGGTACATTTCTGGTAATGTTCTACAATCTGATCTCACTGGCACGTGAACATTACTGACCTTCTGCTTGTTTGAACACCTTCCAAGTGCAACTTTCAGCACTTCCTTTCCTCTGGAGAAACAGAAAAAACAGGCTTGCCTAGAACTGAGGCAGAAATTTCATCCCTGCTTTCAGCTGGCTTGGAAGCTTCAAGCAAGGCTACTCCATCCATGCCAAAGATAAAAATCACCTCCCGTCCTGATGTTACTGGTGCCTTGGTTTTGTTTATAGTTCTGTGTTTTAAAATTCTAGTTTGTCATTCATTAGTTGCTCCTGAAATCGCTTCTGGATCTCAAAGGCATCATCATGCCTGATCACTGCATTGTATTAAAAATGGTTTGGGACTGATGCTCCATCAACTTGCATCTTGCATTTTCATCCATAAAAGCACAAAATGGGTGTAAAGTGATCATTCAGGTGGGTGTAAACTACAATTTAGCCCTGTCTTACACTGGTGTAAGTGACTATACACTCTGCAAGGCAATAAAGACAAAGGCTTTTTTTCTTTGTTTGTAAGGTTGTGGCACTGCACTAGCTTTTTATTTGTATTATTAATGTTGCTTTATCTGAGTTTTGCTAGAGACTGTGGTTTACCAAGGACACCACCTGATGGACTAGGTAAACCCTTCTGCTAATGTCAAATCTAGGTAACAACTTTAAGTGGTGAAACTCTGAAACCTTATTGCAAGTCCCTATCCCCATTAAGTTCAGTGGGAGGTAGGCCACAGAGATGTATCACATGGTGGGGATTGGTGACGAAGAGAGGCGATGGCAGAGAGAAAACTGAAGGAAAGCATCACCATCAGGTTACTCACATGTGCAAGGTAATACTGTTTTCTGACACACTGTTGTTGCATTGCATTGGGACACATTAGGTCAATTCCTAAGTACCCTAAGGATCACAAGGCATAAGTGTGTCATGATTGCCCCTTCAAAAGGGAGCACAAGAGGCATGAGTGCCTCTACAAAAGTAGAAAACGTATTACCTTTATTGCACAGATTTTCATTAGTGCCCTGAAAGCTTCATGATCTCAGTTCAAATAAGATGCCAAAAGAAGCACTTCCTCTTCTTGTCATTCTGGCAGACAGATATTACCAACATCCTTGATGTGCAAGCTGGGGTGCCTACAAGCCTGGAATTTTGCCTTTATGTTACAAAACACTGAGGCCCTTAGGCAGTGCCAGTGGGTAACTCCCATTTTCAATTTAAAGGGTTAAAATGTAACTAGGGAGTTTTCTGGGGGAGGTATAAAAGCATCCTTCCCCCTGCGAGCGCTCCCTTCAGCCTTGTCTCAGCATATGGCTGTTTATTTCAGGAAATCCAAAAGAGAATCCTTATCCAACTCATTTGCCCACATATCAAAATCCTTAGGATCCATTACTGTAATCTATCAGGTAACTCAGTGTAATAAAATGTTATTTCAGCATTTTATGAACTTTGTATTGGTTCCTCTGGTAGCCTGCACTTGTAACTGTCTCTCTCTATTCTTCAAGACATCTCTCACTTTGGTGCCATACCTATTGTATACAGGGACAGTTTAACCCTTTAGTAGGCCCTAGGCAAACAAACTTGTGGGCCCTGGGCTAGTCGAGACACCCCCCACCCCCACCCCAGCACTGCCGCCTGCAGGGAGCAGCAAAATCAGGGAAGGGGAGGGGAGGGGCGGCAGATGGGACCATTCATGCCTCCACGGAGGGAAGGACCAGGAGCCCCCACAGCTCGGGGCCCTTGGCATGTGTCTAGTTTGGTTATGCATTATTTCAGCCCTGATTGTATGTATCTATGGCAAAAAGGGGGTCAGCAGTTTCATCATTTTATCTCAGTTCCTTAGCAGTTATAGTTGACCAGGGAGGATTAGTGACCTTGTACAAAGGGATTTATAAAGTTATAAGGTAACATTTTCAAAAGTGCCTAAGTCACTTAACAGCCTGCATCCCACTTACTTTGACTGGGATTTAGGATTTGCAGCCATATCTGTAACTCTGAAATGGTTACATAAACATTGTGGGAAGTTCTTTCTTAAGCATTTCAGTCTCTATTGATTCCTGGTTGAACATTGTCTCTGATTGTGCAGACAGAGGTGCAGGATTCAGTACTGGCGAGGCTCCTGGAAGACTGTCGACTTGTAGTGTAGCTAACACCTCCACTTAACCTAAATGAGGCCCCGCAGTGTTTACCACACCCTGACATGTGGTCTGTATTCGTAGTTTCATAGTAGCTAGGGTCAGGAGGGACCTGAACAGATCATCTAGCCT
>NW_005841865.1:530414-552918 GCF_000455745.1 Alligator sinensis
ACAGTGACACCATCATCCAAGGATTTAGTTACTTGGTCATAAAAGGCAATCAGGTTGGTCTGGCAGGACTTGCCTTTGGTGAACCCATGCTGATTACCCCTGAGCATGATCTCCCCTGCAGGCCCCCCCACAGATGTGCTCCTTGATGATCCTCTCCAAGAGCTTCCCGAGCACCGAGGTGAGGCTTACAGGCCTATAATTACTTGGGTCCTTCTTCCTCCCCTTCTTAAAAATAGGGACCACATTAGCCAGTTTCCAATCCCCTGGCACCTGGCCAGATGACCAAGAATGCTCATACAGCCAGGCCAAGGGCTCTGCGATGACCCCTGCCAGCTCCCTCAACACTCTTGGGTGGAGGGCATCTGGACCTGCAGACTTAAAAATGTCTAGTCCTTCCAGAAGATCCCTAACTACATCTGCACTGACTGAAGGCTTGGTAGAGCTATCCCCAAGATTGTCCCTACCTCTGGTAGGTGGGATATCCCGGTCCCTGTTCAGGAAAACAGAGGCAAAGAAACTGTTAAAAATATCAGCTTTCTTGTTTGGCATGGCCACCAGATTACCATTTGAGTCTTGCAGGGTCCCTACATTGCCTGGTGCCCTCTTCTTGCTCCCAATGTACTTGAAAAAGGACTTTTTGTTGCCCTTAATCCTGGATGCTAGCCTGAGTTCCATCTCTGCCTTGGCCTTCCTAATAGCCCTCCTATTGGCTGAGCTGGGGCCATGGCCAGATCAACCTATTCATGTGCTTGTTTAAAACACTGTGTAACAAAGCAACCTGCCAAAGGACTGGAATCAGTGCCTTTCAGTCCTATATTCTTATGTCTCTGGTTTCAGGCCTGTTTCACCTCATTAAGGGTAGATTTTCCAGCTCTCCTTGAAAAATTCACACCCAGTTTTCATTCCAAGCATAGAAACTTAGACACAACATCATAATAGACATGTGTAGCCTACAAAAACCCATGTCCTAATGCATATGCAGAGAGCTAGACTGTGTGAAGTGAGTGGCTACATGCTCCTGTATGTGTATGCACAAATGGAGGTCAGCAAAGGGACATTTGACTTTTTAACTCCAAATGACTTGTCCAAGGCTATATACAGACTCAATGGTGCATTTGGGGACAGTACCTATTTCCTGATCAAATCAAATAATATGGCTGTGGTGGAATTCTGTAGCCTCTATTATATGGATAATTGAAGTAGCACTTTTTGGCATTAAAATCTATTAAGTCTATGGCTTTTTGTTAGCGAGCCCAAGAAAATGTCTTTTTTGTTGGCCATGAGTGAAGTTATTTTTCTTTGATGAGTATATGCAGTGGTTTGAGCTCTTTAACAGAGATTGCAGAACCAGTTAGTTCCTTGCAAGGCAACTTAAAAATAATACATACACCAAGGCTCCTGGAACTCATTTAAATGCTGGTGCAATTCACATGACTCTTTAAACAGAGTACTTCCCCAGAATAGAGAACAGTAAAGATCACCATGCCCAAAGAGATCTGACTTATCTGGGAAATTAAACTAGACTAACAATGAACAAAATTCACATTGATTTTAAGTAACAGTATCCACAGAGTAGAGATTTTCAGAATAAGCTGTGCCAAGTTTTTTTTTTCCGGTCAGGGATCTTGCAATATGCTCAAATACTTTGGTAATGTGTATGGCATTAAAAACCAAATGGATAGATGGATTTATCCTCCCTGAAAAGGAAATTCATCTTTGCTCAGTTCCCTTGTAAAATGACTATACGCTATTTATGCAATTAAGTGATACAAAGGTCATGTTTGAGCACTACATGCAGAAGTGAATTTTACCTTGAGAATATCCATGTATTGTTCAGATTGTCATAAATATACAGAGCAGTAGTTAGCATATGGGGAAAGTTTCCAGTTGATTTCAGCATGCTTTAGATCAGGCTTTCCATCAGGGCCAAATCCTGAAGTCCCTACACATTCCCACTGAATACAATGATATCTTTCACCAGAGATCTCTGTATAGCTGAAAAGAAACATCCAGGTTGTTAATTTTCTGAATATCAAAACTCCATCACGTTTTCCCCATATCCTATCATATGTTATCCCTAGTCAGTCCTTTCATAACTTCATGACTTCATTCCCTTCATAATTTTATTACGGGCCAAATATGGAGACACTTACTCAATCTTATTGATTTTCATGACTACTGAATGAGATGGGACTTCAGGATTGGCCCTAAAAGCACAAGTTCCATTTACTTTTGTGAAAGGGTGTGTGTGGCTCAGGAGCACTCCATAGCCCCAAATATGGATGAAAGTATGTTGGTTATACAAGTATACACCACAACATAGAAATGTCTGCCCCTCTAGTGCCCTAAGCTACAGGCTGCCCCTTGGATTTCACCTCTACCTTATGAGTTACTGAGGTTGGACAAGACGAAGAATGAGAGTAACTAATTACCCACATGGAAGCACTCCGCCAAAATGAGGAATCCACACAGTAGATAGAGACTAACTGTATTTGTTCAATATTTACTATATTTTCACCTGCTCTGGAATAGAAACTGGGAGCACTTTGCTAAATGGATTGAAATTGTCTTAACTTTACAGTATGCCTTGTAAGTGCTTCCGTATTATCTCTTGATATATATATATATATATATATATCAAGGTGAGAGCAAATGCCTGGCAAGCTCTTGAGAGGCAATCCATGAGTTCTTGTAGTAAGTATTTGTGGTGGGCTGTAAGGGCAGCATCATCAGCACATTGAAGCTCCCTGATGAGCACCTTTCTAACTTTAGTCTTTGCCTTAAGTCATGACAGACTGAAGAGTTTCCCATCCGATCTTGTGTGAAGGTACACTCCACCTTCCATGTCTTTAAATGCACAGTTCAGGAATACTGAGAAGAAGGTTCAAAAGAATGTAGGGGCAAGAACACATCTTTGCTTCACTCTGCTTTTCATCTTGAAGCTGTCTAAAGTGGACCCGTCAAACAGAATAGTTGCTTTCATGTTGTCATGGAAAGAATGTATAAGACTTAGCAGGATTGGTAGGCATCCTATCTTGTCTAGGACTGCAAATAGACCTGATCTGCTGATGGTGTCAAATGTTTTGGTTAGATCCAAGAAGGTGATGTATAA
The DNA here is from genome assembly GCF_000455745.1 of Alligator sinensis. Lineage (NCBI taxonomy): Eukaryota > Metazoa > Chordata > Crocodylia > Alligatoridae > Alligator > Alligator sinensis. The sequence goes on from NW_005841865.1 coordinate 533,527, forward strand.
TGGTTGGTATTGCTCTCTGCACTTTTCTTGAAGTTGCTGCAGAGAAACTATCATGTCTATGCTTGATCTTCCAGCCTTGAATCCGCACTGAGATTCAAGACAGTCATGACTCGCCAGCTGTTTTAGGCACATCAAGATGACCCTTGCGAAAGCTTTTCCTGCTGTACTTAGTAGTGAGAGACCTCTGTCATTGCTGCAGTCAGCTGCAACATTTTTAGATATCCACGCATTATCTCTTCTTTGACTGGGTTCAAACATTGCATTTTTGTGTGTGTGCTGTCTGGCAAAGCACATCTGGAATAGCGTGGCTTAGAATGTCTGATTACACCTGCTAATAAAGTATCTTGTGCTCTGGAACACAATAATCTGTGTTCTCAATTTTATGTGAACCAGGCAAAATCATTTCTCAGGTGTTCTAGGCCCTGAAACCTGTTCCATTAAAGCCAGTGCACTGATGCTTTGCTCCTGATGCTTTTGAAGTCAATAAAATAGTCCGCACTGATGTCAGCGGCACAAGATGAGAACCTGAGAAATCTAACTGCCGTTACACTAATTTCTTGACTTCTCTGTATGTGGCTGTGACATGGTGCAAGGCGAGAGATGGGACAACTTTTGTGTTTACTGAATTATAAGTCAATGTGGATAAATGTCTGTCGATTTAATGTTTCTCTTTAACATTATGCGAAGGGAAAATGCCTGAGGCAAATATAGTACTTAGAGCTATGGTATTCCAGTAAATGTGTGGCCAACCAATCAAACACAAAACCAGGCTAGCATTCTGACTAGCAGACTTCCTGAGCTGCTTTTCTTTTCCAAGCTGGCCAGAGTTTGATGCAAGTTGTGCTTGTTTATGAAATCAGAATCACTGATGAAGACAAATATATTGGAAAGAGAAACTGGAAGAGTACAGAGATATCATCTGGTCATTCCCCAGAGAGCGTACACCTTCTCTACGACCTTCACACTATATTGATGGTTTCATAATGGACATCCAAGAATACAGAATCAAAGAGAATATCTGAGTATTATTGGTTCTAACCATTCAAGCTTATCCTAGCTTTTAACTTTAAAAGCCTTAGAGAAATGGCTTCTGTTTTGTTTTACATTTCACCCGATACTGCTTGACATGGTAACCAATTAGCATTTCATGATTGCATGAAATAATAGAGCAAACCCAGGCTATGCTTTCTACATTTCACTGAATAACACATGCTCAGGCTGAATATTCAAAGTGTCACATTGAGGTTTATGCTACTGGATTTATCATCTTCAAAACAAACTGCACTCGTACCGAAACATAACAAAAGCTTCACGTTGATGTTGATTCAGACCCTTGTCTATCACTTCTTGCTATTTATTCTTTTTTTTCTAATCATTACATTAAAAAAGAATATTTTCTGATTTTAAATATTAGATGGAAAATACAGTTCATACCATAAAGACCAGTTTTCTCCAAATTATGGCTCTTCTGAAACTGGGAGCTCAGGTTTTTTCTGTGATGAGGGCCAGAGAGAGAAAGAGAAGTTAGTTGGGTTATAGATTAATTTGTCCTACAGTGTTTAATACCACTTTTTGTAGCTATAATCACTATCATCATTCCTTTTACATGCAAGTTATTTTTGCCACCCATCACTTAGTAGGAATCTTATTTATTGGGCAATGTTAAAAATTCTGCTATTACCGTAATTTGGCAGTTAAATACAAAGCATAGAGACTTATGCCAGACAAAGCAACAGAAGCAACATAAATAAAACAAAGGACTAAAAAGCCTGAATTTGTTTTTCAGTTAACTAATGTCTTTCCCCTTTTATTAATTGCATAGAAACACTCAATAGTGACCACAATCCCCCACCCCCAACCTATGGTACAAGGTTTACATGAGGAAGTGTCTTTCCCCTGTTGTTTAGCTGCATCGATTTGTCGCTGTCAGCCAGCCTGCAGCATCACTTGTACTCCTAGAGCTCTGGAACCTGTTTACTTCCCATCCACTGCTTGCCCTGCAGCATAGTTGCTAATGTGCCCCAAAAGGCTTTGCTCCTGTCATTCCCAGCAGGAACATGGCTCAAAGGCTTCTGGGTTGTACCAGCATCATTGCAGGTGAGTACACAGTGGAAAATAGAGAGGCTTGAAGGCTCTTCAGACAAAGGTAGGAGGATATTGGAACTCAGGAGTATGAAAATACAGGACACAAGGGTAACTCTAAATGGGTGCAAAGTGGGTGGTATCATCAATAGAAGAGGCTAATGAATCCAGGCATAGGCTGCCAATTAAGTATTCATTCTTACATATAGTCACAGGCCCAGATTCTGGAACGGCTTACATCTACATTTAACTTCACGTAATGGAGTTCCATGTGACCTCCTGAACCTACGAGGAAACCCTGAAATCAACAGGAGTCCTTATACTGATTCCTGAAAGTCCATAGCATACATAACTAATTACATTCATAAGTATTTGTAGGCCATTTCTGCATGCCTATTGTCATGGTTTCTTCACAGAAATACACTTAGCAGTATCAAACAATTGTGAACCAGAAATAGGCCTGTAAAAATGAAAGTCCCTTTGCAGACAATTGGGCAGCAGGTAGAAGGGTTAACTTACTGGAATAAATTATTTGCAATGAATAATTCAACTAGCCATAACTATATCCCTGTTTAAACATGGTTGTCACTGCACCCTATCAGCTCTTTGTTAAAAATAGCAACAACACAAATACTAGAGTACAGCCAGGCTTATTATTTGCCTACCTATGGTTTATTATAGATGATTACTAAACAGTTTCCATTGGTCAACAACTGTGGAGATATTTCCTTTATATTGAACCTGGCCTATCTCAGTAACAGTCATTGACTGACCTCATTTAAGTTATTTGCAATGAAACGGAAAACCCTAAAACTCTTTATCTGTGGATATCTTTCAGTGGTGAGGTGCTATAAAATACAAATTATTTTTAAGGCATAGTGCTTAAATCCGTTATCATTAGTTTTGCAAAGTAAATGACTTAACCGCATAAATGTATTATAGCTCATTGTAAAGTTATAGGGTTAAAATGCAACATATCCCAACTTCATTGACAAATCTGCTACAAATGTTTGCTAAGAATTTTGGTAAGCTGGTTGGAAATGGCAGAATTTCTTAGACACGCTGATATTCCATTAACAAGGGATACATTTGGGATGTGGGGTAGTGCTTGCTGAGTGTCTTGCCTGCAGAAAGTACACGCAGGAGCAATGCTGGCAGCCTGTGTATATTGATACCCTGGGAAAATGAGGCTGTCTGCTATAACGCTCAGTAACTTTTAATTTTATTCAGTTACGCTATTGGGCTATAAAGAAATTTTACTTGGACTTACCCATGTACTCTCTAACTCAAGATACTCAAGAAAAGAAAATGCCAACTATGTGCAGAGACAGATACTCAAGACCATTTCTGCAGAATTCCTGAAAGGCTGTCAAATAATATCTAAAGAGGAACAGCATGTACTTGCATTTAGGACACAGTTCACTGTGTTCTCTGTGGTCAGAATAAGGGTAGGTTCTACTTTTGATTCTGTTACTGACTTACCATGTTCCTTGGTCAAGTCACTTAACTTACCTGTACCTCAGTTTAACTATCTATTAAAGGAATATAATGCTTACTTACCAGGAATGTTTAAGAATTTAATTGCTATATGGATTTAATTGTTTATCTATGAAGGGAGTGGGCAGCCTACGTGACTGTACAACTGGTACTTGGATATGAATGAATCTTTTCAAACCAATTTTTGAATCATTACAAGAACAGCTCTGTGTACTAGAAATGGAAATATTAACAAGGGCCTGATTCTGCTTCCCTCTTTCCTAGCTTATGTTTAGTACCTTACTCTGCAGTTAACCCCACTGAAATACTGAATGGTAACAGTAAAGGTTGACAGATTTGAACCCCAAGTGACTACTGCTGCTGATGATAATGAAAAATAATAACACTATTAGAAGAGGTAATTCCAAACATGCAAATTATATATGGTAACCCCTCCTCCTTCACCTCACTTATATAGGGCAAGTCTCTTCTTCCAGTAAAGAACATCAAACCCGTATCTGTTTCTCTACCTTCTTTTCTGCATTAGACTTCCGCTGTTAAACTCAGGTCTCTTTCACCAAGGCAAGGATGGGTAAATCCTCTGCCTCTTGCAGGTAAAACTGTAAATGTATCCTTTGCAGTCCCTGTCTTTTAGTAAATCTCCCTGTTGCAGTAAGCAGGATTTTTCAGATTAATTAAAGCCCAGTTTCTTTATTAATACTTTACAGTTCCCCATGACATGGAGTGAAGTGAAAGAGTTTCGAACCCTTTTGAGGTATTCACCAGGAAGAACTGCAAAACTGCAGAAGGTGCAGGGTTCCTTGCAGTATCGATCACTTGGCTTTGCAGAGGGAACATTTCCAATTTTTTTTTCAAATAATTAAAGTATAATATTTTACAGCCTGATAAAATTTACAGGGACCCTTGGCATGTAATTATAGTGCTTCTTTAAAAGAGACCCCATAAAAGATGCATGATTAGAAAGTTAAGGATCTGGATAGAATTACAACGATGTGACAAATAATTTACAAGCGATAAACCATCCTCGGGAGAAAAAAAAGAAACATTAAAATAACTGGTGATGAAGCCTCACAATTAAAATAATAAATCCCTCCCCCATCCCCCCCTTGTGTTAGTGTTAGTCTTTTTGTTACTACCAGTTTTTGTGCTTTGGTATAGAAAGAGAGTCTCTTAAGCTAGGAATGGTCTAGCTTAATGTTAATGCATTTAGGCATTTCTTTTCATCAGAGGTTCCTCTGAGTTTGGTGCAGTAGCCTTCATTTTATTACATGCTTAAAATAAATATTCTGTATAAGCGTTCTGCAGTACTAATGATCCTTAAGATTGTGGAACGCTAGCTTGGAGGATTTTATCTGCCTCCAGATGTTGGCTGAACTTATTCGTTACAGAGTGCCTTTATTAGGCTTTGACTGCAAAAAACAAACCTGCCCTCACGCACACAAAATTAGTGGTAGATCCCAGATCAAACCATCCTCAGATTTAGAAAAAGTTTAGGCTCCACTGTGGAGCTGACCTTTGATCTGGGCCTATATTTAATTAAAATGAAGGCCAAATGAAGTGGAATAAATAATACTAATGAATATAAAGAAAGAAAATGGGATTGCCCTAACCATACCATGTAGTATGATAAAGATAATACAGCTGATATACATTTAATGTCTGTCTAACACTATCTAATATAGGTATATTGGTACAGGGTGTAGACTGTGGACCCTGTTGCCAGGATGCCCAAAGTCGGCATCTAGCCACCAGTTTACCATGAAGATACATAATCTGTTCATAGCGCCAAAGTGCTGAGCTGAGACTCCAAAAAAGGAATGTGTGGGCATCATACCAAATTATGTCTTCATGTAGAAAAATAAAATTAAATGGATGACTACATCATGGGGGCAGAAGGCACATCTACACAAGAGGCTAACTGCACAGTAGCTTAATAATACTGTGTAGTAGTGCATCACAGCACAGACAGTGCTAATATGCTACTGTACAGTATTATTAGGCTACTGTGCAGTAGTGTCACTAAAAAGACATTCGCTGACACTACTGCACAGTAACTCTGGCTACTGTGCTTTTATTTAGTACCTGATTATACAAGTAGTAAATTACATGCACAGTAACCACTGTCCATTAATGAACGTGTAAACTATGCACAAAAAAACAACTTGGCATATCTGAAGGACAAGATCCTAGCCACAGTACATGGGGCTATATCCTTGTAATACATTAGGGTATACATTTCCAACCCTGGAGCAGTTCTAAAGACCCTTATGTCAGCCTCAAATAGAACTGCTGCCTACCTCCTGCCCTCCAATACTTGGGATGTGGTAAAAAGGAGGCATGGTGCAGTAAGGCCAGAGCCAACATTTTTCAGGTTTAAAATAAAGTATAGTTTCAATTAATTCATAAGCATATCTCAGCATATGTGAAAAGGTGTCTAATTATCCTCTTATTCACCTTGGTGTAAATTGGAGTTAGCTCTTTTAAAATTGTTGTAATGCGTTTGGTGGGAAGTATGAGGAGATACAGACCTAGGGTCTTATGTTCCTTAGGAATTCTACTCTTTCATTCACTTTCACTTTATGATTCATTAATCTGATTCTTCTCCTGACTTTTATATCTTTTGGGAAAGGCATCTCTCTGTGCTGTGAAACCCTTGACAAGCTCCATTTTTTGTTTTTGTTATCCAGTGTTGGCAAGTGTGCAGAGAATATTTGCAAACCAGTTCAACCCCCCTTGCTTTCCCATCCATTTGACAATTCCTCTTTAAACCTTTTAATGGGTTTTAATTTACTTGCATATAACAATACATTAATAAGAAATCAGAATAACTTTGATTCTTGCAAATACAAGAATGCTACCTCTTTTCTGGCACTAACAAAACTCTATGGGCTTAGCATGTCCCGAAGATGAACTGTGGGAATGATTTAAAGGCTTTAGTTGTCACTTGCAATATCAATCAGACTTTGCCTTCCCTATGGTCTGGGTGTAGTACAGTAGATGAATACAATCAGGGACAGAGATGCTACAGGAAAGTACAAAGATTTTCCAAAGAAACACCTTTCTGCTTCCTTCCTTGTAGCCCTAGGATTCAGTGTTGTAACCCTGCTGCCATATTCTTACGGTTTGTTAAGTGGAAAATGCACATGTGTTCAAACAGCTGTATTGTTAGAGGCTCAATCCTAAATGCAGTGAAACATCTGTAGGACAAGGGAGAGGTGTCAACTGAAGTGTATAAACCTCAAGCTAATGATATGGTGCTGTGTTGACAAAGCCTTCTGTTGAAGTGAAAATTTTCCTCTGAGGAGGATGGTAGGCTATTCAGTGTTTTCTGCACTTTTAAAGGCACATGTTCACCAAGGCATATTGTTTCACCACTGTTTTGCATCTTGACATTTGGACAAGATAGTCACATAGACTAAATTACTATGGGCACACTGACTTCAAGATCTGGCCTTTTTTGTTGTGTTTTGTAACACTTCCCTCCTCTGAAAAGCTTTTAAACAGCATCCCTTTATATTTGGTGAGTTGCCCTTTCTTCACAAGAGTATAAGGACGGAGGAATCATTATCATCATCTCATTTAACTTCCTGCACAACAGAGGTAAGAGAAACCAATACAGCAATTAAGACACCACACTCAAAATTTCTGATTGAAAGGAGCCATAAGTTCATTGCTGTTCAGGATTGGATCCAGGGTGTGATGAAATGGCATGGTCACAGCCCCCCTTCTACAGTGGAGGTTGTGCTAGCAGCTCCAGTTCCTCCTCCCCCGCCCCCCTGCACCCAAGAGGCCTGGGTTCCCTGCAGAGTCCAAGGGGTGGCTGGAGCCATGAGCTGGCATGGGGCACCTGAAGGGATCAATCAGGAAGCAAGTGAGAACGTGATTTAAAACCAACAACATCTCTGGACCCAGAGGCCAGAGTCATACCTAAGTTACACAGCCACTTGTGTTTTCAGCATGCATACGTTTATTAAGCTCTTTTTCTATTTAACAAACATTTTTTTGTCCTTGATTTTTTTTCATTAGCAGGACATTCTTGCAGAACTAAGAAGAGATGGAATTGTTAACTGTTCATTCACAGAAGAAAATGCATGAAAGTGTAATTAAATCATTAGCTCAGTAGCTCCCAAATTAGGAGGTGCAGCCCCAGCTAGCATGGTAGCACTTACAAATGGGGTTGCAAGCCCCAACAAACTCTATTGGAAGGGTCAGGTTCATACTGCAAGTCAGGTGCTGAGCCCGGACGTGGGGTCAAACTGGAAAATGCTGCATTATCTTTTGACCTATGGAAAGCTGGCCTTGAACTAGAGATTTTCCCCAAGGAAATACCAAATCTAAGTCCAGATTTCAGCTTTTCTGCATTGTGACTGTTACAATCCACAGGTTTGAGTCAGTCCATTATGTAGCTAGGATCCAAGCACCAAGTTCAGATCCAGACTGGGCATTTTCCCAGAATCTGAGAAAGTTTAGAACCAGGGTTTTGGCATAGCACCATCTCTAATTCAAACCAAATTCTGGTCTGGATTCCAAATGGAAATTAATCAGAAGGTCTAATCTTAGTATCTCATGTGATGTCCACACTGCAAAATTACCAGTTTGGAATAGAACCAGAATTCTTACTGAGAAGTGAACCAGTATGCCTATTCTTATGGAAGATTTTATTTAGTGCATGCTGATATTAGGACTAGCTCTAGAAGAAGCAACATTTACCCAGGGCCAGGGTAAAATCCATCCCTACGCAAAGGGTCTCCAACTTTGTACCATGTACATCCCAATGAAGCCCTCAAAGTAGGACTAAACTAAGTGAAACTCAGACATGCACAGGTATTGGTTTGGCCCTGTACAAATGATGGACTTAAAGAAATTAAAAAGGGCACTAAATCCTGAAAGTGTTTAAATGAGGATGCTTTGTGAAGCATTACCATACTCTTCCTTTAAAAGGTTCATATTGCGCTTGTCACTGCATTTCATTGTTCTAACTGTGTTTCACTTACTGATCGAGTCCTGATTTTGTTCCACTGGGACACTGGTGTCTGAAGCTGTCCTTCCTAGAGAAGTGCATGTATTCCAGTTCATTGGGAGCACTGAATTAATGCATTAAGACTGCATTAATGTAAAAAACCAAGGACAAAAATTTCCTCTCAGCATAGCAGGCCTCAGCTCCATTATTGTGTACTCCCTACTTTCACTGAGCTACTGTTGAAGTTATCAGATTTGACATCATTGAGAGGAATGTTTGTTTGTCCTTTTATTAATAATATCTTTCATGACTGAGCATCTTTATAGACCTATGTGGCACTCGCATATTCATCTCCCAAATTTTATGTAAAATGTGGAATGTTTCCACAATAGCTGTTCCTAAGACTAGGTCCACACCTGGGAGGTCTCTTCTTGACATTACACTATTATGCAACTGGGTATCTTATCTCAGTTCTCACTCAGACTTTCCACAACTTGTGATTTAATTCACAGACTTAGCAATGTTTACTTCCTCTTTGTTAAATGCCAGTGTGGTACTCATAGGGTGCAGACAGAAGTGTAGCTCCCTGCTGTAACTGAGAACACTTTGAGAAGTTCACTGTTGGTTCCAGGGAAGAGGGCAATCTAGCTGCTGGCTGGGACCCTGCAGCTGGTTTCCCCAAGCAATGCCCCCTCCTCTCTCCCAACCTGTCCCTGTTTCAGAATGAGAGGGAGGAAAGAGAGGAGAGGAAGTTTATTCTAGGGGTTTCCCAGCCAGTGCTGGATGGTATGGTGGGTAAGTTGGACACCCCCCCCCCAACAACCACCACCTCAGGGGGAGGATGGGGAGGGCTCCAATAGACTCACTGCATCCTCCAGTGGAGGCTGAAAAAAACCCAAACTGAACTGCCTCTACTCCCCCCTCTCCGATTCTGAAACCAGCTTGAGGCTGGCAGGCAGTACAGACAAGAGTTACAGAAGACCTGCAATGATGGGTCAGATTTTACACAATTGGCCATTTTTGAAGTATTCTGCAGCTGTGCACTTGTGTTTAGGCACAGCTGTAGGCTGCTTCCTGTAGCTAGATCAGGCAAATATTGTCACTTCTGTCTGCGCCCATATTGCTGAATCAGGATTGAAACCCTAGCATTCCACTGACTGCGCAAACACATGGGAAGACAAAGTCACCAATCCAAATAGCTTTCAATCTCATTTCCCTAACTCTTGCACTCTATACATTGATGATGATAGAAGTAGGACATCTCACTCACCAGAACCCCATGGGTGTACACTGTCCTTGTCAAGTGGGTAGGAAGCAAGGAGAAAAAAGACGTGAGGCATAGATCCCCCATGAAGAGGTTTAGCAGCTGACTAGCACCTCTCCCTTTTAATCATCTGAATGTTGGAGTATTTGGGGAGGCATTTTATTCCTCCTGAAATTCTGCTAGGAGTATCTAGTTGGGGTGTTTCTGTGATTGGTAACATAAGGTCAAATCAGGACTAGCAAGGGTATCTTTACACAAGTCTAGGTAGCCATGCGTTCTGGAATAGGGCACTGGGCTAGGAATGGGAATAGGGAGATATAGGTTGTACACCATGCTTCCTTTGTTTCTCTTGTCCAGTTAGAGTGGTAACGTTTTGGGGGGAGGAACAGCTTCACATTCTGTAATAGTATAGCACCTACCATGGTGAGTACATGACCCCAGTAGGGATCTACAGGAAATTAGGGATCGTGATAATGATAAAACTTCTTCATGCTGATTTGCAGATCTAATTTACAATGCATCTCAGCACTTTTTCAGAACATAAGTTTTCCTGAGCAGAGAGCCTCTGGCAGGTGAGCAGTGGTTTAATGGTTTATGTGATGTGGCCACATGGCAGGCCAGACTGGAATTACCCAGTTCATATGTGGGGCAGCAAGCAAACATTGTTGGTTTCAAAATGCTCTGCCTCCCCATGAAAGAGTTAATGAAAAGAAACTCCCCGGGGAGTGGTATCTCTTTTACAATCAGTGTTGCTAGAATAATGCAAGCAAGCTACTTTTGCAATGATGCTGAGGCCATTTAACCACAAACCTCCAGAATTATTATATACAAAAGAGAGGCACTGGGCTGTAAGTGTAGAAGTGTAGGCAAAGGTTCTCATTCATAGGAAGCCTATCAAGCCTTGAAGACACCTGAAGAAAGATAGAAGTGAAGCTTCTTTGCAATGATAAGGGATGTTTCTGGCTTCCTGCTTAACAAAGAGTGGCAGTCTGTTGTGGTTTTGATCCACATGATGCCTGGAAGAGGAAACTGAGGACATTTTTCAGGAGAGAGAAAGAAGTGCAACATCCCATCAGAGTGAATCATATCACTTAGAAACAGCCTTATTCACAAGCTTTTTCCATTCAGCATAGTTGACGTGAGCATAAAAACAGAAGAAAAAGAATAGGTTCTGTTCAGCCTTCAAGTTGTTTGATTTTGTACACAGTTCTCCACTATACGGACAGCTCAAGTCAAGACATGACACAGGGTCACATTTAAAAGGGAGTTAGGAAACTAAGGGCGCTTACACAAGTTACATTTTTGCACAATTAGACCACTGAAAGCACTCTACAGCCATGACACAACACATGTGCATAGCTGCAGAGCACTTCTAAAGTGGCCGATCACGCAAAAAATTAACCCACCTCAAATGAGGTGTTAGATGAAGGCACTCTGCTTTACAGTGCCTTAGGGAACTTGTGTTCCCAAGGATTAATTTTTCATGCATTGGGGGCTGGGCTTATGCAGGACCTGGTAGCTCATGCTGCTCTTTTTCCTTTCTCTGCTTTGCCCAGACTGAGCTGGAGGGGGTGAGGGGTGGAATGGAGGCCCCTCACCTTGCAGGCCAGGCTCAGCTATCCCCAGCATCCCAGCCGGGGTACCTGGGGTGGGGGTGGCTGTAAGGCATGGGGCTTTGATACATCCCCCACACCTCCAGCTCAGGCTGGGCAAAGCCCAGCCAGCAGCTTCATGCTGCTCACTGCCCTCCCCCACTCCCTCTCTACTGACAGCCCTGGAGCTGGGGGGAGGAGGGACTGAGGAGAGGAGTGGTGCAGACAGAGGACCAGTGCAGGCAGGCTCAATCACCCTCAACCCAACAGGCAAATGTCTGTTGGATCATGGGGGTCCTCTAACTCATGGTGCTTCATGTAAAGTACCATGAGTTGGAGCAGAGGCCTGAACATCTGTCTGCACCCTAAATCCTGTTTCCAAGGTGACTTGGGCACTTTGGGGCAGATTATTGAAGATACTTAGGTACCTACAAAGGCAATGAGGCACCTGGAGTGATTCGCAAAAGTTAGGTGCATATGCCTGAATCCCATTGAAATAAACACAGGAACTAAGAGAATAAAGCATACACCATGCAGGATGGTCAGACACATACTCTGCCCATGTAGATAGACTGCCACCTAATATTTTTGCATAGTACGAGAACTCTGTGGGCATATCTACATGAGACGTTTACTGTGGAATTACCTAATTAGCTCCACAGTAAACATCTCGACATCTATATGTGCTATTAGGATAGAGTGAACTAATTAACTCAGCCTCAAGTTAGTACTTGTAAACACACAGGGCATTTTTACATGTGCAAGTGCTGCAGCACCAGCTGCTTTGAAAAGCACCCAGCACTGCAACGCTTGCAGTTGTATAAACAGTGAAATGTGTGTCAGCACGCAGAAAATGGTGGCAGCCGGCTTTTGAACTTAAACACCTTGGAGGTGCTTTAGTTTAAAAAGGCACAGCCACCATTTTCTGCATGCTGACGCGTATTTTGCCACTTATACAGCTGAATGCAGTGCAGTACAGTGTGCGTCAGCTTGCATGCATATTAACTGAGTCTGCTCAGAAGCAGTGGATCTCTGGCACATCACTGAATGAAAAAGTATGTATATCAATGCCTTAGTACTATCCTGCAGCAGAGTTTTTGCTCTGCAGCAATGCACATGTAGATGCCAATGGGGTTGGCTGGGGCACAAGGGTGCTTCAGTTCAAGGGCTATCTGCTGGCTAGCCTCGCATTGAAGCATCCCTGCGCCACATCCAGACACTCCACACCATCTTGAACCAGGTCAGAGCAGCCCTACCAGGCGGGGCTGCTCCATTCTGGCTCAACATATTGTGATCACAGGTGCACATGTAAACAGAGTGCCCAGGAACTATAAACAACGCTGCAATCTGCACTGGAGTTTATTGCTGAACATTAATATGCCTGTGTAGATATGCACTGTATGACCTTTCAGCTTTGCACCTAGGAACTCACTGGGTGCATCTACATGAGACGCTCCACCAATTAGCTCTACCATAGGACAGTACTGCCCAACACACATACTATTCTATGGCAGAGTTATTTATTCCACCGCAATGCACTTGTAGACAGTGACTGAGCCTGGCTGAGGCATGAGTGCGCAACAGTGCAGGGCTGCCTGTCAGCTAGCCCTGCACTGTAGCACCCTCATGCTCCAGCCACCCCTTCTGCAGCACATTAAGCTAGGCTGGGGCAGCCGCAGGCTGGCAGGCTGACCTCCCTGATCCCCTGCAATCCAGGGATGCACTGCCCCAGTCTCAATGTGCTGCAGTCCCAGGTGCACATGTAAATGCTGTGCCCAGAAGTAGACACCGCCACTGTGACATAAATAGCAACACTTTTACTTACCAAAGATATGCTGACTAGGGGAATAGAGAAATAAGGACCAAGTATAATTACAGCACTATAGGTTGGCAAGGTTTAAAGAGTCAATATACTCTGCATTATTGCTTATTAATTTTTGGAAAATTAGCAGCATACATCTTCCTTTAAAATGTCTTCTGTGGCCCAAAGAATATACACAGGTAGTCTGGCCATGTCCTGAGGACTTTTAGAGCCAGATATGTGAAAAACATTAAAGAAGTTTTACTTTTATGCTTGCTTTTGACTGGATAGTCAATGTTTTCCACAGCTCCATCAAATTACAAATATTTGTTCCAGGTTTTGAAATTCAAAATAATTCTGTTAGTTTAAATTATTCCTATTGTAGGAGATATTTAGAACATATTAGGCACACTTACATGTCCATTAATGGACTGTAATAACAGGTACTGTGCTATAATTGGCTGTATTGTGCATTAGTGCAGATGAATGCTGTTTTTGTGACGTTAATGCACATTAAACTAAGTCTACTGTGTATTAGCGCATTAGCATGGTTTTTGCCAGCCATGCTAATGCTCAGTAGAATTAGTCTTCTGCGTATTAAGCATCTCATGTAGGCGTGCCCATAGTCAGTGAAGTGGGAATAGCACCAACATCAGTTAGTTGGAGGACAGAGTTCATTTAATGATGTATAAATTGCCATAAATGTGGAACCACAATCCTTAACCAGCTTCAAACTAAAGACACAAATATTTTGGCTTCCACAAAATTTTTCTCCCAACCTTGTGTCCCTTGTTTACTAGTCCAACCCCTGGAAGATATAAATTCAACAGAGGCATGTTGAATAAAATCCTGGTTCCAATTAAAGTCAATGAGATTTTTGCTATTGACTTCAATGGGGCCAGGTTTTTATTGCTAGTGTCTGAACAACATGATGCAAGTAAATATGTTATTACTTAGCCTGTAAGTTCTTTAGGGCAGGGATTGTCATTTTCTTCTATTTATCCAGCATATCTTGTTATGAGACCCTAGTCCATGGAGGAGGCTACTACTTATTACTACACTATAACTTAAAAAAAAGAGAGATAAAAATGAGAAGATCCCTGCTAGGATAAGCTTTTAAAGGAATCTGACTGGATGTGGTGTTGCTAAGTTTCCAAGAAGAATCTGCATGGTTTTTCTTTTCTGTTAAATTAAGAACCCAGTTGTGGTCTTATAAAAAACAAATGTAGAATTGCCATTGACTCCAAAATGGTCAGGATCAGGCCCCATGAAGGAAAAATACAGTTGTAGAAGAATGTCATTGGAGCCATTAGCTTGATAGGGTAACTGGACTCTAGCTAATGAAGAGAAAGTGTATCACATGCCAGTCTGTCCTTTAGTTCAGTTTCAACGGTTCATTTAGCTATTTTGACTAAAATATATAAAAAATAATTTACAAAACCAGTGGGAGTCCCAGCATTGGCATCAAACCAGGCTTGAAATGCCAGCTGCTGCCAAGTTGCTCTTTTTATGGTTTATTATGCTCAGTTATACATGGGTGGGCCAGAGGTGGGGGCAGACTTCCCCACCCCCTACCTTCTTTAATTTGTTTTATATTTGTTATTATTATATAACTTTGTTTTGGGTTTCCAAAGCTGCTGGCACTGGATTCAGCAGCAGCTTTACTTTCTTTCCAAAGAAAAACTACACTTTTTTTTATTTTAAACATCCCTCTCCTTCCTAAGATGGACTATAGCTTTACAAGCTGTAGTTGTTCTAAATGACTTGAACTGGAAACCTGGGCCTGAATAATTCTGAAATTTGAGGAAATGTGGATCTGTATCTGACTTTATAGCCCATTTTTGCAGATTCTTTGTTTCCTGAGCTTTTTGCATATCTGCAGCAGCCATCTTTTGGGTTCAACTCTCCGGTGTGCTAGATAACAGCAGCACCATCCAAGAGCAGGGCTCTCTTGTGCTGGACATGGTACAAACATATAGTGGAATGGTCCTATATCTGGAGAAGTTACAGTCTCAATGGCCAAGAGCTGGGAGAGGAGACAAAAGGGATAATGGGGTGCAGTGACTTTCCCAAGGTCAAAGAGCAGGTTGGCTCCACTAGGAGTAGGATCCACGTATTCTGGTTTGCAGATCAGGCTCCTATGTCCACTGTCTTCCGGCTAAACTGATGTTTTCTGTCACTAGCAGTCAGAACGTGCTGGGAAAACTGAACCTTCCTACACAGAGTAGCAGACTCCACCCTGAGTTACACCAGGGCTAAGTACAGCCAGTTAAAAGGCCCAAGGCTGAATTGATTCAACCTCTGCAGGTCACTCTAAGCTGTGTAGATTCAACTGATAAGCAAGTTAATAGACATTCAATTTTGATTCCAGAAATGCAGCTATATGCCTGCAGTAGACCAGGCCAGAAGCTAGGGAGCACTAGAGCACACCCACCTTGCAAGTGGGGGTTGTGGGGGAGGTGCATAGTATCCTGGGATGCTGGTGGACTGTAAATTAACTTGAATCTGGAGGGGATCTGGGACAGAAGTTCAGTAAACCACTTTAACCTAATTCAGTTAAGTCTAATACTACATCCATCCAGGTTTATCTTAAAGTGATTTCGGCCATTTTGAAAGTGGTTTATGTGCATTGAATTTCTGTTGTGTGATGGATTTAAACCAGTTTCTGCTCACTTTTATGAATTTGTGTGTCATTTCTGTCCCAAGCTCAAATCACTGGAGTTTCATGGGCAGAAAGGAGGTCAGAACTTGGTTCAGTTTTTTTTGTTGTTTTTTTGTTTTTGTTTTTGTTTTTTGTATATTGCCTTCTCTTGTATTCTTAATGTCTAACATCTACCATGTGTGATCTTTTTATTCTGTAATATGTTCTGGATGCCCTTTGCTTTTAAGGCCTTTTGTCTATGAATTCTTGGATCTATGTTTTGTATGATTCGCTTGTTTCTGTGAATGGGAAGAAACCCAAATTAAGATTACTTCATTTAAGAAAATAAAGCATGCTGAGGAGATATGTAATCATGTGGGCAAAGAGCTACAATTGGCAAATGATTAAGAGCTTAAAGTCAGTGTGTGGCATGGTGCATAGCCCTACAACATAATACCTACTGCCTTGCAGATAAAGTACAAAAGTTCAGGGCCTGTCCTCTTGCTAACTCAAGAGATTCTCATCTATGCCTGCTTAGCACAGAGTGCGGAGGGAAGGGGAGAGCAGAAGCCAGGCAGATGCCTGCAGAGACTGCCGAGCTCCAGTAAGGCAGCAGAGAAGAGGGGCCAGCCCTGCTGTGGAGCAGAGAGCTCTGCCCAGCCCAGAGAGCATGTCAGGATGCTGGGGGGCTCTGATTTAATTTAAACTAGCAAGGGGTCTGGGACAGACATTGCATAAACCAGTTTGAGCCAAATCAGTTAAAATCTGATACTACATTCAACCAGAATGAGCCAAATCTGATACTACATTCAACCAGATTTATCTCAAAGCAGTTTCATCCATTTTCAAACTGGTTTATGTGTACTGAACATCTGTTCTGTTACAGGTTTAAACCAGCTTCTGATCACTTAAACTGGTTTATGTGTAATGTCTGTCCCTAGCCATAGGCAACACACAAAATATAGCTTCAGTTACTTCTGTCTTCCACACAAGCTCTTCGAGAATGTAGACCTAAGAGGGAAAAACTAGAAATAACTATGGGCTTGATAATCAGCAGACTTTACCAGGACCACACTGATTTGCAAAAATTGAGGATCTGGCTAGTCTCTCAAGAAGGCCATCAACCAGTGGGTGGGGAAAGAGAAATAAAGAAGCTGCAGCATCAGGCAGTCAACAGCAGCTACTGAAGGGGAACGATACAACTCCCTGACCTTCCCCCTGAGAGTAGCACTGAATACGGGCAAATCATTAGGAGAAGATTTTAGAGATATTAGCTGCAAAAGAAAGGAGTTGGTCTGCCCGTCTTGTCCAACCCTGACAGTCTGTGGTGTGCACAGCTCCTGGGACTTATATTTTTGTTTCAGGTATTTGTGTTTACATTTTTTTCACAAGATCTTTCAGTCACTCAGGGAGCTATTTGTAGGGCTGAAATAACATAAGATCCGATCTTCTCACGGTTCTTCAGTTCCTTGGGAGTGGAAGCAATGTTAAAAGACCAGAGCTCGCACACTATTTCAGCCCCACAAATTGTACCCTGGGGTGGGGAGAGGAAACCCATGAAAAACATAATCATAAATACAAATAATGAGATATTCAGGCTTATTTGGGTCCCTGTGGAGTCTGAATGCACAGCCCTCCTATCAAAGCTAAGGATCACAGTCTGTGTCTACTTACACTGTTGGTTGTGTAAGAAGCAGTGCATGACTGTCCCATGTGACCCAGACAAGCTTGATTCAGCCTCTGCTTCTCCCTTGCTTCATGGTGGAACAGGTGCAAATTATTAGCCCCTTCCCTGTCCTAGCTGCTGCTACAGCAAATGGAGACAAGTGGGATTCCACCCATCCCCGCTCCATGCCATCACTTCCTTGCCCAATAGCTCACAAAGGGAAGCAAAGGCCTCCTGCTTAATGTAAAAGACCATTAAGGACAACTGTGATGAGAGCAGGGAGTGTACATGTGTATAATTGCACCTATTATTTTAAAATACACGACTGCTTTCCATTTTTACTTTGAAAGCTCTTTTTCCACACTAAAAGATCCTTCTCCTCATATACCTACATCTCCTAGATTCATTATCATGGTATGCATTCAAAATCACATCTAAAGAAACTGCTGCTGCCTGAATTCATGGAGGAGCAGAAAAGATCCAACAAAAGGGCCACTGAGAGCAGTAATGGAATTGACAAATTTAAGAGAGATCTGGGACATGCAGAACCATAAGAGAGGATGTCTCCTACCCCGTGACTGAGGGGCCCCTTGTCTGAAAACGTTGGCATACAAAGAGAGATTCCCCTTCCTCTTCCCTTTAAAATAAATTAACCTTTCCTTGCCATGTATTATTCCTTCAAAGTGACAAACTGGAGAACAAATAGCAGTCTGTAACTGTGTAGTGAATGAGATGTTGGGGTTTCCTTTAAATTTCCCCTACTGTTGACAGATGCTGCCTCTGCTGTGTTAAGTGTGCTGAACAAGAAAGGGTCACAGAGGACCTTAAAAAAAAATGACACCAGATAATTAATACATTTCCAAATTAGATATGAAACTTTAAGGGCCATATCCCTCGATGCACCAGAAACTAGATCAGGAGGAAGGAGGCATAAGTGACTTTCTTCTGTATTTCTGTTCCTCTAATTTGCACGTGTATATAACAGCTCCCAAGGAACTGTTAAAGTAATCTGGATTGCTGGACATTGTATGCCTGTTCCTTCCCGTCCTGTACTTCCCCACCAATCCCGGGATGCCCCTACACCAGAAACATCTGGCCTAGGGATAGCAAAGCCAGTTTAACACTAGGTGAAGACTATTAGAGAAGTTGAGGTTGCCTTAAGGAAGTTTTATGTTGTTTTGCAGCACTGGCACAAAGAGGATCATAGGACACGTCCAGACAAGCCCGCACGTGCCTCTTGCCACATCTTGAAGGAGTGTGAGCCATGGCAAAAGGCATACTGTGAACTAAAGAACATTCCCTGTGCTGCATATTTGCAGCGTGGGCTCAAAATTTGATACCTGGATATCCAGGTATCAATATAAAACATGGGGAAAAAAGCGGGGCAGGACATGGTCCCTGACTGTGCCTTGAGGTAACCCGGGAGACAGTCCTCTAGAGAGAAACTCTGGTTTCTGGCCACAGCATCTCTATGATGCTCCTGCTGTCCCAGCACCCAAGGCACAAACCCTTAGTGTGCTGGGGCAAGCAGAAGAGCAACAAGGATTGGGACCTAGGCACTGTCACAAGTAAGCAGAGATTTCATAGATTTCATAGACATTAGGGCTGGAAGGGACCTCAGAAGATCATCGAGTCCAGCCCCCTGCCCAAAGGGCAGGAAGTCAGCTGGGGTCATAGGATCCCAGCAAGATAAGCATCCAGTTTCATCTCGAAGGTGTTCAATGAAGGCGCTTGAACCACCTCCGGTGGCAGGCTGTTCCAGACCTTGGGGGCTCGGACAGTAAAGAAATTCTTCCTTATGTCCAGCCTGAAACGATCTTGAAGTAGTTTGTGACCATTCAACCTCGTCATCCCTTGGGGCGCTCTGGTGAACAAACATTCCCCCAGAT
>NW_005841865.1:553040-553337 GCF_000455745.1 Alligator sinensis
TTCCCTGACCTCTGATCATGTGCGTGGCTCTTCTCTGGACTCTCTCAAGCTTCTCCACATCCTTTTTGAATTGTGGAGCCCAAAACTGGACACAGTACTCCAGCTGCGGCCTCACTAAGGCCGAGTACAGGGGGAGAATGACGTCCCGGGATTTGCTTGAGAAGCATCTACGGATGCAAGCCAGCGTTTTGGTCGCTTTACTAGCCGCCGCATCGCATTGCAGGCTCATGTTCATCTTGTGGTCAATGATGACCCCCAAGTCTCTTTCTTCCATAGTGCTAGCCAACATAGCACTGC
>NW_005841865.1:555534-556071 GCF_000455745.1 Alligator sinensis
TCCCCCCGTCCCCCAGCGGGCTTAGTTTAAAGCCCGGTGGAGCAGGTCAGCCAGTCTGGCTGAGAAGAGCCTCCTCCCTAGGGGAGAGAGGTAGAGGCCATCTCTTCCCAGCAGCTCACTGCCTGTTTTGCAAAGAGTGGG
Source organism: Alligator sinensis (assembly GCF_000455745.1). Lineage (NCBI taxonomy): Eukaryota > Metazoa > Chordata > Crocodylia > Alligatoridae > Alligator > Alligator sinensis. The sequence continues at coordinate 555,676 of NW_005841865.1, forward strand.
CTGTGATCATGAAAGCCAAAGCCTTCCCGACGACACCAGCACTGCAGTCTTTGGTTGACCATGTGGATCCTCCTCTCACTCCTCAGCCCATAGTCTGAGACTGGGAGGATCGATGAGAACACCACCTGTGCCCCCAGACCCTTTAGCCCTTCTCCCAAATCCCTGTAGTGCCTCATGACCCGGCTGGGAGCGCTCTGAGCCGTGTCATTGGTGCCCACATGAATAAGGAGCAGGGGATAGTGGTCTGTGGGTTTGAGGAGCTTTGGGATCCTCTCCGTGGGGGTGGGGGCATGTGAGGAGTGGTGGGCGGATGTTGGGGGTGTGTAGGGAGTGGGGGGGATGTGCAGTCTGTGGGTGGGTGTGTGGAGGGGCTCGAGTGGGGGCTGCCACATGCCT
>NW_005841865.1:556376-569912 GCF_000455745.1 Alligator sinensis
CTCCAGCCACAGCCAGTGGCAATGTAGCACTGTGTGACCCGGGCTCTGTACATGCTGAACAGATCTGGCCCAGCCTACTAGTGCACGGCTTTGGACAGGACCAGGAAAGCTGTGCGCTATTGGACCGGGCCAGGTCCATTCAGCATGTACAGAGCCCGGGTCACATAGTGCTGCGTCGCTGCCAGCTGTGCCTGCAGCTGAGCCACAGCTATTCTGGCTGCTGCTGCCAGCACCACAGAAGGCAGGCGGGGGGGCAGGCGTGTGGCAGCCCCTGCTTGAGCCCCTCCACAAAGCATACAGCAGGACCTGACCCAATCCGGCCCCACATGGCCAGTAGTACACCTTTGCACAGGACTGGGAGGCGTGGCTCCTATGCAAAGGTGCACTAGGTGTGTGGTCCAGGTCGAGCTGGGTCGGGCGTGCTTTCCATGAGGCTCAGGTGGAGATGCACAGCCAAAGCACTGTGCGTACAATGTGCCATGGCACGTTGCCGCCTGAGCCTCATGGAAACATGCCGGGCAGGCCCAACCTGACCTGACCTGGCCTAGGCCACACAGCTAGCGTGCCTTTGCACAGAAGCCGTATATCCTGGAGCCGTGCTTCCCAGTCCTGTGCAAAGGTACACTAGCGGGCCATGCTGGGCTGGGTCCTGCCACGTGCTTTCTCCCCACACATACCTTGGGTCCGGCAGCGCTGCTGCCAGAGGCACGACCCAGCCCAGCACTACAAGCATTCCCCATGAGCATTGTGGGGCCCTGGGTAACAGCCCAAATGGCTCAGGGCTGCCTGAAGTCACATGACCCTGTGCCGCACTACACAGAGCTGGACCCACGATGAGTGGCACAGGTGGCACTAGGTCTGAGGCAGTCAGGGTCACGCTGTGACATTGGGGACTCTGGCTGCAGCAGGCCCTGAGCGCCCAATGGTGGCTGCTGCTGCTGCAGGAGTGAGCCATGGGCCCTACAGAGAGGGGCTTGGGGCCTGCGGGAAGGTCAGTCCATGTGCTGTGTGGTGGGGCTGCATCCTGTGGGGGGAGCAGGGGAACCACCCCTCATGAGCAGCCCTCCCACACAGTCCCCACCACTCCACACCTCCCCACATCCCTCCATAGCCACCCACATAGCCACCCACATCCCCCTACACTCCTGCCCACCCTGCTCCTGCAAACCCCATATCCCCCATCACACACCCAGCATGCCCAGCTGCCAAATTGAGACCTGCTGGCAGGAGCTGTGGCTGCAGGGGCAACTGTCCCCACATCCTAGCTAGTGAAGGGGACAAAACAAACATCAAAACGTATAAATATTTAGAATTAATTTTATTAGATTTCATAGACATTAGGGCTGGAAGGGACCTCGGAAAATCATTGAGTCCAGTCCCCTGCCCCAGGGGCAGGAAGTCAGCAGGGGTCATAGGATTCCAGCAAAATAAGCATCCAAATTTCTCTTGAAGGTGTTCAAAGCAGGTGCTTGAACCACCTCCGGCAGCAGTCTATTCCAAACCTTGGGGGCTCGGACAGTAAAGAAGTTCTTCCTTATGTCCAGCCTCAAATGGTCCTGAAGGAGTTTATGACCATTCGACCTTGTCATCCCCTGAGGTGCTCTGGTGAACAGATGTTCCCCCAGATACTGGTGAGCACCCCTGATAAACTTATAGGTGGCCACATAACCTTATAGGTGGCCACCAGATCACCCCTGAGCCTGTGCTTTTCCAGGCTGAAGAGTCCCAGGGCTCTCAGCCTCTTATCATAAGGTCTGTTTTCCTGACCTCTGATCATGCATGTGGCTCTCCTCTGCACTCTCTCAAGCTTATTTTTTAATTTTGGAGCCCAAAACTGGACGCAGTACTCCAGCTGTGGCCTCACCAAGGCCGAGTACAATGGGAGAATAACGTCCTGGGATTTGCTTGAGAAGCGTCTATGGATGCAAGCCAGCGTTTTGCTTGCTTTATGGGCCGCAGCATCACATTGAAGGCTCACATTCATCTTGTGGTCAATCATGACCCCCAAGTCCTTTTCGTCTGTAGTGCTAGCCAGTGTAGCACTGCCAAGCCTATAAGTGTGCTGCAGGTTTTTCTTCCCAAGGTGGAGAACCTTTTATTTTTCAGTGTTAAACATCATCAGGTTCTTGTCTGCCCATTCCCTGAGCCTGTCATGGTCAGCCTGGATCACCCTCCTGTCCTCAGGTGTGGGCGCTTTACCCCAGAGTTTGGTGTCATCAGAGAACTCGGCCAGTCTGCTTCTGATACCAATGTCCACATCATTAATGAACGATATTGAATAATGCTGGCCTAAGGACAGAGCCTTGAGGGACCCCACTGGTCACAGGGCACCGCAACGATTGACTTCCATCAACCACCACCCTCTGGGTCTGACCACGGAGCCAATTTCCCAGCCAGTGGATCATGGTGGAAGGCCTACTCACAACAAACCTGTGCTGGCTATCCTTCAGGATGCTGCCATCGACCAGTCTGTTAAGAATGGCCTCTTTGATAATCTTTTCTAAGACTTTCCCCGGGATAGAGGTCAGGCTGATGGGCCTGTAGTTTGCCAGATCCACTTTCCTCCCCTTCACCACATTGGCCTTCTTCCAGTCTTCGGGCACTACACCAGACCGCCAGGAGTTTTCAAAGATCCGTGCCAGGGGCTGGGCTATGATGCTTGCCAGCTCCTTGAGTACCCTGGGGTGTAAGCTGTCAGGGCTGGCTGACTTGAAGGTGTTCAGCCTCTCTAGGTGTTCCTTCACAAGGTCAGCATTGACGGAAGGTAAGGAATCATCCTCACCCAGGTGTTCCTGTCCTGTAATGGGCAGGGGCGTCCCTTGGGACTAGTGAAAAAACGATGCAAAGTACCCATTTAGCAAGTTGTTTTTTTCCTGGGCATTGGTTGTCAGTTGTGCCATCTGGTTTAGCAGGGGTCCGATGTTGCCCTTGCTTTTCCTCCGGCTCCCCACATATCTAAAAAAGGACTTTTTATTGTCCTTGATACTTGTAGCTAGTTGGAGTTCAGTCACAGCCTTGGCTTTCCTGGTCCACTCCCTGCAGGTCTGGACCAGTGCAGAATGCTCCTCCTTGGAGGTGGATCCCATCCTCCATCCTTTGTAGGTTTTCTTTTTAGACACAGGAGGTCCGCTAGTTTCCTGCAGAGCCAAGGGGGCTGCTGTGCCCTTTTGCTGCCTTTCCTCCAAGACAGAATAGACTTAGCTTGTACATCCAGGATCACTCCCTTGAGGAGCAACCACTCTTCCTGAACTCCCCTCCCCATTGGGTCATGGTCCCTTAGGGCCTCACCTACAAGCCTCCTGAGCTTGTCAAAGTCAGCTTTCCTGAAGTCGAGGACTTTTGTATTGCTGATTGACTTTCCCACTTTATGGTGGATGGTGAAGGTGATCAGCTTATGATCACTGTCACCCAGCTTCCCTTCAATCATTAGGTCACTGATTAGATCATCCCCCATAGCCAGTACCAGGTAAAGCAGCGCTTCACCTCTTGTCGGCTCGTCGACTTCTTGCGTCAAGTAGAGCTCATCCATGCATGAGAGAGAGCTTTGCAGCTGCTTTGATTTGGCTGAGTGCTCTACCCACGAGATGTCAGGGTAGTTGAAGTCTCCCATGACAACCATGCACCGGGAGCACACAGCTTCAGCCAATTCCCTGGCAAGCTCCTGGTCAAGCTCTTGATCCTGGGTAGGAGGTCTGTAATAGACTCCCACCATTGTGTCCCCTGTGCTGTGTTCCCCACGGATTTTAACCGTATCATTATGATGATAGAGACACTGGTAGGCTTCCAAATTGCTTTAAAATTGTAAATATATCAATAAAACATTGCCTAACTGATCTCTTTCTCTCTCTCTCTCTCTCTCTCTCTCTCTCTCCATATATATAGAGGTCTTTTGTTTTAATTGTGGAAGAACATGGATTTGGGGGTATTTTAAAGAGTGAATTTGGGATTTTTTTTATCAGAGATTTTGCAGTTTTTCAATAGGGAACAACAGAATTCCTGCTAGCGAGGCAAGTGGCAGGCCCAGGCAGAGATGCCTGCTCAGGGCTGGCACCCAGAACCCATCTGGAGGTGGCTGACCTCCTGGCCACTTGGAGCCAGGAGGACGTGCTTTGACAGTTCAAAGCAGGCCACCACACTGAGTACATCTTCTGGGCGATTGCTGATCAGATGGCAGGGCGGTGGCACACATGGCAGTAGTGGCCCCATCTGGGTCTGTCAGGCATGCAGCCTTTGGGCCACATGCTGTCACAGATGGCAGTAGGTCATAGCCAGGGAGCAGCCCCCAGTGCCAGACTGCTGCAGTAGGTAGAGGGTGGAGGGAACTCTCAGTTAGAGCTGCTACAGCAGTTCAACTGGCACAAGGCAGTAGTACTGCATAAGGCATTAGTGCCATAGGCAGATCCTGCCTGACTAACTTGGTTTCTTTTTACGACTGGGTCACAAAATGCTTGGATGAAGGAATAGAGGTAGATGTTATTTACATATATTTTAAAAAGGCCTTTGACACAGTTTTGCATTTAATTCTTATAAATAAGCTAAACAGTTGTAATGTAGATTATTACACAGTCCAGTGCATGGAAAAATGGCTTATGGGATGCACCCAGAGAGTGGTGGTGGATTGGGTCGGTTTCTACCTGGAGAAATGTGAGCAGTGGAGTCCCCCAAGGCTCTGTCCTGGGACCGGTGCTGTTCAATATCTTCATTAGTAACTTGGATGAGGGAGTAGAAAGCACTCTGTTCAAGTTTGCAGATGACACCAAACTATGGGGTGAGGTAAACAAACTAGAGGGCAGGGAGCAAATCCAGGTGGATTTGGACAGGCTGGAGAAGTGGGCAGAACAGAATAGGATGCAGTTTAACAAAGATAAGTGCCATGTGTTGCACCTAGGGAGGAAGAATCATCAACACACCTATAGCCTGGGAGGTACCATTCTAAGTAGCACAACTGCGGAAAGGGATCTCGGAGTTGTAGTCAACTCCAAAATGAACATGAGTTGCCAATGTGATGAAATAATAAGTAAAGCTAACGGCACTTTTACTTGCATAAGTAGGTGCATCACAAACAGGTCTAGGGAGATGATACTTCCTCTTTATGTGGCATTGGTCAGGCCGCAGCTACAGTACTGCTTCCAGTTTTGGGTGCCACACTTCAAGGGGGATGTAGATAACCTGGAAAGGGTTCAGAGGAGGGCCACCCATCTGGTTAAAGGCCTACAGGAAAAACCCTATAAGGACTGATTGAGGGACCTGAATCTCTTCAACCACTGCAAGAGAAGGCTAAGAGGTGATCTTGTGGCCGTCTACAAACTCATCAAGGAGGGACAGCAGGAAATAATGGATACAATGTTTACCAGGGTGCCCATCAGGGTAACTAGAAACAATGGCTACAAACTGAAGGAGAGCAAATTTAGATTGGACATCAGGAAAAAAATTCTTTACAGTGAGCGTTGCCAAAATATGGAGTATGCTTTCATGGGAGGTTGTGTTGTCCCCTTCCTTGGAGGTATTTAAGAGGAGATTGGACAAACACCTGGCTGGGGTCATCTGACCCCTTCTTGCCCAGTGCAGGGGGTCGAACTCAATGATCTAATAGGTCCCTTCCGACCCTAAAATCTATGAAATATATGAAATCTATGAAGGGGTAGTGTCCCCAGATACCAATTGGTTGGGCCCCAGAAGTTCCTGTCTATTTGTTTCATTCAATTACCGTAGGCCCTAGGGTCTACCCGGTTAACTAGTAGACCCTACTGTACAGGGGCTAGTGGATGAATGAAACAACTACATTCTTGGGACAACAAAGGCAAAAAACACGGCAGGAGTGATGTGAGGGTCAAAGGGTCAAAACGTGAAAATGAGTGCTCCTGAGGGGGACACCGAGTAGAGCCCCCTGAGCCATGCCCACTGGCCCTCAAAGGCATCCAAGGAGCTGTTGGGCACTGCTCAGTGGTGCTCCACTCAGAGGTTCATGCAGAACAGTGAGAGGAAAGTGGCCCTGCAGTCCCTGGGCACCTTCCTGGCCAGAGCCTCCTTCCTGGTCAAGTACAGGGCCCACTTGGCCAGGGCCAGGAGGAGGTTGACCAGGAGGTCCTGGGACTTGGTGGGGCCACAGATGGGGTGCCAAAAAATAAAAAGGTGGGGGGTGAAGTTCATCCAGAAGCTCAGGAGGAGGTTCAGGAGGTGGAATTGGAGGGGCTTCAGCCTGACGCACTTGAGCATCATGTACACTAGTGTCTCCCTCTGCCTGCAAAAAGGGCAGGAGACTGGGGTGTCAATAAAGTTTGCCACATACATGCCAGTGGTGGAGCCACCAGCTGAGGACCCCAGTGGCTCATGGGATGAGAGTGGAGTACAGACTCAGCCACTGGGTCTGTACTCCACTCCTGCCGAGCAGGTCCTGACATTTGGTGTCTGGGTGGAAAGCAAGGGTGGCATGGTGAATCGTGTGGTGCATGAGTGTGTAGAGGTGGTGGCAATGGACAATGGAGAAGCAGACCAGTTTGGTGTCCTCCAGCTGGCTCAGGTAATGGAGTGGGGAGCGCCACGGTGCTGGGCGAGGCACCAGCCCTACGACAAACTCTGGCAGGCTGGAGGACACGGGTGGGGGCTGGGGACTGCCAGTGCACAGAATCTGATTGACAAAGGCAAGGGCATCAGGAGGTAGGGCAGATTTCACCTCCTGGACTAGGCGGCAGGTCGCATGCATTATCAGTAAACCCATGCATCAGGCCAGCACAGCAGAGTCCACCCACACCTGCCTATCCTAGTCCAGGAGGTCTCCAATATGGGTGACATCACCCAGGGCCAGCCTTTGTTGCAACTGGGATGCCTGCACCATTTGTCACCTCTAGCTGGGGGTCCAGAAGAGAAGCTCAACAAGCAGGTTGGTGCACAGGGCGAGCATTGCAGGGGACCTGGAGGTGGAGACCAGAGGAGGGGGGGTGTCCTCCACTTCAGAGGGCTCCAGCTGTGCCTGGGCCTTCTGCTTGGCTTTGCACCTAGGCTAGCCCCAGCAGCCTTACCTGGAGTCCTAAGAGCCTCTGGGGGCTGCAGCCACGGCAATCTGGCATCATGAAGCCTAGCTGGGAGCCAAACCATGGTTCCGACTGGCCAGGCTCCAGTTTTTGGTGGCACATGCTGCCACTGGATGCACCACCCTGCTTTTTTAAGGCGTGGGTTTTTTGATCTCAGGATCTCCCAGAGTCAACCCCCCTCCCCCTCCCAGCCCCCTGCACTGCAAATTAGCAGCATGAGGAATGCCTGCATATGTGGCAGCACCACATACCACATGTCCATGCTTGTCTGGATGTGCCCATAGGGTATGTTGTGGATGAGTGTCTGCCCCTAAATTTTGAATTAAACCCCCCACCAAAATTAATCCTGCACTTGTTCAAAGGTGACAGGAGAAAAGAAGAATAAACACATGAAAAAATACTAGTTTTTGAAGTGGAAAAAGAATTAAAGCTGAAAGAGTGAGAAAAAAGGGAATATGTTCCAATGCAAAAAACAGAAACAAAGTTTAGGGAATTTAAGATGCTCGTTTGGTTATTTTTAAATTCTGTTAGAAAAAACAACTGCAAAATTTAAAAAATAAAAAACCACCAAGAAGGATAGGTTACTGGGGGGGAAAGGGGAACAAGGAGACAGAATGGCAGGTGAAAAAGAAAAGCATTAGGTGATGACTAAATGTGCAACTGAAAACCTAAGTAAGCTTTAGCCAGGACAGAATTTAGTTTTATGTAACACCTTTCAACAACAAAGCAATATGAAGTTCTTCAGAAAAAGAAATTAATCATTAGTCATATAGTGAGTTTTGATCTCATTTTTTCAAACTTCCAAACTCAGGGGGTGCCTCCACACATGCAGAGGTGTGTGCTTGCAGTAGCCCAAATTTGTGCTGGATGTTTGCGCCTCAGCACACATGCCTGAATACACACTTTGGTGTTCCAGGCAGAAGCAATGGAGCTCATACAGGACCTGAGCATGAAAGTCCTGGTCCTCCTGGCCATGCACCTGCTCCATCTGGAGTACCTCCACCTGCATGCTGTCTTGCTGGGCATGTTGCTCCCAGAGCAGGGGGCACATCCAGATGATCCCTGGAGTGTGCAACAGTGGCCAGGCAGCCCCTGGGTGCTGGGCAGCAGCCTCCCATGGCCAATGGGCTGTCTGTAGAGAAAGCAAACAGAGAGCCATCTTCAGCTACAGCAACATGGCATGGGGTGAGAACAGGCCTTGGTGAGGTTCCCCAGGGAGCAGGGGCTGCAAACAGGGTAAGCAGTTTGAAGGCAGTTCTCAAGTCAGTTCACAGGTCAGTTTGCCCTCTTCCCCCACATTTTTGAGGGGACAGCCTTGCAGCTTGGTGTGAGGAAGCAGGGAAAAATAAATCTTTTGGGGCCAAGAACCGTAAACAGGCAAGCTTCCAAATGCATTCACTAGGGAAGGTGTGCTTGGAAGAAAGGCAGTAAGAGAGAAAAGGTAGATTAAGAGACCCAGAGAAATGCCTGGAGGACATCATAATACCAGAGCCACTGCCACTGCCTCTCCTTCCACCTGTGAGGTTTCTGTCCAGACAGGACCACTCACCATCAAGGCTTCCACCTAGGTCCAGGTTTAGCATTGTGGGGACTGCAGCTTGCAGGTTCCTTCCAGTGATGGCCAGGTCAGGCAGTACCTGCAGTACAAGGTGGTACTTGCAGTACAAGCGGTGCCTCCTAGTGGTGTGTCTCAGGGAACAGGCAAGAGAGCTACAGGAGGAGGTGGTGATGCCCCGAAGCATCCTGTGCCATGAGGAGTTCATCGGTTCGATGCTGGAAGAGACCTCCAGGACTGTAGAGGAAGAACTACCAGAGGCAGTGCTAGAGAAGAAAGAGGACATGAACTCCCAGGAGGGTGGAAGCTAGAGGCTTGTGACCTCTGGCAGCAAGCATAAACCTTCACCTCCAACTGCAGCAGTTTGTCTGGAGAACGGATATGCAGTCCTAGTGACAGAGAGGGAGGACCATGTTCCATTGGTGGAGGAGGAAAGGCCAGGCCTCACCAAGGTGGGAAGGATTGAGACAACCACCACCAAGAAGAAGTGATGGGTGGTGGTGGTTGGAGACTCCCTTCTATGGGGGACAGAGGGAACCATCTGCCAACTTGACCTGGTGTCCCCGAAAGTCTGCTGCTTACCCAGAGCCCAGATCCAAGATGTCACAGAGGGATTACCGAGACTCATCCAGCCCTCTGACTACTACCCCATGCTGCTCATCCACATGGGCACCAATGATACTGCCAGGGGAGACCCTGAGCAGATCTAAAATGACTACAGGGCTGTGGGTGCAAGGGTGAAGGGGCTTGGGACTCAGGTTGTGTTCTTTTCAATTCTTCTAGTCAAGAGAAAGGGCATGGGCAGGAACAGGTGCATCCTGCAGACCAATACATGGCTGTGCAGGTGGTATCAACCATGCAGGCTTCTTCAACTATGGGATGTTATTCCAAGAAGAAGGCTTGCTGGGAAGAGATGGGATCCACCTGATGAAGAGAGGGAAGAGCATCTTGGCAGACAGGCTCACTAACCTAGTGAGGAGGGCTTTAAATTAAGTTTACTAGGTGATGGGGACCAAAGCCCTGAGATAAGTGGGGAAGCAGGACACCTGGAGAAAGAGCAAGCAGGAGGGGGCAACAGGGGAGGTGTTCATATACTTCCTGAGAAATCAGGGCAATCAACTAGTTACCTCAGGTGCCTGTACACAAATGCCCAGAGCCTGGGAAACAAGCAGGAAGAATCGGAAGTCCTTGTACAGTCACAGAACTATGATGTGATTGGAATAACAGAGACTTGGTGGGAGCTTGCATGACTGGAGCACTGTCATGGATGGGTACAAACTGTTCAGGAAAGGCAGGCAGGGGAAAAGAGGAGAAGGAGTTACACAGTAAGAACCCTGGACTTCAGAAAAGTGGACTTAAAGTCACTCAGGGATCTCATGGGCAGGATCCCCTGGGAAGCCAGTCTGAGAGGGAGAGCAGTCCAGGAGAGCTGGCTGTACTTTAAAGAAGCCTTACTGAGCGTTCAGGAACAAACCATGCCAATGCACAGGAAGACTAACAGGTATGGTAGAAGACCAGCTTGGCTCTTCAGTAAACTAAATCACAAAAAAAAGAGCTTATGAGAAATGGAAACTTGAACAAATAACTAGGGAGGAATATAAGAGCATTGCTCAGGGATGCAGGGATGAAGTCAGGAAAACTAAAGCACAAGTATGTCGGTAGTAAGAGGAGGATCAGGGAAAGTGATCCCTTTCTGAATGGGGTCCCTTACTGAATGGGGGAAGCAACCTTGTGACAGAGGATACAGAAAAGGCTGTAGTTCTCAATGCCTTTTTCACCTCAGTCTTCACAGGCAAGGTCTGCTCCCAGACTGCTGCACCGAGCATCACAATTTGAGGGGGAGGTGAACAGCCAGTAGTGGTGAAGGAAGAGTTTAGGGACTATTTAGAAAATCTGGACATATACAAGTCCATGAAGCCAGATGGGATGCAGTCAAGGATGCTGAGGGAGTTCGCTGATGGGATTTCAGAGCCACTGGCTAGCATCTTTGAAAACTCATGGCAACCAGAGTTCCCAGATGACTGGAAAAGGGCAAACATAGTGCCAACATTTAAAAAAGGGAAAAAGGAGGATTTAGAGATGTACAGACCAGTCAACCTCACCTCAGTCCCTGGAAAAATCATGGAGTAGATCCTCAAGAAATCCATTTCTAAGCACCTGGAGAAGACGGTGATTGGGAACAGTCATCATTGATTCATCAAGAGCATAGGGAGACCAGTGGATGTGATGTACCTTGATTTTAGCAAGGCTTGTGATACGGTCTCATACAACTTTCTCTCAGGCAAGCTACGGAAGTATGGGCTAGATGAATGGACTGTAAGGTGGATAGAAAACTGGCGGAGCATCGGGCTCAGAGGATAATAATCAATGGTTTCAAGTCTAGTTGGCAGCCAGTATCAAATGGAATGACCCAGGGGTCAGTCCTGAGGCTAGTTTTGTTCAATGTCTTCATCAGTGACCTGGAAAATGGCATAGACCACACCCTCAGCAAGTCTGCCGATGACACCAAACTAAGGAGAGTAGTAGATATGCTGGAGGGAAGGGCTAGGATTCAGAGTGGCCTAGACAAATTGGAGGATTGGGCCAAAAGGAATCTGATGAGGTTCAACAAGGACAAGTGCAAAGTCCTGCACTTAGGACAGACCAATTCCATGCACTGGTACAGGCTGGGGACTGACTGACTAGGCAGCAGCTCTGCAGAAAAGGACCTGGGGGTTACAGTGGACAATAAGATGAGTATGACCTAACAATGTGCCCTTGTTGCAAAGAAAGCTAATGGCATACTGGGCTGCATTAGTAGGAGTGTTGCCAGCAGTTCAAGGGAAGTGATTATTCTCCTCTATTCAGCATGGGTGAGGCCACATCTGGAGTACTGTGTTCAGTTTTGGGCCCCCACTACAGAAAGGATGTGGACAAGTTGGAAGGCAACAAAAATGTGAGGGGGCTGGGGGACATGACTTATGAGAAGAGACTGAGGGAACTGGACTTATTTAGTCTAGAGAAGAGAAGACAAGGGGGATTTAAGAACAGCCTTCAACTACCTGAAGAGGGGTTTGAAAGAGGATGGAGCTAGACTGTTCTCAGTGGTGGCAGATGACAGAACAAGGATAAACAGTCTCAAGTTGCAGCAAGGGAAGTTTAGGTTAGATATTTGGAAGAATACTCTCACTAGGAGGGTAATAAAGCACTGGAACAGGTTACAGACAGGTGGTGGAATCTCCATCCTTGGAGGTTTTTAAGATGCAGCTAGACAAAGCTTTGGCTGGGATGATCTAGTTGGGGATGGTCCTGCTTTGAGCAGCAGGTTGGACTAGATGACCTCTTGATGTCCCTTCTAACCCTAACTTTCTATGATTCCTGGGCACAGGGCCAAGCAGATGGCCCCCAAGCCAAAGCAATGTGGGCCCAGCACCCTGACAAGGACTGCATCCATCCTGGGGTCTGCCCATCCCCTCCCACTGTGTGTCCAGACAGCCTGTCCAAAGAGCCCCACACCAGCACCCATGGTCTCCATGGGGTACCACCTGGAGACATCCTCCCAGGAATGCAGCCAGACCAGCCTGTAGCACCCAGTACCTCCCTCTACTAAGATAGATGCAGCCATGAGTGACTGGTTTCTCCTGAATCTGGGGGGGGCACCCGCAAAAGTTGATGCCGATGGCGGCACTGTCAGGGGGGTCACCAGCCCTGCTGACAGCATCGGTGTCAGTCATCGGGGGGCACCAGCCCTGTCGGGGGGGGCATGTGCACCCCCTACCAGTCGCCTATGGATGCAGCATTGCATGACCCCCAGGCCCTCAGCCACTGGCTCCAGCAAGTGCAAAGCTGAGGTCTGATGGGCATGTGACCCTGGCAATGCCACCACCTCTCCCCTGCCCTCGCGGCCAGGACCAATTTCATCCAGCTGTGAGTGCTGGCAAGTGGGGGGAGGCTGCCCTGCCCTTACTGGGAAAGGGGCCCTTGCACAGCAAAGGAGTGGTGATCGGGAGAGGAGGGAGGGAGGTGGCGGAGATGGACTTAGGGCTGCTGTAGGGTCCAAGGAGAAGCAGCCCAGGGGAGAAGGGAGGGATAAGGGTATGGCAGAGAGAGGCTTCCAGTTCCCTGTGCCCTGCAGGGGACTTACCAGGCCTCGGTGACAGGTGGCTGGCTCGGCTGGGAGACCGCAGTTCCAAGGCCCTGAGTTTGGGGGTGGATCTGGAGCTGGACCAGGCCTCTGATGGGCCTCAAATTCATCATAAGGTGTAGCGTGGGAAAGGTAACTAGTAGGGTGGAAGTGCTAGACTTTAGGAAGGCTGACTTTAGCGAGCTCAGGCATCTAGTCAATGACGCACTGCAGGGTAAGAGATTTGGCGAGATGGGAGCCCAGGAAGGGTGCCTGTGCCTTAAGAAAGCGATCCTTTGGGCACAGAGGGAGACAATCCTGATGCAGGGGAAAAGGGGCCAAGAGGCTTCCTTGGCTAACCAGAGAAATCCAGAGCAGCCAAAGGGCAAAAAGTGGGGCATATAAGCAGTGGAAACGGAGAAATTACTAAAGAGGAGTATGCCTCCTCAGGTCGCAGTTGTAGGGAGGCAGAAAGGCCAAAGCTACCATGGAGCTGAGGGTGGCATCCCAAGTTAAGGATAACAAAAAATTGTTTTTCAGATATATAGGGAGTAAAGGAAGGCCCAGGGCGGTATAGGACCACTACTGAATGGGCAAAAGCAATTGGTGACAGACAGGGTAGACAAGGCTGAACTCCTCAGTGAGTTCTTTGCCTCACTGTTCCTAGACAAGGGGCAAGACAAGTCTCACAATGAGATCATAGAGAGACAACAGCAGGGCACCAGACCACAAAGCATTGACCCTGAGATAGTGCAAAGTCACTTGGAAAGACTGGATGCGTTTAAGTCGGCAGGCCCGGATGAGCTCCATCCGAGGGTGCTGAAGGCACTGGCTGATGTACGTGCACC
>NW_005841865.1:571101-582519 GCF_000455745.1 Alligator sinensis
AGCTGGGGCCATCTAGCCCCACCCCTCTTTCCTGCCTATGCAGGGGATCGGACTCAATGATCTATTGAGGTCCCTTCTGACTCTAACATCTATGAATCTGTGAATGAGGCCTGGCACCGAGGCTACCAGGGTATGGCTTCCACTGACCCAGCTGTTACCCTGAGCTGCACCTTGGGCTCCTTCCCACTCCCATTCCTGTCCTCCAGAAGGTCAGGGACTTGTTGCTCCAGGCTCACCTTGGGCCTGGCTGTGGCACCAGGTCTGGCCTGAGACATCCATCCCTTGCTACAGTAGCTCCTGGCATGGCTGGGCAGCAGTGGTGCATTAGGCCTGAAGGAGGGCTCTGCTTCTGGGAACTCCAGCCAGGTTATTGAGCTGGTTGCACTCTTTGCCTGGTGGCAAGAAGTGGGACTCTGTGACCATGGGCTCCAGGATACAGGTTTGAGGTGCCACAAACCACACGTGTGCACTTGTCTAGATGTGCCCAGGGAGTCTACTCTGATACCTAAAGTGTCTGAATAGTGTCATGTCAAACACTAAGAGGTAAAGTGGAGATTCAGTTTTCGTTGTCTCCAGTAAGTGTTTCAATGACATCTTTCAAGTTCAGGTCCTTGGGTCCTAAAGAGCTCTTTCTGACATCTTCATAGAGCATAACAACAATATCAAATAGGGCTGATAACTTAGCTGTCTGGGACCAATTACAATACATCAGCAACAGGTCACCTAGAGCTGTGGACACTAACACGATTTAAATAACAAAGGACATTTGCAAGGAAACTGTGATAATCACTTACTAATGTCAGGTTTAAATATAGATATAAATAACCTCCAGAGCCAAACAGAAAGTACCTTGACTCAGTCCTTCTTTGTTAGGAGGAAAACTCTTAATCTCTCTTTCACACTATCAAAATACCTAAACGTAACTGATGTAGAACTAAGTTGTTTCTGTAAAATTGATGAGAGATAACAATGTGACATCCTTCCCATGCTTTAGCACCATAGTTATTATATTAATAATTTACTATAGAGTAAGGATGGACAGAAGTGATAGTGTCACTGAATTCTACATCAAAATATAGACTAGAATCTGTTCTTACTGTAAATCCTAATTATTAGTCAGTTCTGTAGCCTGTACTCGAATAAACAGCAAAATCCACAGATGTTGATCAGGTTAAACAAGTTTTTAAGAAATAAGAGAGAGAAAAAAATAAAGACATTTTCAAAAGTGGCTTTTGATTTTTAGTGCTTACTATCTGTATTTATTTCCAGTATCAGGAGCCTGCTTTTGAAAGTATTCACTTGACATTTAAATGCTTGTGAACCATTCCTGGAATTGATGTTTTTTTCCCACCAACATGGAAACCCATGCATATTTCCCTCATTTGATAAAATTCCTGATGTTGAAGTGACTCTCACCAGGAACAGGTGGTTTTTATAGGCCACTCCATTCAGAGCATCACTCTCTAATTTTTCAACTACAATGACAATTAGTACAGCTTCTGTTTGAATGGTAGGCATCTGTCAACTAAGTTGTGGACTGAAACCAACAGCTCACTTCATGTAGGCGACTAAACAGGAATCATTTAATAACTAATGTCTTTTGGTCACTAAAATGAAGGTTTGAGTAGCTATTATGTTATTCTTGCCAGTCATCCCATTCTCAATTATTTTCAGCATTCACAAAATTCCACCCTCTAACTTTAAAAAAGATTAATAGTTAAAAAGTCCTATTCTTATGCAGTACGCTAACTGATAATCCTCAAAACTTTACCAGAAGCTACAATAATTCAACAACGGGGTGTTTCCCCAGCAATTTCCATTGATAATTATCTGATTAATGATTTATTAAGAATATTTAAAAATCATGTGATCTAGACAAACCTAGACCAGGACAGGAAAGTCCTCATTTGGGAAGTGTATTAAATACTAAATTAAGATGCCATAATCACAGAGAAGAAAATAATCTGTTTATTTTAAATTATACCTGCATGTTTGCAAGGAAACTGCTCATCTCTTCCTGATACCACATTATGCATGTAAATAGGAATAGCCACCAGAAACAAGAACCCACCTTCATTAAATTCCTCATTTGTCAGATGAGAACTTTTATGACCCTATTCACACTATCAAAAGAGCTAAGTTTAATAACTGCTGCTGAACTTAGTTGTTTCCAAATCATAAATGGAAGAAAACAGTGTAACACCACACTTATTTATCAAATAAGTTAAGGTTTCAATTGTCAAACCCACTCGAAGGAGTAAATCACTCAACTCCCAGAGGACATGAGCTCCTAAATGCCTCAGACACTTTTGAAAATCCCAGCTTGAATACAGCAATTGTCTCTTTGCATAAAATGTAAGTTGGCAATACATGTTTTTCAGCCCAAAGAAAATGCACTCTGGCTACTGCCCCCAAAATAGAAATGCTTTGCTGTGGACTCTTCTGCATATTTCACGCATATTACTAATGATTTGTTGCTGCGAAATACCATTTCAGATGTGTGTATCAAAAGCAAGAGGTCACTGCGGTCAGAGAGCAGCCTTAGTTACCACCACACCCAGCCGAAGTGTTCTTCCTTCTCCTCTGCTGACAGTCAAAGCTGACTCCCCGCACGTGATTCTCCCCACCCCCTCCCCACCACAGGTTTCTGGTGTTGCACAACCGAGAGGACACATTGCATGGGCAACACTTGTCATTTTGTGTGCTTGGAGACCCAGCGCAGAATAAACATTTCCCCTTTTTCCCTATCTTCTCTCCCCACCCTACACATGTGCTTGCACACGCACGCACCCCAGGGGCATCTCCATTGGCAACCTTTGGGTGCCTTGTTTCTTCCTAAGAGCTACAGGACAACAAGTAAGAGACATTTTGCTAAAATTAGAAAACTAAAGTTTGCCTTTCCAGGCTGATTGGGAGCAGCAAAGTATGGCTTGATTTCTTTTTAGGTACTTGAATGCTAAAAGGACATGTATTTATATTAAAAAATTGGTGACAAGCAAATGACTTTAGAAAATTGTCTAAAAGCAATGGATATCAACAGAATGTGTCTACCACTCTCTGGAAGCACTGCCAGCCCACATCTCTCTGCTAAGTCTTAATGGGTCCATTAACTACTCCTAAATAATGATGGAAACCATATGGGTGCACAGGTGGTCTCTCAATAAATACCAAATGAATTCAGTATGATCACCATTAACACAATTAATACCCAGCCAATCTACAATGATGAAACTATTAAAATTAAGCGCTACTATATTTCCTCAGTCCCGTGGCAATTTTACAATGGAAACAAACAAAAGGCTAGAATTAACTTTTTTATTACAGTTATTTGATTTTATTTACTTACAAGCAGTTTTTAGGCTTCTGTATAGTCTGAAGTGTCTTTTCTTTGTTCTCTGGCTGTGTTACTGGCACATGGTGAAGAAATTTGACAGCAATAAGGAATGATTTGGGGAAAGAAAAACTAAAAATGGCTAAACAAATGTTTATCGGTTGTTTATTTTAAGGGGGAAATTACATTTCCAGTGAATTTGGGTGTTGAAGAGAAGTGTTTCCTTCTTCCTGCAGAAGGTTATAAGCATCAGCAATCAATATGCGATTGCCACAGCTGCTCTTTTTATCATCTTTACCATGAGTTCATCACTTTTCCCTAATGGCACTATTAGGATGGCTAGGATTTTATTTTTCATCAGGACTGTTCCAACATATTCATAGCCCCTTCAATTGTCAATGAAAGAGGAGCACATTAGTAAGTAAACTTTTTGCACTGAAAGGCCCAAAGTAGGCCCAGTCTGGGATTATGCCCTGAAGACAGTATTTTGGCTTGGACTTTCCTAAACAGCACAAACTGAGTTTTATTTTAGCAAAACCAAATCCACAGCTAGAGTTAGTTCAGATTAGGTTTTCATATTTTTCCAGTGTTCCCATTAAAATCAGTAGCAAAACTCCCATGACTTAACCAAGAACAGGTTCAAAGTGTACATGGTTGGAATGGGTCTGGCTTTGGTCAGTCTCTGTAATGGACTGAATAGGGGTACTTTGGACATTTTAATAGTTTGTCAGGTTGGAATCAGAGTCCATTTTCTGTAAAATGAACAAAGTTTGGAGAGGGAAAGGAAGCAGGAGATAAAGATTCTGATTTTTGTTCATCTCTAAGCAAAATTGGTCATGGTTTGAACAAATGGCTAAGAGAATCCTTTCTGATTCCAGGAACAGCAAGGAAGGGATGTGATATTGGTGCATTTCACCCACTAGGCTTGTACTAGAAAATTGATGTCTCATTGGTTTTGTTCATAATCAGAGGCTTGCTTGAAACCAAGCTAAACAAAACAAAAGGCTTTTTGCTATACTAGTATACACTATATTCTAAAGAGCACACAGACCCTCATGCATTACTGAAGTGACATGGGACCAACAACACACTAACACCATGGAACATATGGGGCAGGTGCCTTTCTCCTACAGCTACAGAAACCCCACGGACTCTGGAGTTCCACTGTGAACTCTTGGCTGTCCTATACTTAGTGGCAAAATTCCTATTAACTTCATTTGGACTAGGATTTCAGTCCTACATTGTTTCCTTATTAATACTCCATTCTAGCTGCTCGCTTACTACTCAAACTGGGCCGATCTCGGAAAATCAGAAGGCTCTTTTGGCACATATTTTGCCCTCTATTACACTTGTATTTAATATGTTAATCAGTCTTTTTCCCCTCAAACAGCTTACCCCTAGTACTACTTACAGTTATAGGCTAGGCGCGATGACAGATCATACTTGAAATAGTTTGCATGAGATTTGAGTAAATTATGTACTTCTTCAACTTCCCTAAAATACAGTTCTATGGAATGTATTACACATGACAGTAGTCATTTCACAACTCCTTGATGGGTTGTCTACACATAGAGTTATTCCTGATCAGCTCCATGTGTGGACCATCTTATTCTTATTTAGCTTCATCCGCTTTCAGGGTGAGTTATGTTAAACAGGAATGAAGTCCTGTTGTTCCAGAATCAGTATCATGTAGGGTGCTATTCACTTGAAATTCATACCTTATTGGATTCACCATAAACTTGTAGAGAAGCTTTTTAAAAGCAAAATACTTATTGACAAGAGGAATTTGTCTGTACAGAAAAAAGACAAAATATCCTAAGTAGCGATTACTGAAGTTAAAAGCCTGAGGTTTCTGAAGATATTTGGATTAGCCATTCAAGTTTGTCTATATATCCAGTAGGGTTGGAGTGTTATAACAGGAATGGTGTCCAGGAAGCATACAAAAGGCAATAATTTATTCTGATACCTTTTATTGGACCAAATGACCTTCCTACGTCTTCCTTAGATGATCTGACGAGGGGCATTTCATGCCTGAGATCTTGTCCAACAGCCCTTGCAGCTATACCACAGTAAAAGATTCCACAAAAATCTTTATATCTATATAGCCAAATATGACTGTATTTGAATATCTTATGTCTACCAGAACAGACTTTGTCTTGAGATGTTTCATATTCTCTGAATCAAGTCAAAATTAAAACATTACAAGACCAAACAACTTTTTGCCTTGCCTCCACTTCTGGTCCTGTATGGGACCATCTTTACTTCTTCTCATTATGCTCTCATGTTCAGCCCTGGTTCAGAAGTCTACGTATTTCACTCTTAGGTACAGGCCCTTTACCTCTGCATCGCTAACCGTATTACGTATTGCTCAGAACTGACTCATAAATTGCTTCCTTTCCACTTCCTTCCTTTGTATTGTGTAAGGGGAGCAGCCCTGTGGCATGTCTGTAAGTGGGGATTCCAATTTTATACCCTCAGCTGTAGCTCTCCATCAGTGTTGAACCTGTGTTAAATATTTTGTACTATCTGTGAATGCAGCAATATGTGTATTTTGGGGGGTATTATAGAGGAGACAAAAAATCAACCAGATTTTTACCTTTAACAAATAACTCCTTCTAAACAACTTTACTGAGAAATCAAACTTTTATTACTAAAATGTTTTACCTGTGTTTGCATCTGTCTCAGAGATCCAAAATGCGGGTGAGCAGAGCAGTACTTGCATATAGACGGAGACAAGCCAGCGGGTGGGTGTAGTAATTTGTTGGGTGCCAAAATAAAGTATGGACAAAGAAACAGGCCTGAAAAGTGTTGCAGCTAGGCAAAGGTTCAGACTTTTGGTATGAAGCTGAAACATAGCTACAATCTGTATCTGATGCAACTGAAATCTCCTAGTGGTGAAATATTCTGAACAGTGGAAATGGTATGAATTCAGTTGTCCTCATAAGCTTTCTGCCCTCAGTTCAAAATAATTTCTTCTTCTCTCAACACATCAATAATAATTTCCCCCTCTACACATCATTAATGTGGCAGAGCCACACAACTGCTTGATGCTTGCCAGGTCCTCATCCTAGGTGTGCAGGTGTGCTGCACATGTGAGGAGGTGGTCATGGTCAGCAGTTTGTGGTGCATCACTACACTCTCATATTGGACTGTCCTTTAAGCCAGTCTTATAGACTGTAGCATTAAAGCATCCAGCTCCAGAAAAAAACCTGTTTAGTTTAATCCATAAGTTGTGGGGGAGTTCAAACCCAGGTGGATAGGGTGTTGGGTTGCTTATTAATGTGCGGGCCACCTCCCAGTCCCATCCATGTCGCCATGTGCAAGCCGGGAGCGATATGCGGACCCGTCTTTGTGCACGCAGGCTGTGGCCAGCAGCCCGGGCATGCGGGGTCAGAAGAGACCATGGGGCGGTAAGGAACGCACAGGCTAGAATTAGTCACGGAGGCGTAGTGGTTGATTCAAAGATTATTTACTTACACCCAAGATGGTCGCGGTGTAGGCTGGACAGTTTCCAGGTTCAGCTCCGCTTGAATCCTCGTTGGAGGACTACGACAAATTCGGTCCTTGGGCCCCAGAGTTGTTAAGGCTCCCCCGGTTCGGCAATTCTTTCCCCACGGAGTTGTCGAATCTCCGTGGGCTCTATTCAGTTCTCAGGCCCCGGAGTTGTTAAGGCTCCGTGGGTTCGAAAATTGAGTATATAGGATAGGGATACGTCTAGGATTGCGCTCGGCGACGGGGAGAGGCCAGAGGCTGTTTAGACCTCTGTTGCCTTCTTAAGAAATGCGTTGGGTCCGTAAGGATCCGCAGCGCTTAGAGATCTTCACACAGTGTGAAGTCTCCTCCTCCTGGTGTTCGTGGAGTCCTCCCTCGCGGGGGTTCTCCTCAGAGTTCTCCAACTTGGGTGGAAACCACTCAAGCCTCTTATACGGCTAGCAAGCCAATCGCTAGCCGCCACGTGTGCATAATTTAAGATCGGCCAATAATGTGGCACGAATCTAAATACAAATGGCGGAAACTCCTTTGCACCGTGCATCACTATGATGCAAAAGAAATGCACCATGCAAAGAAGGCTACAAACGGTGGGAAATACTCTTTTGCACGCGGGTTCTCCTATTGCAGCAGAAAACTCCACCATGCAAAGAAGCTGCAATTTGGCGGGAACATAATTTAGCGGTGCGTAAGCACACAAAAACAAAAAAACCACAACTTTGGGTTGTGACAATTAAGTGCTTGAGACAAAAATCAGTCTCATCTCATTTTTTGTGGTGTTGTTCAAGTGCCCATAAGGCACTGCTCCTACGTCCATACTGTTGTAACAGTACCCACGCCTCCCATCTAAATGAGTTTCTCGACTTTCATTGCTTATGTACTGGTTGCTTCAAGACTCACGAAGCAGGTGCTGCTGGTTTTGCTGGGTTTGCTGAGCAAGGCCAAGAGTTGCCTTCTGTCTTAGTTGGGGAGTTAGTGTCACTGCTTGTATTGGCAGCATGTCAACAGGAGTACGTTACACCCCCTCATTGCTGAGTTCAAGGCAACATCAGCTTTGCTGGCATGACTACTGCACCCCCATGCTTAACAGCAATATTCAGCAGGGGCATATAGTAGTGCAAGTGTTGACGTCCTTAGAGTGGTGAAATTGGCTTCCTAGGTTGTTCCTGCCAGTCATCTTATGGCACCAATGCAAGAGTTGACCTCAGTAGGTGTTCGCTGTAGATAAGGCTCTTATCCAGAGTTACTCCCAGGTACACTGAGTAATCTGTGAAGGGAAGTTCATTACCATTCAGGTCAATCTTAATCTTTTATGTGTCATAGCATTACAGAGGTGGAAGAGTGATGCAGTGGTTTTTGTTTGAGCTTGAGTCTCCACTGGTGCAGGTAAGAGGCTACTGTATTCATATCCTGAGACAAGGCAGTGTCTATTTTTGGAGCACACTTGTCAAAGGTGGACAGGGCCACATCATCTGCATAGGTGTACTTTTTAGCTGTGGTGAATGGAATGTCAGATATATAGATATTAAAAAGGGTGTGTGCTAGCACAGATCCTTGTGGTACCCCATTACACAGATGCTTGTATCTGCTTTTATTTCCTCCACTAGTGGACAGGATAAAGGGTATATTTGATATTATGTCAGTGATAAAGGCCACCTTACTCCTAGCTGGGATCCTCTTGAGTAATTTATACTCTACTCCTTTCAGTCAGACAGTATCATATGCAGCTGTTAGATCTACCAGCACAGTACCTGCTTTTTCCCTCCTTTGAAAAGCATCTTCAAGGTCTTGACTAAGCCTTACTACCTCGTCAATGGTGCTTCTATTTTTGCAGAACCCTGCCTGTTTTTGTGATAACTGGGGATCAATTATGTCAGTTATCCTATTTAGGATCAGTCTTTCCAGCAGTTTGTAGACAACTGATAGTAAAGGTATTGGTCTGTAGCAAGCAGGATTGTCAGCATTCTTGCCTGGTTTGGATAGTACAATCACGTTGAGCACATCTCCAGAATTTAGATATTTTGTTTCTTCACATACATGATGACAGAAACTCCATCAACCAGTCTCTTAGGTACAGCCCCATATTCATCAGGAACTGTGGGTAGATATTATCCAATCCTGCAGCTTTATGGGGTTTGATAGAGGCTATGGCAGTTTTAATTTCAAGTTCTGTGAATGAACCAGTGGGATGCAGGTCCACATTGGACTGGCATTTCAGTTCAGTTGTTTGCAATCATCTCACAACAATTTCTTAATTTGTATTATGGGATTTGAACCTCTTTCCATGTCCCTAAATGCTCACAGGATCCGTCAGTTGTACATTTACGGTTCTTGTTTGAAACAACTCTGGCTAGGATTGGAGGGGAAGGAGGATTCTATCATACAAAGAGAGGTGGCTGAAACATGGTCTGGCATGAAGTCTCTAGTATGCATTTGTACTTTGATTGTAGGGGAAAAGCTCATACACTCATGTTCATTAACATGTCACAGGTAATCTCCACCCCTCAACACATATTCCAGGAATTCAGAATCCTGCCAGTAACAAAGCTCCTCTAACATATCACATTTCTTTCCGCTACATGTGATTTTTATGTATGATGTTGTGATGTTGGGATTTGGAGGCAAATAGTAGGAAAAAGGAATGTATAGTTCTTAAGTAGTATGTTGTCTGCATATCATAAAGTGTGGTGTTACCCTTCTGCCCTAACATGGCTAGAGGCCCCTTCAAATTAGGTGCTGTACTAATACAAAGAAAAAAGCAGTCCTAGTTCTAAAGTTCTCTCATACTCTAATCCAAATCTCCCAGCATACATATCGTATGTAAAGAATGGACTCAGTAGTAAGAATATAGGACTGCAAGAGACCTTTTGGGCCATTGAGTCCAGCTCCTTTTAAATCTCAAACAACCATGTCATATAATCCCTTTCATAAACCAATCCAGGTGCATCTTAAAAGTAGCTGGGAGTTTTGATCCTGCTACTCCAATTGGAAGGCTGTCCCAGAATCTCACTGCTCTAAGGGTTAGAAATCCTTAATCATCTAATTTCCTACCAGATGTTATTTATGGCCAGCTGATGACCATTTCTTCTTGTACCAACATTATTGTTTAGCTTAAGTAGTTCTTTACTCAGGATGGGGTGTTGAAGCCACCTGGGATACATATTTAAATGAGTAGGTTGCACAAGAGTCTTTGCTGTGGCAGCTACACTGCCATCAATATCCCTGCCAGAATTATTGCTAGCTCAGGTATGACTACCTGTGCTGCAATCACACCTCTGATTTCAGTGCTGACCTGCCTGTTGCCAGACTCTTTTAAGATGCGTGCTATGTGCATTCTTCTGTTGTACTTTTATCAGTCTAACTCTCCTCTGACTCTGAGCTATTTTACAGCAGTGCAGTGCTACAGGCTAGTTGCTCCTGGCTTATATCATCATGAAATGACAGGAGAATTAAACCAGTTCAATACTTCTAAAAACTTTGAGCAAATCCTGAGACCTTTAGTCAGTTTTCACTGTCCTTGCTAACTAAAAGTTCCACTGAGGCCCAAAGGAATTTTGTGTAAAGACTGAATTCGAACTGAGTAAGAACCTAAGGACTTGGGCCACTCCACATTGGCTGAATTTTAAAAAAAGAAATATTGTACAGCCCTGATCCCCACAAGTCCTTTCTTGGGTGAAAGCAAAATATTTTTCTCCCACCTTAATACTTTTCTACAAGGTTTTCAATGTTATCAAGTGCTGAAAACAACCGCAAATAATTGGGAAAGAGAAGTAGTTATTTCCCTCTGAAAGATATCATTGGCCCATAAATGGTTAATTTCTCAGGAAGCTCTGTTGCAATGAGGGGCTTCAGGAGAGTCAAAGATCTGTTGAGAAGGCGGAAGCAGGGGGTATTCTCTATTGGATAAAAATAATTGAGTTGAGCAAGCAAATGGCACCAGTCTGTTGTGGTTTGCCTTCACGTGACACCTTCAAGAGGAAATAGGGAACATTACTTAGGAGAGGTAGGGCTGTGCAATGCCCCCTTTGAGTGATTCATATAACTTCATGATGAGCTTCATTTTCGCAATTTTTCCATTCAATAGACTTGACATTAGCAGAGAGGAAGGAAAAAACCCACAGGCTGTCCTTCCTTCACATTTAGTCCTGTGCAGTTTTTCCTCTAGACAAAGTGTTCCGCTCAGGAAAAGGAGGCCTTGGTACTATTGCACATAGCTATGCTGATGTTGTTAGTCTATGCTCCTACAGAGACTTTTTTGCCTCAAATCCCTACCATTACACACACACACACACACACAGACAACAACAACAACCTTCAATCACATGCACTTTGAACCTGGGCTTGCTTACTGGGAGTATGGGTGAAAGCCTTAGTTCAGCATCAGCCCAGGCTAGAACTCGCCCACTGTGGACAGACTCTCATCCTGACAGTCCTCAAATGTCTTCCCAAAGGACAAGCAGCTGCTTCTACACTCAGCATTGACTAGGAAGAAATTATGGGAACACATAAATATATTAGGACCTTACAGTGGAGATCCTTGTACTAGGTCTTGGCCAACCCAGTGCTCAGACCCAGGTGCTCATTACCTGGGTTAGCAG
>NW_005841865.1:582529-593421 GCF_000455745.1 Alligator sinensis
CAGAGCAAGTTTTAAAAATCTGATTTGTGGTATGCTGTAGATATTGAACTGCTATGCCTGTATGTATGTTCTAACATGTGTTTATATGTAGGTGAGGGAATGTGACAAGACAGAAAATGAAGGATGGGTAGAGAAGACAGAGGATCCAAAGCATAAGGCTGTCTTTTAGGCAAAGATGTGCCATCGGCTCCCTATTGCACAGTGAACATTGGATGTCTTAGGGATGTAACTATCATTTGCACAAAAACTGGCTCATCTCCAGTAGAACTAGGCCTTCCAGTTCCAGTGCCCTTATAATCTCTCAAAGTAGGCATTCTCTTGTTCCAGCTGGCCAAACTCTTCTTTTGGGTGTATCAGGGTTGGTCCAGAGGAACTCCACTGAACAATGGAGCAATCAATGTAGCACAATATTATTACAGACTTAGAACAATTGCTCATTGACAAACCCAAACATTTAAAAATCACTAAATTGTGATCCCAAAATAATGATATTAGCTTAAAAATCATGGTATTAAAAATAATACATGTTGAGCTCTTTTATTCACCTGTTATTTTTTTAAGCCTACAGAGTTGGTATTTTTAAGCTTTTCTCTGCAGCCATAAAAACTAGAAACTTACTTTAAAAATGAAACCTAGTACTGTCCGTGTAACTCCAGTAGTTTGGGATTTAAAAAAAAATCAGATATCGCAAGAGGTGGCAAGGCACTGTGTAATCTTGAGTAACACTCCTTCCTCACATGGACTTCAGTGGACATAAATAAATAGGTACTGTCCCGCATGCAGAAACTACTGCAGAATCAGGCCCAAAGTAGTGTAGCTGGTATACAGTGTATGATATAAAAAAGCCTGATATAAACCAAAACATCCTCAGACGGTGAAAGCAATGTTTCCCTTACTCCTAAAAATTGAACCTTGTTTCCTATATGGCATGCTTATCAATCTCTATCTATAATGAGTCTACCAGCCCTTGCCAGCTGTATTTCAACAGTTGTACTTACCCTTTCCATCTGAGGAGAGATGAAGCCCTTCTACCCTTTTCTCTCTTTTTTTCCACAAAGAAATTTGCCAGGTCTGCATCTTTCTTCCCAGAACTGCTTCCTCTTTTAATGTTAAAAGCATATGCTGCCATAAAGTTTAGTCTCATGCTGAGATGTTAACTCTTTTTCAATATTGGTTTTCATATGGTTATATGAAGCAGTGAGTGAAGCTCAAGGAGAACAACGTGACTTAGTGGCATGGAATCTGGGTCCCTGGGGACAAGGACAGTTTTTGCTTAGAGGTGAAACCAGACACAGCTTTGCAAAACTCTTCCATATAGCCTGGTATAAACCCACATTGAAGGAAGAATAACTATAAATATTCCATCTGATGAGAGTGGCCCTGTTCACTCTGCATTCATTAAGTCTATGCTGGCATTTCAATTCTGAATAGTTGGTTTGCAGGGATGTACAAAGAATAATCATTCAGGTGGAAGACTTGAGTAGCTACTGTTCCTGTGGTTGAAAATTGCACATTTAGCCAGTATATTAATATATGAGTTTAAAACATTAATTACTTAATGGGCACATCTACATGAGACGCTACTGCACAGTCATTACTGCACATTTATTTAGTACTTGTATTAGCAAGTTACTGTGTAGTAGCAGCAGCAAACAGCTTTTAGATGACACTACTGCACAGTAGCCTAATAATACTGCACAGTAGCATATTAGCACTGTCCATGCTGTGATGCGTTACTGTGCACTGCAGTATTTTCCAGCTACTGCACAGTCAATGTCCTGTGTAGATGTACCCAGTAACTACATATGTGAAGAGAGAAAGCAGCATCCAGGCCCTCAGATTATACACCATATCTCTAGACCTTTTGCACAATAGAATCAGAGTTTTGCTACTTCAATATGGTGGTACAATAGCCAGCATAGCTGTGCTCTTATGTCCCTGCAGCCCTTTTCAAGATTGCTTTCCAAGTCCCCTGCCCCTGACTGGGGAGCCAGGGTCAGGAGCTCCCTGCTGCCAGGGCAGGGGGACATTGCAGTTCACCCCAGCAGCAGGCAGCCTCCTAGGGTCAGGGAACAATGTCCCTGCCTCCATAAGGAGACAGCTGTCTCCTGGCCCTGTGCTGCCTGCCCGCCCCTGGGCTAGCACCCAGGAGAGCCTAGATTTCCCCCTGGCTGCTGCAGAAGACGGGTATGCTTTATCAAAACTTTTTTTTTTTTTTTTTGAGACTGGAAAATCCCAATGCATCAGACTGAAGAATATTGCTGAAAGCTTGTTGATTTAAATCAAATCTGAGAAGAAAAAATTCCAAATTACCAAGAAATAAAATCAAGTATTTCATTTTGTTATATTTTAATGTTTGATTTTGCTTGGACTTTTCCCAGTTTTTCCATTTCATTCTGATCTTGAATTTTATTCCAGGTTTCCAGTTTCATGTCAGTGTCAGCATTTTTTTCTGAAGTACTCCTATGTTCGCTTTGTCCTTTCTTCTCTCAAGTGATGCACTATAATTTGAAATCTAAAAGGTCAGTGAAGGACTACTCATTCTTGACAAAATACAGCCCCCCCCCCCCCCCCCCCCCCCCCACGCCAAAATGTTTCAATGAAACACAAACCATTTTGAAGGGAGTGAAATTTGTTCAACCTGGATACTTGAAATTTGTTAGACAGTCTTAACGTCAAATGCTGCATTTCAATGTTTTCTAACAGATATGTGTTGAAATCGTTTAAATTAAATGTTATAGTATTTCTAAAACATGGTTTCTTTAGCAATACAATGTCACAACAATTTTTGAGACTATGTATTATTTATCTTAGCACAGGACTAACAATATTCCAGAATTGGCATTTTTTGCAGGATGGAAATCCCATTTTCAGAGCAGTTGCAAATGTGGGCATATCATCCATACCATTTGGCCCATTTCCACATCTGTATACTAAGCGTAATGATTCTCTTCCTCACATCAGTACAGTATTGTGAGTCTTAGCGTGTGCATGTTTTTAAAGAAGTTTTGAAGATAGTATGGGAATGCAAAGTGGGTTTGCTATAGTATCATAACAAAATTCTTTTGGAAGATAAAAATATTTTTAAACACAGAAGTAATATAAGACACATTTGAGCATGGAATGGATTATTCGAAGGTGCTGTCTTGCCATTTTCAGAATCGGGAAAATATGAAAAAAGTATATTCTATCAAAGTCTTATTTAAATGTTCACAGGTTCTTTTCTGTGTTTCCTTTGCTGTCATCTCTGATTATGAAAGATTTTAAAGCATGTCTATAAAACATTGGCTAGGTACAGACACTCAAAAAGCCCAAGGTGGAATCAATCTAAGTTATGAGGTTTTCTGTAAGCAGTGTTGTTTAGATCAGTAGTGAACAGAACACAGACTTGCCCTTTGGTTGCAGGAGGGAGGGGAGGCAGTGCAAATCTTAGACCAGGTTTCACCATTTTTAAACCATTTTATGTGTGTCTAACTTCTGTTATGTTATGGGCCTAGACCAGTGTTGTGTGCCGAAGTTATGTTCTATTATGGGTATAGACTGGCTTCCAATCACTTAATATCTGTAAAAGTGTAATATCTGCACCTGGCCTTTCTCTTTTCCAATTTGTTAGTGTGTCTTCACTTTTACTTACACCAAAATTTCTTTAACATTTCATGCATTATTTACATCAAGATTTCATACCATTTCATAGCAGTGTATAGAAATCTGATCATGTCACATGCAAAAGTGCTTTGATACTGATAAACATACTTGCCCGACAAGCAATTGTAATAGCTGTGTATAGAAACTGGAAGGGAACACAACACATGCACATTTTGAATGTGCCACTGTATACTTTAAGAGGTACATTTTTCAGTCAAGCATCTTCCTTCATCTTTCATCAGGTATGGTTTTTATGTGGGCATTTCCTCTTACAGAATGAATTATGAGAGCAGAATTCTATGGGCTCTAGATGTTCAAGTTAAGCCCCAGTCAAGTCATGACAGGCTAAAGTCTTCAGTTTTATGCCTGCAGTTTAAATATCAGGCAGCCACACACTCTGAAATTCTGGCCCTGCACTGAGACATCATAACAGGTGGTCATAGCAGGTGTGCAAAGTAGAGTCTGAAAGAGGGTTTTTTTTATATTGAAATTGTCAATAATCTGCAACAACAGGAAATAATTGTGCAAAGAAAGTCCATTGGCCAAAACTCAGCAATTTTATGTGCATAAGCAATCCTACTGAAATCAATAAGACAATGTACATAAACAACATGAAGGATGCTCTGTGACAGCTTAATAGTATTTATTAATACATATTGAAGCAGATCTTCAGCTAGTAGAAATGTGCATAGAGCTATGCTGATTTCCACCAGCTGATGATGTAACCCATATATGTATCGCGAGCTTATTAATACATGTTTTATTAAGAGTTCCCATATGAAGGAAAAAACAACACATGATGTCAGAGCTCTTTAAGAGGGAAATAAATATCTATTTGTATATAAAAATTCCTCTTTTCATACATAAAACCTATTGCAATCAGTGTGGTTGCTTATGGTTTTGTTTTGCCTGCTTCTTTTAAAATGCCCATCTGCTGTGCACATGTAAAAATAGCAATTGCTCACCTTCTCAGAGAGAGAGTTGCACAATCAGTAGCATTTTCAATTGGTAGCCCTTAAAAGGCAAAAGTATTTTGCAACTAAGTGCAATTTGAGATAGCAGCTGACCTCTGGGTGCATTTTCAACTTTTAAAATGTGCAGATGCATTGAAGGTAATTAGTCACTTAACTGGTCTTCCATTCTTCAGCTGAGGGATTTGCACAGGTAAATCATTCAGATTATTTATTTTCAGGTACGATGGGTTATTTTCTGATTTGCTATCAGCCTATAAGAATGCCAAAAATGGGAAGTAAGTTGTTCTGGTATACTAAAGATCATTTCCCTTTTACTACTGGCAGTGCGACAACACAGAGCACATTTGTCAGTTCTATAGCTAGAGCTGCTCTTTAAGAAAATAGTAGAAATTACCCCCAGCAACTGGCATTCCCCTGTTTTGCAGCACAGTGATGGCTTCAAAGGAAATACAATGGCATAATGTAATAGATTCTTATCCCAAATGCTGGTACAGTTGCAGTCAATGCATGTGCAATTGGTTGGACAGATAAATGGTTGGTCCTTTTTACATGTAATTATGTTAGGAACATCTAAAGTGTTTGTCACTGGTTGTTAGTGCAACATTTTAATTGTATATGCAATTATGAAAAGCTGAGTATTAATGCAGAAAAAAATTAATGACAAACTAAATGAAGGAAATGTGTTCAGGATAATTTCAAAATCAAATCAATCCTTGCATGGTACTCTGATTTTAATGGCACAAAACCAGTACAAAATAGCAGAAAATCAGGCCCTTGGCATGTAAATGAATGCATGTTTGCTCCTGTACAGCAGTGAAAATTGGGGCTTTCTTTTTGTGTTAAAGAGGAGCAGACATAAGCACACAGCTTTCAGTAAGGAAATATGTATGAAGCAGTGATAGATTAGTGCAAACAACTGAGACAGAATGAGATTTTGTATGGGATCCCAAATTGTAAACATGGGACCCTATTTTCAACAGACACTACTGAGGCAAATCTTCCAGTAAGTTCACTGGGAGGCCCTGTTGCATTTACCAGAGCCAAACTGTTCATTGTGGACTTCAAACCATGAAAAACTTTGTAAACACCAGCTCACAATCTTTGTATTATAGAAGTTAGAGAAAGCTTTAACAGATCACCCAACACATTTCTCTCGCAGGGCAGAATTGTTTGGCCTTACAGTTATTCTGCTATAGGACAAGTAGGAAAGAAACTTAGGCCTCTTATAAGATAAGGGAATTCTTTACTGGCCACTTATAACCAGAATCTGACCCCTTATACATGATGACCACCAAAAAATAGGTTGGTTGAAGATAAACCACTAGATTATTGAGACAACCAAAGAGTCCCCAAGGATCTACTTTAGGGAGAAATAAAGGATTCTTTGGCTGCATCCACACATGAAGAGACGCGCTCTTGTGGTGGCACAAATAGTAATGGTACAAATTTGCCCCAGTAATTTGTACCTCAGGACATACACTTGACTGAATGTAAGCTTTGTCTGTAGAACAAATTGTGCCACTTTGGGCAAACTGCCCTTGCCCAGCTCCTCCTGGATCTCCAGCCAGGGAGAGCTGGAGGCTGAAGCCAGCACCCGTGCTGGCCCTAGCAGTATAAACCGGTAGCCTGGTGAGCAGTTCAGGGCTCCTTGCCCTCAGGAGCCTTTCAGACACAGGCAGTTGGTGTCTGGGGATACTAGCCCCTTGTGCCAGCTGGACTGCTGCAGCAGCCCTGACTTAGCGTGGCCCCGGCATCCTGTACCCACTGCAGCAGTCTGGCAGCAGGAACTGCTGCCTTGCTGAGACTCGCTATCACCTGTTACAGCATCCACCCCCTCAAACCCGAGGCTCCATGGTGGCATCCAGCCATACGTATATCACGACACATCCAGCAACAGAGCCAACCAGCTAGGAATATTGTTGCAAGTGAAGACTGCTCCCTCCAATGGTGGGAGCCAGAGTGCATGAGACCATTAGCACCAATCTGCTGGCTCCACCCCCCTGAGTAGGGCACTGGCCTCCTCACCACCTGCACCAGGCTGCCCACCCAGGGGCCTCCATCCCTGCCCACTGCCAGGACTGCAACAGCATAGGTAATATGGTTGTTGTGAAAACAAAAGAAACTTGATTCCTCCTCCTTCTACCCAAAATGTCCTCAACACCAGCAAACCAACGTGCCCACATTACCCCGCATGAAACCCTCCAAAACCCTACCACCATTCACCCAGCCACCCCCGCCTTACACAAACACATTCAAAACCAGAAATAAATGGAAACTCTTTACACAAGCCCCAGGAGGAAAAGAGAGGGTCCTTAGGGGCAGGGGAAAGACCAGGGGAGGAGGCACAGGGAGGAGGATATCAGGGTTTGGTGGCTAGCTCCAACTCTTTAAGAAAAGAAAAAGCAGAGAAAAGCCCTGGGACTCACTGCTCCTGCAGCGGCCTTTGGGCTTTGGGGGCTCGTGCAGAGCCCCCCATGTGGTGCGGGGCAGTGGGGATCACCCCCCACCAGCAGAAGCGGTGAGTCCAGGGCTTTTTTTTTTCTTAAAAGGCCAGAGTTGGCCCAGGTAGGGCACCCATGGGGAGGTTGGGGGAGCAAGGGGGGGTCAGGGGGCTCATGCAGAGCCCCCCATGCACCGTGGGGCAGTGGGGGGCAGTGGGGATTGCCCCCTGCCCGGCAGCACCCACTGAGCCAGGGCTTTTTTTTCCCCCAAGTGCCGGGAGCTGGGGCAGGTGAGGCAGCCATTGTCCAGCTGGGAGAGCAGGCGCTGAGTGAGCCTGGCCTGGCTGATTTGGAGATTCAAATCAGGACAGTGATTCGAATCACTGAATCAAATCACTGTCTCCGAAAGCGGCCGAATCCGAATCCGAAGCGAATACTAGCCACTTTGCACAGGCCTAGTGGGCAGCTACCAGGGGCTGGATGGCAGCCTCTCCACTGGCAGATGGGCTGTCTGTAGAGAGAGCAAATGGAGGGCCATCTTCAGCTACAGCAACATGGCATGGGGTGAGAACAGGAACTGACAAGAGTCCCCAGGGGGTAGCCTCAGTCTCAAGTATGGGACAAGACAGACAGCCTCCAAGCCAGAGAAAAGTGGTGCCAGCACCCTGGCAAGGACCATGTATGTTCTTCCCACTGTGTGTCCAGGCAGCCTGCTGCCCAAAGGGGGCTCCCCCACTTGCCCATGGCCTCCACAGGACCCTGCCTGGAGGGATCCTCCCAAGGACAAACGTCACAGTTGACACAGGCTGTGGCACCCAGCTTCTCCCCCTACCAAAATAGATAAGGCATTCTATGAGCCTCGAGCCCTCAGCCACTGGTTCCAGTGCGTATGGAGCTGAGACCCATTGGGCATGTGGCCCTGGCAGCACCACCGCCTCCCCCTCTGCTCTCATGGCTGGAACCAGCTCCACCCAGCTGGGAGTGCTGGCAAGAGAAGAAAGCTGTCCTGCCCCTGCTTGGAAGGGTCCCCTGCATGGCAGAGGAGTAGGGGTCAGAGAGGAGGGAAGGAGGTGGTAGACATGGGCTTGGGGTGCATGCAGAACACAAGTAGGAGCAGCCCAGGAGAGAAGGGAGGGAAAGGTGGTTGGCTCCATGCCCTGTGCGGGACTTACCAGGCTGTGGTGACAGGCAGTCACCTTGGCCATGAGACTGTGGTTCCTAGGGGGCCTCTGGAGCAGTGGCACTGTAGCCTCATCTGCCCAGCTCTAAGGCAGCCTAGCTGGACTCTGTGGGGCCAGGACAGACCCTGGATGCCCAGAAGGCGCAGCAGGAAGCAGCTGAGATCCCTACCACATTTTTTATTTCTCCCAGCATGCCATGTAGTGTGCTGGAGCAACAGGGGCACAAATGGAGCCTGCAGATGGTTGGCAGCTGGAGCAGCAGGGATGCAAATGGAGAGATATGTGCCCAGCAGCCAAAGCATCATGATGGAGGACCAGGCCTCCGTTTGTCCCAGTACATGCTTTTTTCACATACTCTGCACCGCGGGTTTTTTCTGGCGCCTTTTTTTACTATCAGGGATTCCCAGTAGCAAATTTTGACACCACACTGCAAATTAGCAGTGCGGTACACATTTTAATGTTCAGCATGTGGGGTTTGCAGCACCAGAAAGTGGTTTGTGGTGCCACAAACTGCACATGCCCTCATGTGTAGAGGCACCCAGGTCCAGCTAGGCTGCCTTAGAGCTGTGCAGATGGGGCCACTGTGCCACTGCTCCAGAGGCCTGGCAACTGAGGCCTGGGTGCCTCTTACTGTATTACCATGCTGCATGGGCTTGTGAGGCAGCACGACAAAGAGAAAAATCTGTTACCCTAATATTCCCATTTATAACAGATAGGTTCTCTATGTCGTACTGAATAGGGCACAGGTCCAACCTCTCTCAGAAATGGAGCACATATATTGTACCACTGTTTGGTTTGGATCTATCAATGACTTAATACAGGGGAATTGGTTTCTGGGCTGGTCAGCGTTGCCATTTTAGTTAATTTATTGGAATCCATGTGTCAAAGAAATATGAGAAAACAAAACACCAACTCTGAGCAATACTAATGTTTTCCATTCTGTTGGTCTTTGCTTTTGAGATCTGCCCCTGCACATGTTCAGCGCCCCCAAATTTCCAACCTCTAAGCTTTCAGTAATCAGCTCCCCTAAACTCTCAGATTCATGAGATTGACTTAAAAATAAAACATTTTTGTTCTTTTAATGGGACTTCTTTTTTAAAACCTTTGAGAGCCAACCTTTTCTCTGCAACCAAGACAGCCAGAAACTTACTCTTTTAATTAAAGTTCAAATTTTCACTTAATCACATGACTCCAAGATCTGTGTAGTTTCTTAAACACCAAATAGCCTGAGATTCATGAGATGTCATGAAAGTTATAGCACTGGCAGGGTAGTCATACACCATATAAACTAATGGAGAGAGAAGGGAATTCAGCAAGACATTTCCTCAAGCACTCTAGAGCTCTGGAAGACAATGAGCTTTTTTCCAAAAACAACACTTATTGTGTTCAATGTCAATGTACTTCTGTCCCACTTTGAGATCAAGGCTGTGCTGATGGACTCTCTGCTTAAAGGTATCACACACATTCTGATCCCATTTAAGACACAAGATTGAGCTTTAAAAGTGGTGAAAAACCATTGGGGCCATTATCAGGAGCTGTTGGAAAATAGAATAACTTTCTATTAGGTGATGTCCATTTCCATAGAGCAGACATTAATCTTAGTCTTCATGTGGCTAGAAGGTGGCATGGCTTTGATTTGTTCACCCCTCACTAGAACAGTGTGAAAAGCAGAGTCAGGCTCCTGGTGAACAAGTGGTTAAACTCATTTCCCCCTCAGCCCTTCACCTGACCAGGTGCAAGAGAGAAACTGCAAAATGGCTGCTTGCACAGGTAGAAAAGAAAGGCTAAAAGAAAGGGTAAGGTTTTGCTGTAAAGGTTAAATAGCTGAACTGAGATCCAGGATAGGGCTTTTTCTCGCCTAAAATTGTCTGTTGTTGATTTCAGCTTCTCAGAAAAAATATCTTTAGCTGTAATTAGCTCTGAGCATTGTTTCTTTTGAAACAATCCCCCATCTTGCCCTCATTGCAGCACTAGCTCTGTGAGGTAGCCTAGGCTCTTTGCTAAACCAAACAAAGGTAAAAGTAACTCAGTGTGAGGCAGCTCTAGTGCATAAAGTTAGGCATGTGTGTTAGGGCTTGCAGGACCCAGGCCTCAGAGATGAACTGAAAGGTTTTTTATATTCACATAACTTCTTGATAGATATTTTAGAGGATAAAATCCAAGTGTCTCTCTGCAGCAAGTGTGCAAAGATTATATTTCATGAGAATAGGCCCACAGTCTGTTCTACTCTCAGTGCGCACACATAATTCCCATTAATGTTAATGGGAGTTAGTCTCATGCTTCAAGGGAAGAATAGACCCATTAGAGCTGGATAACACTCTTTTTACCCTCTATTATGTAGAGCAATGAGGGTAGATAAATAGAAGCAATGTCATGTCAGTTCCCTGTAGGCTTATCTCCTTTCTGACTTTTCCCCCTGGGATAAATTTGGCTGCAGTATGAGGTTGAAAGATTGTGTCACTGCATTGCATCAACCATAAAGATTTTTTTAAAAGAATATTTCAGTGCCCTGAAAGAAATGGATCAGACCTGTCAAGACGAGGACAGAAGAGAGAAACGGTGAACCAAAATTGCCAAAGTGAAAGACTGATTTCATAGCCAACAATCTGAAAAGACCCAATTTTATTAGGCCAGGGGAGAGAGAAA
Organism: Alligator sinensis; assembly: GCF_000455745.1. Taxonomy (NCBI): domain Eukaryota; kingdom Metazoa; phylum Chordata; order Crocodylia; family Alligatoridae; genus Alligator; species Alligator sinensis. The sequence continues at coordinate 593,417 of NW_005841865.1, forward strand.
GAGGG
>NW_005841865.1:593431-595246 GCF_000455745.1 Alligator sinensis
TGCAGCTCATGTGCAAAGATATAACATTAAGATGTCCAAAGAGCCAGAACTTCCCACTTCTTTCCTCAGCTCCAGTATTGATTCACCATGTGACTTTGGACAAGTCATTTCTGTGCCTCTATTGTTCTTTTTGTAAAATGGAGGTTTGTGGCTTTGTGAGGTTTAATTACTGTGCTCCTCAGAGAAAAGAGGCTGAATGTGCCTGAGATGGAGTTATAGGGCAAGTTATGGCAGAACCCTGTGTTCAGACTTGAGCTAGAAGCTCATAAATTAAGTTCAGACTGAGGGTCAGGATCACAGAGAAGTGCTGTTTAAATGCAGCATAGGTTTTCTGAGTTGGGGGGATAAGCTGTGTGTTACCACACAAAGTTTTGTATCTGATCCACAGAGCACTGGAAATCAGCCCAGTCAGAGCTGGCTGCACTTGGATCTGTTGCAGACTTCCCTCCAGGTGACACTGATTACATTTTAACAGTGGCCCCATGTGGAGTAAAACAGTTAATTAAAGGGGAGGAAATTATAGCCCCATAGACATTGCAAAGAGCATTCAGTCTAGAGAAGGTACCCATATTTAATGATGCACAATTAAAACATTATATTTCTAACTCCCAAGAAATGGTGAGCTTGTAGCGCGACCACTTACTGAGATAAGGTGATAATGAACTCCCTAGGTTCCAAAGGCATCATTTCAAAACTATATAGTGAACTTATTAAATATGATATGGAGGACAAAATGCAATTATATGAATAAATGGGAAAAGACCCTAGATAAAGAAATTCCCCAAGATCACTGGTTCTTTATTAAGTGTGAGGTAGCTTCTTTTTGCATATATGCAACAGTGAAAGAATATTGTTGTAAATTATTATTTTGGATGATTCCTGACTCCCAACTCCTCAAGAAATTTATATTTTATGATTACTGGAGGAAAGAGGAAGAAACGAGTATTTTTGTCCATATTTGGTGAAACTATCCCCAAGTACAGGAGTATTAGCAAGGATTTTAAACTTTGAAATGTAAATAACAAAAGAGAATTTACTAAGGGTCCATTATAAAAGCGTTCTCCATATTTCCTGAAGCTCTTTGCTTCATTTGTCTTCTCTTTGCCATAACATAAAAATGACAGCTAAGGGCCCATTCCAGTTCCAATCAAAGTTCATGGGAGCTCGGTTTGGCCACTTATTTGTAGACATCGCTGTACCCTGTTTGGTAGCTTTTCCATAGTTAAAATATATCCTGCTCTGCTGAGCCAAGAAATGTTATTAGGAGCTCTGCTATTCCAAAATTCTCTCCATTTGATGGTCTACTGTACTGTATGTTCAAAATCACACCCTCAAAAAATCAGTCTCTCTCCTACTGAAGTTACTGCAATTGACACCTATTGAGTTATTTACTGTTCCAGAAGTATATAAAACATTACTACTCACAGGGCAAAAACTGCCAGTTACCAGTTTCTCATTAATTTGTCACTCTTTTGTTTCCATGGATCTTCAGAAACTCCACCTCTGGCACAGATACAAAATACTATTTTTTAATGTGGTTAAGTAGGAAAGATGGTTTTGATCATTTAAAAGCAAAGCAAGAATTATTTCAAGTAAAACTCCAGGGCCTCTTCTGCATTCATTTATCTTTCCATTGTTTCTGTCAGTATAGTCTTTTTACTCTTAGGGATGTAAAAGCAATAACAGAAGCAATAACATGTGATCCAAGGGCCAAAATCTGGATTTAGGAAATTGCATACCACTCACTCTTAGGGCACCAAGTTGGTTTAAATTAATTTAACAGAAAGTTGAATTAAGTCCACTGATATCAGCAGG
>NW_005841865.1:595277-610887 GCF_000455745.1 Alligator sinensis
GAAATCCAAGCTCACATCCATTTATACATCTAGTTACATGCAAAGTTCTGACCAACAGTGTATGGATATGCTGGATATATTGTGAAACATAAAGCTTAAGATATTGTGTCCTTTGGCTTCTTTTTTGTATTCTTGATAAGGGCTTTGAAACAGTCACCAAAAATACTGGCCATAAATGAACTTACTACCAACCCCTACTGGGACAGAAATTAGGGTGCTGAGTGTGTGTTGTGTGGGTATATTCCGGCAATAAAGGGTGCAGACAGAAGTGCAGCTCCATGCTGTAACTGAGAACACTTTTCAGGAAGTGTTCTGAGTTACAACAATCCCCCAGACCAAACAGAAGTTCACTGTTGGTCCCAGGGGGGTGGGGAATCTGACTGCTGGTTGCAAGACTACAGTCAGTTTCCCTTAGCCATGGCCCCTCCTCCTTGCAAGGCTACAAAGTTTTCAGAATGGGAGGGGGGAAAGGACAAGAGGGAGCTCATTCTTGGGGCTCCCCAGCTAGTGCTAGAGTGTGGGGCGGGGGAATTTGAGGCTCCCCCCCCCCCCCGCCCCGGAGGGCTCCAATACATGCATCCCACCCTCCAGCAGGGGCTGAAAAGCCCCCAAAGAAACTCCCTCCAATCCCTTCCCCCGCTCCCATTCTGAAAACAGTGGCAGGCCGTGCAGACAGAAGCTACAGAAAACGCTCGGTTTTGAAATGTCTTCATCTGAACTCTCATCCAATTTTCACCCAATCAGCCATTTTTTAAGTGGTCTGCAGCTATGCACTTGTTTGGTCATGGCTATAAACCACTTTCTGTGGTCAGATCAAATGAAAATTGTCATCTGCCTCTGCACTCACAGAGATGATCAACAGAGCTTTATGTACTGCACACTCAAGTCTCAGGGCTTTGTTACAAGGAGTTCCCATTGATCTGGGATACAAAGGAGGCTATCAGGAGAAAGTCATTAGGGTTACATAGATGTAAGAACAGAATTTGGACTATGTGCACAACAGAGTTTTAATATACGTGCACTTTCTGAAGTCCAATAGTATTTAAACACTGCAACAAAACATTGGATTATGCAACATGATACCCAGTAGTTACACCTCATTCCTGCACTGTCATTTAAGATAATGCTGTGACATAACCAGTGTCCCTACACAAGCTGCTTTATTGTGCAGTAAACAAATCTACTCAGCAATAAAGCATCACTGTGTAACTGTGCACTGAGCTACTGCACTGTAAAATAGGCTAATGTGCAGTAAATCTACTACCTGTATATACAGATAATAGATTTACTGCACAGTAGTTAATGCATAGTAGTGCACATGTGGATGCTGACAGGGTGCAAATTTGCTCCAGGTCAGCCAGACCAGCAGGGGCCATTCTCCTGCCAGGAGTGGAGTAATGTGGTTGGGAGTCCCTCCAGCCATGGAGCAGGAGCAGCTTTTTAGTAGTCCCTGGCTGGTCTTTAGCCCCCTGACTAGATAGACCCCTGGGGCCTGGGCCAGCACACAACAGCTGGCCCAGGCCCCAGGGGTCTATCTAGTCAGCCCCAGCCCCCAGGCCTCTGCCAGCTGTTCCCGGCCCCCTGAGCACCATATCACTGCACTGCAGGCATGTGCCAGCTCCAGCAGCTCTGCAGGCCACTGGTCAGACCCTCAGGATCAGTGCCTGAAGCTGCCTGGCCTCTAGGCACCATGCCACTCTGCTGTCAGTATGTGCTTGGACATGATGGTACCAGAGTCCCTGCCAGAGGCAGCGCTGATGATGGCAGCATCCCCAACCCTGGGGAAAGCAGCCCAAGGCCCTGACTGAGCAGCAGAGGAGACTGCCAACCTCACTGTGATTTGGGGCAAGGCCAAAGTCCAAAGACAGCCTGCCTTCTCCACCTTCCCCCAAGGGACCCCTGCCAGCCTGAACCTGTCCCCCCACAGACCCCTGACAACCTGAGCCTGTCTCCCCTGGAGACCCCTGAGCCTGACTCCCAACAAAGAAACCTGCCAGGCTGAGTCTGCCCCCTACCCCGAGACCCCTGGCACCCAGACAGCTGCATCTGGAGCTTGAAGCTCCCCATAGCTGCTGCAGGAGGTCAGAACAGAGCAGCAGCAGGCCTGGATCTGCTTAATCCTATAAGGAGCAAATCTGCTCCCAACAGGGCACATCTACATGAGACACTAAATGCACAGTAGACTAATTCTACTGCACGCTAGCGCAGCAGGCAAAAACCATGCTAATGCACAGTAGAATTAGTCTACTGCTCATTAGCATCACAAAAAAGCATGCACCAGCACTAATGCGCAGTAGCACTGATTACGGTGCATTAAGTTAGTACCTGTTATTACAGGTACTAAACTTGCATGTCAAGACACACCCTGTAAGTGCCATTTTATCCTCCACATTACAGAATTGATACTGATGACCTCTGAATGCACAGGGGAAATGGACATGACCAATTCCACAGGCCCTGGAGACACTCTACAATGGGTTCACAGTTTGGGATGAGGTGACATTTTACAGTGGCTTCTTCCCTTAAAGTTAATATATCTGCACAGTAAGGTTACAGTGTGCAAGCTCCCAGCTACGTGATGAATTCCTCTGCTATAACGCATGACTTTTCCATAACATGCAACATTCCTGTCTCCTTTAAACAGCCTTATAGAGAAGGAGTCATGAGGTTTGGATGTAATTGGCATATGGATGTAGCTTAGGTTTTTTAATATGCAGTTTTTATAAGGCCCCTTTTATGTTTGCCTTGCTCTTTGATCTCCACTTGAAAAACGTTTTTCATGGAGTTTGTTTTAAAACACAAATAATCACTTACCACAACTAAGAACCAGCAAATGGTTCTGGAAAAGAAGAAAAGAGAGAAAACCAAAGAGAATCCATGAGCTGATGGAGAAACCCTGAAAGATGTTTTAGAAGCAGCTTGTAATGGTGCATTTGCAGGACTCTTCATCATATTAATTCTCCTGTTGCATCTGTGTTCTCAGATATGGCAATAATGACAAGGAAGCCTGTACTAGATTTTTAAAAAGGGAATTTTTAATAGAAGTTGGTCCATTACATTGTATTCAGGAGTGTGATGTTATGATATGGTATACAGTAAGGGGAAATATAGTCACTAATTACAAATACAATCTGAAAATAAACTTTTACATTTAAGCACAACCATACGTATGAGTTGTGGAATTGAACTAATAATGGCTACTCACATTCTGCTGGTGGGGACAATCGACCAAACTAAAACCGTTCTCAGGGAATTGAACAAATAAAAGTAGCCACTGGTCTAGCAGGGCAAAATCAGTCTAACAAATCTCTATAGGAGAATTAGGAACAGACTTGTGGCTTGGTGAGTGAACAAGGTATAAACTGCGGTATTTTGGTGAAATGAAGTTGATTAGCAGTGACCAAATGCAATGCAATTTATGGTCTTGGAACTCTTCAGTGAAATGCACCTTTGGGGTCAAGGTGTTTTTTATTATCTGGTTGGTCACCTAGAACATTAGTCTGGGTGCAGAAGTATTTCCTGTATAGCTTTTTAACACAATAGGTCTGGGAAGGTCTCCAAACAATGGAAGCTTTTTGGCCTCTAATGCTACCTTCCCTGACCTCAGTAAAAACAAACAGAAACTAAGAACATTTTAAAAATGTTAAAAGTCAATTCTTTCTGTCACTATCATTAAACTACTGTAATGTAGACTGGTTAATGATGGTGCTTCATGAGATAAGACATTAATCTCCACTTGTAATGCAAGAGCCATACAACTCGCTTCTGCCTTAATCTCTCATAAATTATGGGCTCTTCTGTGATTCATAAAACAAATAAATCACACCTCTAAGGCTATCATCTATTTATTACTGCTTTTTAAATGTTCAAGATTGTAAAAAAAAAAAACAGTCTCTCTCTTGCCAAGTATTGCCAGGTACTAAGTTACATCTGAAAATGAAGCCCCAGATCCAGCAGAAAGTTTTACATTGATTTAATCTCTGGTCCGAAGTGCTGACAGCCCCGTTGAGGCTGATGAGGGTTTGTGTGTGTGTCTGTGAAAAGGTCCACAAAGCAGTGAACCCTGCATGGACCTATGCAGGGTTGATGAATGAATGAACCAACAGTTCAAATTGTCACCTGCCAGGAGACTATCATCCCCACAGGCCAGATGAGCAGCATGGGGTCAGTCTGCAGGTGAGATCCAGTGGACTGGCCCAAACCTGCATGCCATATGCAGCTGTACACTGGCCCCACGTGCCCAGATCCAGTCACAGATTGACCCCATACACTGGCTCAATTGCATGCCAGCACAATCTAGTGCATAAACCATTCTTTCTGGCCTGCAGAGTTCCCCATGGGTTCAGAAATTTGGTAGTAGGGGAGTGGCAGTCAATTTTGCCACCAGTCTCCTGTCACCAAGTTTATGGTCCCATGGACCCCTCCGTGGGCTACATGACATGGCTCCACAGGTTGGATCTGACTTGCAGGCTGGAGGATAAGCATCCCTGCTTTAGAGTCTTTCAGGAGAAAGCTCCCTCTGGCCCCTTTCTTGAAGCAGTTGCACATTGCATGGACTGGTTATAAAATCTTTGGGGAGGAGAGAAATGTCCTGCCTCTTGCTGTCTCCCTGTTAGGTAGGTTTATGAGGGTCTAGAAAAAACCCAGAAACTGTCTGTAAAAGTTTCAAGGATTGGATGGTGTGACACAATGGGCACGTCTACACATGCATGTGATCTGAGATCAGTTTATTTGTGAGTAAACTACTTAGGAGTAAATGCTCCCGGGCAGGCATCTACACATGCAGGGAAGCAGGAGCAGATTTGCTGCTAATGATGGCAAACTGCTCCTGCTTCCTGGGGCCCTGCAGTGGTGGGCCCCTGCTACCACCAGGAGCTCTAGGTCCCCCTGGGTGCTAGCCCAAGGGCTAGCAGGAAGCACCAGGCCAGGAGACAGCTGTTTTCTGGTTGAGGCAGGGGGCTGGGACCTACCACATCCCTGCAGCTCTTTCCAAGCCCCATGCCTTGATCACCCAATTGGGGCAGGCGCTAGGACCTGCTTCTGACCAGGACTGTTCTCAACCCCCACCCTGCACATTGGGTGGAGGCTGGGGAGCCTGTTCCCCACTCAGGTCCATAAGCGTGAAGCTGAGTGGGGAACAGACTCTGAGACCAGGGAGCTGGCACTGGAAGATAAGGATCTCCCAGTGCAACCCATGACCACAAAGCTGGGGCTGGGAGATAAGGATCTCCCAGCCCCCGCTCCCTGATTGCAATCTTGGAGCAGGGTGCTGCCATGGCAGGGGGACATAGTCACTGCCCAGGCTCTGATGGCAGAGCCCACCCTGGCAGCAGGCAGCTCCTGGGGGCAAGGAGCAATCTCCTACCCCCTGATGGACAGCTGACCAGGAGCAGATTTTCTCCTAGTCAGTCATCTATATGATCAGCTACTGCGCTGTTACTAATTAAAAGTAAATTTGCTACTTGCATTTGCAGGTAGCAAATTTACTTGCAATCAGTGAGGTTTACTGTGTAGTAAGCATGTGCACATGCTTACTTTGCAGTAAACTATGCTACATGAGATGCAGTTAAACATCTCATGTAGACGTGCCCAATATGAAACCATGAAAAATCTAGTCACTAACTACAAGTACATGGCAAGCTAAAAACAAAATGTTATAATTCCTCAAGTGTAACAATACCCATGAGTTATAGGTATTATAACACCACCCCTGCCACCTTTCTTCTGAGGTCTAGTATGCAAAAACTGGAAATGTTGGGAAAATATTTAAAAGAAACTTGTTTATGTGAAATGTTCTCTCTCAAAATGAAAAAGTAAGAATTCTAAAAAATATGTTAATGTTGAACTTGAGTCTTTCAAATGCTTTTGAATATTTGACAAGTGTTTCATATTAAACTATTTTATTTTGAAATATTCTACTAAGTAATTGCAGCTCCTATATAGATTGTGCATCTACATAACATAGGTGTATGTAGCCCCCTGAGACACATTATCACAGCCCCCAGTCAGTAGAGGGTGCTGTCATCTCTACTAGAACACAAGTGAATATAGTGGTGGGTTGCTGCCTGCCTGCCACTAGTTACTTCTGCCCTGGGACTGGAGTATGATATGGAGATCATATGAGTTTGGCAAAAGCAGCTGCTATCCTGAAGGTGCTTTCTTACTGACTGGCCCTAGTGAGCACTCATCTCAGTGGACTGAGAGGCCTCAATACTTTGTGTCTGCAGGGTGCAGTTTGTCTATATGCCTGTCTGGTTGTGTAGAGTTACTGAGGTCACAGGAGGAGCCCAGTGCCTACGGGGTCTTGCAGGAAAATCTTGAGGTTGGAATGGTACCTGTCTAAGTCCTGACCTGAAACTATCATGCAGACGGTGTCTACACAAAACATTTACTGTGAAGCTAACTAATTAGCTCCACCATAAACACCTGATGCACCCCCATTATGGCTCAGGAAACTAATAAACTCTGCACAGAGTTTTTTCATGCACAGCAGAGTACATGTAGATGCTGACCTGGCTGGATGCAGCACACGGTTGCTTCAGTGCGGGGGCTGCTTGCCAGCTTGCCCTGCACTGAAGCACCCTCCTTCTCCAGCCAGCCCCACTGCAACACATTGAGTCTGGTCAGAGCAGCCCCACGCTGGCAGGCCCCTTCCCAGCCAGGATTGCTCTGCCTTGGATACATGTGCTGTACCTGAATAAACTACAGAGCTTATTGATCCAGATTAATTGCATGTTCAAATGGTGCATCCGGGAGCAATTAACTCCAGAGCAATACACTCCTCAGTTTATTCAGGCACCACAATTGCAGGTTAGATGCACCCAGAGAGAAGTTTCCTCATCTCCCTCATCATTTGGCTGTATTTGTGGCCTCCATCCCTCCCCTCCCTCCCCTGCCAATACCGCAAAATTATATAGCTGGGATAATTTAGTTAGGAATGGTCCTACGTTGATCAGGGGGTTGGACTAGATGACCTCTTGAGGTCCCATTTAACCCTAATTTTCCTATGATAAAGAGATTTCCAAACACAGTCAAGATGACCAAAGATATATTTGCATGTATAAAATATTCTGCACACATTAAAAATTCTCTCTTGAGTGAGAGAGAAAGTCAAGAAGAAGAGCATGATATAAGTGGCACTGAAAGTGGTTTGTACTTAAACATTCTCAGTTTAAAAGTTCTGCTTCTGTGACACCAGCATCTGGAAGTATGTGTACTCAAGTTCAAGTCTTCAGTGATCAGGAAAACAGCAGGCTTTTGCAAAGACTCTCAACAGTAATTTCAGTTATAGTCAAGATGACACTTGAATATCAACACAAAAATTGACCACCTTCTGCAACAGCATTCTATGTTTTCTGTTCTCCATTGTCAGTCAATGAAAACAGCTATTGGCAGGCAGCATTTAAAGTATTAAGGCCATTATATCAGTTACCTAGCAGACACTCTTTGAGCCAGTCTCTTCTGCACTCAGAATATGAGTGTATGATGCAAACTGTGCAAGGAAAAAATCAATGAAGCACTTTGTCTCACAGTACTTAGTAGGGTGGAAAAATGTACAGGGAGAAGGTATCCTAAACACTGTGATTACACCTCAGTCAATTTTTCACAAGAGGATTGATACAGGAGAGAACAAACATGCCTTTGAGTACATTGTAGTGAAATATGTGAAATACTGAGAAGACCTGAAAATGGAGAAAATATTTTCTGTGCTGACTGACAATGCCAGTGATGAGAAAAATTTGGGCCATCACAATGGGCCAATGGCTGCACATTACCCCTATAGCTTGTGCTTCTCATGGCCCAGCCCTGATTCTTGATTTCATGAAGCTGGACCCAATTGAAAATCTACATAGAAGAGCAAAAGAAATTATAAAGTCTGTAAAAAATACTTATAGGCCTGCAGTTTTTAAGGAGGAGGAGGAATAAAAGCCTGGTGCAAATTGAGTGTTAAAACTGAAACTTTCTGGCAAAACAAAATGGAGAAGTATAGTGATATCATTTGAAAGTTTATTAAAAACAGAGATCTTCAGGAAACAGTGTTAACTGAATATCTTAAACCGATTGAAACTTCACAGCTTGTGCTGGATGAGAATAACTTCTGGGTTAACCAGCAGAACTTGCTGAAGATATTACAACCAGTTGCTCCTGCAAGCACTATATCTGAATCAAGCAACACTTTCTATTTGGAAGTGTCAGTTGATACTTAATAGTTTTAGAGATGTTGGTTTTACACATCTGTAGTTGAGTCACAGTGTTTAGTGTAAGATAAATCATTATGGATGAAACTGAAAGCAACAGAGACAATCTTTTACAAAAAACGGAAATGTCTTCTCCTAGACCTGAATATCACAAACGAAAAGCTGTAAGAGAAGCCTGCAGTGTAAAGCAACTTCAAGCTTCTTTTTTTCATTTGCATCTGATGCATTGAGATCTTCCAGTTGTGAATGTTCATCCAACTAAGACATTACTGTACTTGCTTCTGAATATAGCCTTTATAATAAATATAGTATACTTGGAGCATTGTTGTAGCCATGATGGTCCAGGAAATGCACAAGAGCCAAGAGTTGTTGGGTATTTTTCCCTTGTGGTATCTTTTATTGGACCAACTGTATAGTTAGGAGACGTCAGACAATTTTGAGTGCACAAAGTACCCTTCTGGACCTGAGGAAGAGCATTGCATACCTGAAATCTCATTCGACATTTCTTTCTACTCTGTATTGTTCCACTAAAAGATATTATGGCTTCAGAAAGATTTTCTTTCTTCTGATGGGTCTGAAAGAAGAGAACGAGAAGGTGAGGCAGCTTCATTCATGGTGGTGGGTATGTCTCTGAGCAATAGTAACTTGATGCAACTACAGAGATAATCAGGGAATGTGGGGGAATTTATAAATGATGAAACCTGGCACATCAGTGTCCTGAAAGAGCCTCACAGTGACCTAAACAAATTGGAGGATTGGGTCAAAAGGAATCTCTTGAGGTTCAGCAATGACAGGTGCAGAGTCCTGCACTTAGGACAGAACAATCCCATGCAGGCTTGGGGGCTGACTGGGCAGTAGCTCTGCAGAAAAGGACCTGAGGCTTACAGTGGACAGTAAACTAAATATGAGCCAGCAGTGTACTCTTGTTGCCAAGAAAGCTAATGGCATACTGGGCTACATTGGTAGGTATGTTGCCAGTAGGTCAAGGGAAGTGATTCTTCCCCTCTATTCAGCACTGATGAGGCCACATCTGGAGTACTGTGCTCAGTTTTGGGCCCCCACTACAGAAAGGATGTGGACAAATTGGAGGGAGTCCAGCAGAGGGCGACAAGAATTGTGAGGGGCTGCAGGACATGACTTATGAGGAAAGACTGAGGGAACTAAATTTATTTAGTCTAAAGAAGGAGAAAGGCTGAGGTGGGACTTAATGGCAGCCTTCAACTACCTGAAGGCAGAAAATCAAGATGGAATGGAAATTGGAAAGAGGATGGTGCTAGACTCTTCCCAGCGGTAGCAGATGACAGAGCAAGGAGCAATGGTCTCAAGTTGCAGCAAGGGAAGTTTAGGTTAAATATTAGGAGAACATTTCTCACTAGGAGGGCAGTAAAACACTGAAACAGGTTACCCAGAGAGGTGGTGGAAGCTCCATCCTTGGACCTAGCTGGACAAAGCTTTGGCTGGGCTGATCTAGTTGGGGATGGTCCTGCTTTGAGCAGGGGGTTGGACTAGAGGACCTCCTGATGTCCCTTCCAGCCCTAACTTTCTTTGATTCTATGAAATGACCAATACTCAATGACACAGTTTAGTATTTGCTTGTGAATCCTGGACCAGCGCAAATAAATTGTAAGGATTTTCCATTGGGTAGCAATGGAAGTAAAAAATCAACTTTCCCTTCTTCATGACACTTTTCAAATGGGGAATGTGAGAAGTGAGATTGGTTTCTCTTTTCCACTTCATCTGATTGTTTATTTTTTTATGCTACAAATTGTTTAACTCCAGAGATTTTGCTTTAACTGGGCATGAGGGTCCAGACTCAAAAACCTATATTGAGTACACTAGTAAAATATGAGAAATCGGCAGACCATATTAACATTCATTAAGTCTGGAGAGATTTAGATATTAGTCTAAAAGAAGAGTATACAATTGATAAAGAAAGCCAGTGCCAAATTAATTCTTTGATAGAACATTGGCAAGCTGTTTTGGAACAGCTCTGATTTTATCAGGCTGCAGAGAATTTTAAAAAAATTAAACCATTCCACTATAAGGTTCAATGGAAAAGCTCATTTCATCTCACAAGAGGAATTTTTTTTAATTTGTAGGATTTCTTGGGAAATATGACCTTGTGACGAAAGAACATCTCCAACAAATTACCTCACGGGAAATTCACGATCCGCATTCTAACCAAAAATGTTCAAAATGAAACTATTCAAAGTCTTGGAAATATGATCAAGAAGGAAATTATTTCTGCCTTGAAATCTACCATGTATTATTCTGTTATTCTTGGCATTAGTAAATGATTGTTAAATTTTGCTTCTGCAGAAGAATCAACTTAATGTGTGAGAGAAGGTGATGGTTACAATCAAAGAATATATTGTTGGATTTTGAACATGACAGATTCTTGTGGTTTTGGAATGACAGCATTTCTCCTCAAACAATTAAAAGAAACGATCATCTCAGTGATTTGAGAGATCAGGACTATGACAATGAGACAAATCTGAGAGGCAGAATTCAGAATGGAATTCAGGAACTTAACAAAAGGAAGTGTTTTGTTGTATGAATACGCAGTCTTTGAATCTTGTATTCTGTGCTGTGAGTTGTTGCATTGCAGCTATAGTTTGCACAGCATTGTTCAAAATGTTTATCCTTTTTCATGGCCTTGGCATAGTGTTGGGATTTTATAAGCTTAACATGTGATCAAATTGTTTCTGGAAGGTTGTGACCCTTTAGTTTAATCTATTGTAACCTAAAGAGATGCACAGAAACTAAAACTCAGTGATGCCAAATGCTGGCTCACAAAACATGCAATTGTAAATCCCTGTGCAGTGTGCTACTTTACCTGTGAGGGTGACTTGTGAAAATATATAATGCTAAAGTGTTTCAGGAAGCTGAAGTGGACGTTGAACAAATAATGCATCAGTTAAAAGTCTCAACGGGTGCTTATACAAGTGATTGGAAAGCACTTCCAATTGCACTGTAACTTTTGTGCTTTACACAAAGCACTGAAAGTTATAGCATAATCAAACTTAACAGACATTCAGGATTTGGTGGTGGGAGCTCAGAGCCTCCATGCACTGGCCAAGGCCAGGGGGCAGGGGGCACTGTCACATACCTCATGGCATGCTCCGCAGGCTCCCTAGGCTACAGGACAGTGCCTGAGCCAGTAGTGACATTCTCTCTCCCTGGGGATTTCCCATTGTGGAGGGGGCTATCTCTAGGGGAGGACCCAATGAGTGCAGCCAACTGGCAAAATCACCCTTTTGGGGTGGGGGAGGCGCAAAGCCAAGCCCCATGGGCCTGGCCTAGCTCCAGTAAGGTCCCTGCAGGGGTAGCTGGGGGAAGCACCTTCTCCTACCCTTCCCTTCCATGGAGAGAAGAGTCTGTTTCCCGTCTGTGTCAGCCCCAAAGATGGAGCTGGGTTGGTGTTTGCCTGTGCGAGCTCCAGCCCAGCTCTGCCCCACAAAGCCACATAGGATGTGGGTGGAATCACCCAAAATTAACCCTCACAGGGAACCTGTACACAGGTTCACAATTCTTCCTGAAATTTTTCTGGGTCTTCCCCGATTTTGGGGAATTTTTCTGGGTCTTCCCCGATTTTGGGGAATTTTTGAGTTAAATTGTAGAGATCACCTGGAGTCCAGGGTGCATGCACGGTTACTATATTTTGTCCATCGGTGCCAATGCCTGGCATTTGTCTTAGGGGGTAAACTTGTGCAGCTCGGGATCTAAGATTGATGGGAGATCTTTCCATGCCTATTCCCATTCTTCTAAATACACCTGTGGTGGGTTGTGACCCAGGAGTAAATTGCCACACTGGTGATGATTGAGTGGCAGATATGGTGGATGAGTCCGGACTATTAAGCTCCGTGGATGGATTTACTGAAGGAGCTTCAGCTAATGAGTTACTAGCCTGGGCTGCAGCCTGATGTTGAACCGGTTGTTGCTGATGTGGGAGTCCCAGGAAAGCAGGGTTCGAACAAAGGTCAAGGATATCCTCTGCTGGCTCCGGTGGTGGGGGCGCCCCGGGCAATGCTGGATACATCGGAGCGGTGGCCGGCGTGTAATTTGGGGGAGCAGCCAATTTCTCCCGAACAGCTTGTAACTGCTGTTTTAATTTTTCTTGAGAGTCTTTTAGGCTCCTAGTTTGAGATTCTGTCCGCCTTTTGGACATTTCATCATACCAATAAAAGAACGCGTCCCACTGGTTTTGTGGTGTTTTGGATCCACGGGACTCTAAAGCCCCTCTTAAGTGCACTATTTTATCCTGATCAAATGTTCCTTCTTGTGGAAAATGCTTCACAGGATCATCCCTAGTATACCAGTTCCACTTATCCAGGTACTTGCAAGCCTCGGGAGAATAGTGTGTGTACATAAAGTACGCCGGAGTCCCCTTAGGGGGGACGGGAACTTGTTTAGACTGACTCGTTCCCATTTTCAGTCACACAGGGAGACGTAGGAGAGGCTTATTTAGGATGTCCGGGCCGCTCAGTGCCTTGCCCCGCAGTTTTTCACTGCCCAGACAAAAGGCTTCTGACCCGACACCGGCTCATAAAATGGAAATGGGAAGGGAAACACAAGAGGAATCCTTTCACTCCTGCTCTCGGCAGAAGCTACTGGGACAAGGGGTTTGGAAAAGACAAAATCACTCAGACGCCCTGTCCACTGGGTCACGAGGTTTCAGCTGGGCCCCCTTGCTTTCGACGCTACCTTTTTTAGGCAGAATCGGGGCGGCTAGACCCAGCCTTAGTCCCAGACCTGGTCAGTGGCTCATTTTTCTAAATGCACACACACACATTTATTCAATCACTGGGAAGCCCTGTCCACTGGGTCACGAGGTTCCAGTTGGGCCCCCTTGCTTTCAAAACTGCCCTGTCAGGCAGAATTGGGGCGGCTGAACCCAACCGTAGTCTCAGACCTGGTCAGTGGCTCATATTTCTAAATACACACACATGCACATTCATTCAGTCAGCCAGACCTCCTCCCCCACACCGCCTTAGTTAATTAACGACAAGCCCGATGTGCTGTAGGATGAAGGTGCTTCATACAGTTTCTCCCTAAATAAAACGTACGTTACCAAACACAAAATGGGATCCTTTACCAGACAGAAAATTTTAGCCGGCAGTAAGGTTCAGACTGACCTGTTTTAACAAGGTTCAGATCCAGTTACCACGGCCAAGTTGGGAGCCTACAGGCAGTCCTCCTCCGAAACCCCAATAGAGATTTTGAATTAGGTCTCTTACCTCTCAAGTTTGGCGCCTCGGGGTTCGGGGGGGGCAGTCTGCGGTCCTCCTTTCTCAGCCTGTGTTCTGGATCCGAGTCACGGCACCAGGAATTGTCGTGGAAACACACGCAGCATACTTTTGGGTCAGGTCAGCAGAAGCTTTTATTCAAAAGAAACTACAGCTGTAGGGGGGACTCCAAAGTGACATGGATCTCCCAAGCACTTGGAAGGGGTCCCCCCCCAAGAGCAAAATCAGGAGGCTTATATACTTTTTAACAGTTGCTTACAACTCACGTGATCATATAGTGAAATTAGCATGAAAAGCGGCTATAACATTACTTCATTATTTCTTTGCTGTAATCAGGATGGGAACTAATGGGGGAGGCGAGGTTAGTTCACAAACCTCCTTCTTGCACCTGCAAATCAGAGTTGTACATACTTTTTGCTATCTTCAAGGCCGCGGTGAGCGAAGCAGTTGCAGAGGAGTTACAAAGAACAAACACTTTCTCTTATCTGTTCTACTATACAGAGCCAGCAATTCTCCACAAAGCGGTTATGTCATCTTATAACTAAAATAGTCAAAGTTTAAGGCATATATTTTTTCTGATTCCACAGTTCCCCCCCCTTTGAGACTATTTAGTCTCACTTTACCCTTAAATTTTTATTCTCATGAGCCCCTCTATTTCATCGTGCAGCCTTTCATGTTTTCTTTCAATCTGCTCACACTTTTGTAACACCATTATTCTAGACTCTGCTGTGGGTTTTCTTGCCTTGCTAAAGCTTCTCCTGCTGGCTTTCACGCAGCAGAGGATCAGTTGCACTAAGACATAAAACATTATCAGAACTATCAAGACAAACAATATTCCATACAGGATTTTCTTGCCAAGGGCCCCGGAATCTGGGAGCCAGGAGGTTAGCCAAGACCACATTTCTTTTAGACCCCAGTCAGTATTTTCTGAGGCCACTTGATGTAAGACCCTTAACTGACTTCGGATTTTACGAATGTCAGTTTCAATTCGCATGTCCTGATTGACATAGACACAACAGGTGGAGTTTACTAAGGCACATACTCCTCCCTGGGATACCAATAGGTAATCTAGGGCTACGCGGTGTTGTATAGTTACTTGTGAGATCTGGGAGATCTCTTCTTGCAGAGCCTGAATTGCATCCGCAGTGGCATTTCCCATAGCTTCCATTGTGGCTGAAATGTTAATTATGGCTAGTTCCAATTCTCTTACTCCAAGCCACGGTATGAAGGTTCTCACAAATTGATGGAACCCTGTGTTTCTGGTAGCTAAGGGGTTAACCGCCCTTTTCATGTGATGGTTGAAATTTTTTACTTGTTCCAGATATATTGTACTATGCATTTCAAAACCAGGGATAACACGTCCAAGAGTGCATGCCCCCACCCAATTCCAGGGCAAGATTTTATGAGCCCTGTTTCCGCAGAGCCAGTAAAGGCCTGGGGCAGAAAGGGTACTCAAATCTCGACAGGTGTTGTGCCATATCCGGCACTTTCGATTAATATGCATCGTATAGGACGGACCACGTTCAGCTGTTATCCTGCTGGACCGAGATATATTACAAGAAGTAAAATTGGAGTCAATGTAAAATTCCGATCTGTTTGCAATGAGAGCAACATGAGGTTCCTTAGAAAAGTTGTAGACCATGAATCCTGTACAATTGAGAGAGGGTACATTACCCAACAGGATTCCACTGGTGCTATTGGGGCTATAATCTAGAGTAGTTAGGCAATGAGGGTAGTGTCCTACAGGTGTGGCTTTATTATAAGCTCCGGTGTTGTTGGATCTGTAACAGAAAGGCGCCTCTACTCTTGGGGAGATTATCCAGTTAGCAGGGGCGGCCCTCCATTCTTTAGGAGCGGACCGATGGGCAGCTAACGAGTAGTGTCTAACGAAGCCGCCGTTTATTGTTCCCCATTGCCGGAGGGATATTGGTACTCCGATCATTGGGATTCCTTGTTGTAGGTGCGCTGGGCTGTGAGAGCATATCCAGCAGTCACTTTTATTTCCAGCTTGAGCCACCGTACGGGAGATCTGCAAGTACAAATTTTTCTCCCACCCCCCTTGGGTGATACTGAGATACCCAAGTGTGATATATAAGGATATCAGTGCCATTTTTAGATACAGGAGGGACAAAGAATTTTAACAACAAACATAACCAGCACCAGAAA
>NW_005841865.1:613872-628511 GCF_000455745.1 Alligator sinensis
TGGCTTGGCAGGGTTCAAGATGATACGCACTGGTTCAGCACTCAGCATGTGCCCCACTTCATTTGCATGGGTGGACCACAGCTGTGGAGGTACTCGTGCCAACAGTTCCTCTTGCAAGTAGGAAGTGTCAGGTTCAGAGTACTCCTGGGTTAGCAAAGCCACAAGCTCAGTTTCCCTATGTTCTGGTACCTCAAGGTAAACACCATCTGGGCTACAATAAATCACGCATCCCAGTTTACACAACAAATCCTTACCAAGAAGGTTGACAGGTGCACAGGGGCTAAGAAGAAAGGCATGATTTTCAGACAAAGGGCCAATAGAGATGGAGACAGGTTCAGAGACGGGATGTGGGATAGGTTGTCCGCCTATACCGACAGCATTTATAGTTTCAGGAGAATAAGGTAGAAAAGGAAACTCAGCAGCCTTTAGCGTGGAGCGGGATGCTCCGGTGTCGACAAGACAGGAGACAGGTTTACCAGAAATAAGGCATTCAACAAACGGACCAGATTGGTCAGTAGCAAGCAAAGGAGCGATGATGTCACTGTCCCTCAGGCTGTCCTATTCAACACTGGGAAAATTGACAGGAAGTGGAGGTGGGGGCAGGGACTGGGGTCTGGGTCCTTGGCCGGGGCGCTTGGGGCATTCTGATTTCCAATGTCCTTCTTGCTTGCAATAATGACATTGGTTCCCATAGCCTGGGTTTTGTGGGCTCAAGGATCTATCTCTTCCCCTGAATCTACCCGGGCCTCCCCTTCCCCGTCCTCGTCCCCTTCCTCTACCTGGACCCTGCAACTGAGAAATCTGTAAGGCCATTAACTTAAACTCGGCATTGTCTTTAGACCGTTCCAATTTGTTATGAAAATGGTTAGCCGCAGCAAGGACTTCAGTCAAATCTTTAGTTTCCCAGCCAATAATTACTGTTTGAATTTTCTCAGCAATTTTAGGGTTAAGTCCCTGGATGAATGCTGCCACTATTGCTTGTTTAGCATTTCCGACTGGGTTATCCATTCCTGAGTATCGTTCAAATGCCTGTTTGAGGCGTTCCAAATAGTCACTGGGGTGTTCATTTTTGTTTTGTTTACAGGTATTTATTTTGGTCCAGTCTGCCTTTTTTGGGCAAATTGTGAGAACTGCCTGAACCAAAGCATTTCTCTTGTCAATAAAGTCTTGGCCAATCCCTGGGTTTTGATCTGGCCAAGTACAGGCAGCATACAGACGTAGCATAGTTTCCTTGGGCAAAATCGATCGCATGAGCTGATTAATGTCAGCCCATGTTGGATTATAACAATTTATAACAGTCTGCAATTCTTCCTGAAATTTTTCTGGGTCTTCCCTGATTTTGGGGAATTTTTGAGTTAAATTGTAGAGATCACCTGGAGTCCAGGGTGCATGCACGGTTACTATATTTTGTCCATCGGTGCCAATGCCTGGCATTTGTCTTAGGGGGTAAACTTGTGCAGCTCGGGATCTAAGATTGATGGGAGATCTTTCCATGCCTATTCCCATTCTTCTAAATACACCTGTGGTGGGTTGTGACCCAGGAGTAAATTGCCACACTGGTGATGATTGAGTGGCAGATATGGTGGATGAGTCCAGACTATTAAGCTCCGTGGATGGATTTACTGAAGGAGCTTCAGCTAATGAGTTACTAGCCTGGGCTGCAGCCTGATGTTGAACCGGTTGTTGCTGATGTGGGAGTCCCAGGAGAGCAGGGTTCGAACAAAGGTCAAGGATATCCTCTGCTGGCTCCGGTGGTGGGGGCGCCCCGGGCAATGCTGGATACATCGGAGCGGTGGCCGGCGTGTAATTTGGGGGAGCAGCCAATTTCTCCCGAACAGCTTGTAACTGCTGTTTTAATTTTTCTTGAGAGTCTTTTAGGCTCCTAGTTTGAGATTCTGTCCGCCTTTTGGACATTTCATCATACCAATAAAAGAACGCGTCCCACTGGTTTTGTGGTGTTTTGGATCCACGGGACTCTAAAGCCCCTCTTAAGTGCACTATTTTATCCTGATCAAATGTTCCTTCTTGTGGAAAATGCTTCACAGGATCATCCCTAGTATACCAGTTCCACTTATCCAGGTACTTGCAAGCCTCGGGAGAATAGTGTGTGTACATAAAGTACGCCGGAGTCCCCTTAGGGGGGACGGGAACTTGTTTAGACTGACTCGTTCCCATTTTCAGTCACACAGGGAGACGTAGGAGAGGCTTATTTAGGATGTCCGGGCCGCTCAGTGCCTTGCCCCGCAGTTTTTCACTGCCCAGACAAAAGGCTTCTGACCCGACACCGGCTCATAAAATGGAAATGGGAAGGGAAACACAAGAGGAATCCTTTCACTCCTGCTCTCGGCAGAAGCTACTGGGACAAGGGGTTTGGAAAAGACAAAATCACTCAGACGCCCTGTCCACTGGGTCACGAGGTTTCAGCTGGGCCCCCTTGCTTTCGACGCTACCTTTTTTAGGCAGAATCGGGGCGGCTAGACCCAGCCTTAGTCCCAGACCTGGTCAGTGGCTCATTTTTCTAAATGCACACACACACATTTATTCAATCACTGGGAAGCCCTGTCCACTGGGTCACGAGGTTCCAGTTGGGCCCCCTTGCTTTCAAAACTGCCCTGTCAGGCAGAATTGGGGCGGCTGAACCCAACCGTAGTCTCAGACCTGGTCAGTGGCTCATATTTCTAAATACACACACATGCACATTCATTCAGTCAGCCAGACCTCCTCCCCCACACCGCCTTAGTTAATTAACGACAAGCCCGATGTGCTGTAGGATGAAGGTGCTTCATACAGTTTCTCCCTAAATAAAACGTACGTTACCAGACACAAAATGGGATCCTTTACCAGACAGAAAATTTTAGCCGGCAGTAAGGTTCAGACTGACCTGTTTTAACAAGGTTCAGATTCAGTTACCACGGCCAAGTTGGGAGCCTACAGGCAGTCCTCCTCCGAAACCCCAATAGAGATTTTGAATTAGGTCTCTTACCTCTCAAGTTTGGCACCTCGGGGTTCAGTGGGGGGCAGTCTGCGGTCCTCCTTTCTCAGCCTGTGTTCTGGATCCGAGTCACGGCACCAGGAATTGTCGTGGAAACACACGCAGCATACTTTTGGGTCAGGTCAGCAGAAGCTTTTATTCAAAAGAAACTACAGCTGTAGGGGGGGATTCCAAAGTGACATGGATTTCCCAAGCACTTGGAAGGGGTCCCCCCCCAAGAGCAAAATCAGGAGGCTTATATATTTTTTAACAGTTGCTTACAACTCACGTGATCATATAGTGAAATTAGCATGAAAAGCGGCTATAATGTTACTTTATTATTTCTTTGCTGTAATCAGGATGGGAACTAATGGGGGAGGCGAGGTTAGTTCACAAACCTCCTTCTTGCACCTGCAAATCAGAGTTGTACATACTTTTTGTTATCTTTAAGGCCGCGGTGAGCGAAGCAGTTGCAGAGGAGTTACAAAGAACAAACACTTTCTCTTATCTGTTCTACTATACAGAGCCAGCAATTCTCCACAAAGCGGTTATGTCATCTTATAACTAAAATAGTCAAAGTTTAAGGCATATATTTTTTCTGATTCCACACTGGCATGTTCCTGTGGCAAGCAGAGAATATAGATTTATAAGTTTTATAAGCTTATAAATACATATTTGCATTCTTCAATGGCCCAGTCTTGGTCAGTGGGTCTTTCTTCATTTTCAGTTGAAAACCACTTTGCAAAAAAGCATTGATCCAAAAGGTGTGAGGTGACTATTGTGCACGCCCTCAAAAATTAACAGATTCCTTGTCCCTGTGTGAGTCTACATTGTTATATTCAGGGTGTCATTTACATAATATTCTTCCCTTGCTTATATGTTTGCATATGTGGTGACAGCTCAGATCTCACTGTGGGACAGCATTTTTTCAGGCATATTTCTGTGACTTCTTGTGCAAATTTGGTCCACAATACCCTTACTGCAACTCCAATGTTTGTAAGAAGTATTAATTCAAAGCCATGTCTGTATACTGAAAGAGAGAGAATATGGACCATACCTTATGTAAGAACACTAAGATATTTATGCCTTCCAAAGAACTGTCTTTGGGTCCTTAAGATCTCTTATTTCACTGGATAGTACTACATTTCTGTAACTAACAAAGATATCTTCTGTTATGACTTATCAAGAGGCATTTACACAAACTGGTAAGTGGAGCAACAATCACTGATAATGACAGGATAGCTTCCTAATAAACGTATTTCACAGAATCATAGACCTAGAGAAACTGGGCTACATTAGTAGGAGCATTGCCAGTAGATCAAGAGAAATGGTTCTTCCCCTCTATTCAGCACTGGTGAGGCCACATCAGGAGTACTGTGTCCAGTTTTGGGCCCCCCACTACAGAAAGGATGTGGACAAATTGGAGAGAGTCCAGCAGAGGGCAACCACAATGGTTAGGGGGCTGGGTCATATGACTTATGAAGAGAGGTTGAGGAAAGTGGGCTTATTTAGCATGAAGAAGAGAAGACTAAGAGGGGATTTAATAGCAACCTTCAACTACCTGAAGGGATGTTTGAAAGATGATGGAGCTGGACTGTTCTCAGGGGTGGCAGATGCCAGAACATGGAGCAATGGTCTCAAGTTGCAGCAAGGGAAGTTTAAGTTGGATGTAAGGATTACCTTTCTAACTCAGAGGGTAGTAAAATACTGGAACAGGTTACCCAGAGAGGTTATGGAATCTCCATCCTTGGTTTTTAAGACTCAGCTAGACAAAGCCTTGGCTTGGAGTTGGAGATGGTCCTGCTTTGAGCAGGCGGTTAGACTAGATGACCTTCTGAAGTCCTTCCTAACCCTAATTTTCAATGATTCTATGAAATGAGTTTATTAGGAAGTTTTCCTGTCATTATCAGTGATTGTTGCTCCATATATCAGTTTGCCTAAGTGGCTCTTGGTAAGTCATAACAGAAGGTATACTTGATGAGGAAATCTGCCTCCTTTAGTTATGACTATGTTCTCAGAGTTCTGCCGTTATATTGTATTGCTCTTTTACCACTCTATGGAATTTTGCCTTTTCTAATTTCATACAGGCTAATGCAGACGCTCTAGCAGCTTGGCCACTTCACAGATTGACACGTATGTTGAGCAAAAGGCCCTTGACTGTCTAGACAACTAGTTGTGAAATTCTGCTTTGTTTCTTTGGTTTGTGGTCCATGGGGATATGAACACTGCTTTTTCTATGCTACTTAAAGGGACTCTGTCAATACCAGTGGGCCAAAATTTGGATCAACTTTTTCTGGTATCTGCCAATTATTTTTGTGTTTTGGAATCAAACTAAAAAATGTCTCAGTGCTGTCTCTTACTAAATTAATACCAGCAACTCAGCATACCCCAACACCAATACAAGGATGTGATGTACACAGTAGACAGTACACAATTTGCAAAAGAGCAAAAATGAAAATAAACACAGCGAGTTTAGGAATATCAGTCTAGCAGGAATTATGTTATCCATAGGTTCTTGGCTCAGTTTGAGAAAAGGAGTGATCTTCAATATTACAACATGGAGCTCTATAATAATGGACATCTTTTCAATTTGAAAAATTACAGCCTTACATCAGGATTAAGTTTATTTTTATAAAATGTGATTATCATTTTTGGAACTCAGTGAAACTATAAGAAATAATGACAAGAGATTGACCAAACATACACAGATAATTTGAAGATTAAAAAAAAATCTTATTATTACTTTATTAAAAGTTTTTTGTATGTTAATAATGATAAAACTTTTTAAGCACATTTAACTAAAACAACATATCTAGACAGTATCATTTCACAACTACTTAAACAAATAAACATTATCAGCATTGTAAGGATACTGCAATTGATTGTAATCAGCAACATGGAATAAATTTCATCTTTCTCCAGATTTATTTCTGAATCTCCGAGCATTAAACCATATAAAATATCTTGAGTTGCATAAGAACATTCTGGTTGCTGTGCTGACTTTTGTCAGGTTGTAATTGCAACATCACCCAATCGCTCCTGTGACTAGATTCTCCACTTCCTTGCATTATGTCCAAAAAAGTGTATAAACTGTTACCAGCTCAGGACAGTAAAATTAACACCCATTTCATAATCCTTTTGCACAGATGTAAACTTGACCTTTGCACACCATGCAAGTCCATGTGCTGGCAACCTGTTGCCCATGTGCTAAATCTGGCTTGCAAAGTTGGCTATTGGCAGCATTTCTGGAATAGCTAGCTTGCACGTTGGTGGCAATTTGGTGATGGGGAGAAACAGAGGTGGTGGAAGCTGGACTGAAGCACTGGCCTGTCTCAGACAGAATTTTACTTCAGCCCAACACACTTGAATGCTGCTGACTGCTCTTCCAGGAGATGGATAATCAGCCCCTGGGAGTCTATCATTACTGGATTTTACCCAAAGCCTCCTGATCCATAGAAGCAACAGCTCAGATGTATCAGACTCCTGTTTGAGTCCCTACTGTGCCCTCTCATTCGGAGCAGGTACATAAATCTCAGCATTACACATCCAAGTTTAGTGCCTCAGCAGCCAGCAATTGGCTGCTCTGGAGTGGGACACTGTTAACATCTCCAGTCAAAAATATTCAGTCTATATCAAGCAGAATAGGCATTTGAATTTCTTGTATCCCAAGTGAATGCCCTGACCTCAGGATGATTAGCTTTACTAGGCTAGGAGTGGGGCTTTTGTCATGATGCCAACTGGATTTCTGTTTGTTTGTTTTTGTTTGTTTGTTTAATTTGAACATATTGAATGATTTTATGATATAAGAAAATTATTTCCTGCCTACTTCTACTCCTAAATTACCTAGGCACTTTTGAAAGTTTATTTTATTCTTTTCCTTTTTTTCTAGGGCTGTGCAAAACGGCACTGTTCTGTTTCGACTTGCGTTTCAATGTTTCAACAGAACAGTGTTTCATTTCAAATTTCATTTTGATTCAGAACTGCTGTTCCATTTCATTTTGTTAAAACAGTTTCGCTGTTTCAATGTTGTTTTGAAGTTTTGCCCATAGGCTATAATGGGGAAGCTCAAAACAGCCTATAACTTTGTCATTTCTGGCCTGATTTGGATGAAACTTGCAGCAATGGTAGCCCCTTCTGAGGGCATGAAGTCTGCCAAGTCTCAAGGAGAGAAGTTTAGGGGTTTCAGGGAAACTGCACCTCAAAGTCTTGAAAGCAAAACTCATGTCATGTGTATGTGTTAAGCCACAATGGGGTCAAAACTGCAGGCATGCTAGCCCCTGCTGAGGCAACAAAGCCTGCCAAGTTTCAGGGAGATAGGTGCAGGGGTTTGGGAGAAACTGCACCTCAAGCTGTGGACAAGCAAAACTCGTGACTTGGGTGACACTGTGTGTGTGTTAAGGCGCAGCAGGGTGAAAGCTGCAGGCCTGCTAGCCCCTGCTGAGGCCATGAAGCCTGCCAGCTGTCAAGGAGATAGGTGCAGGGGGAGTCTTCTCTAGCTGCTGACAGGCAACACTCATGACATGGGTGGGTGACACTGTATGTGTGTTAAGGTGCTAACACCAAGGCAGAAAGTAGGGCAGTTCAAACAATGTTGCCTTTTATGCAGTTTTTCCATCCCTCCCCCAAAGCACTGGGATTGGAAGGGACCTCAGGAAAGGATGACAGTCACTGGCCAGCTACACAGTCAATAACGAGAGCACTCCTTCCTTGCCTTCCCACTTCTTCCCCCTCCCTCTCCTTACTTTAGTTTCTGTCTCCCTGCAGGCAAGCCCAGTTTGAGCTTCAAAACTCAAAACATTTCGAAAATTTCGAAACATTTCGACTTGCCTCATTTCATTTTGAGGCTGTTTCAAAGCTCTCTGATTCATTTCAATTTCGCTGTTTTGAGCTCAAAACATGTCAAAACAACGTCAAAATGAAACTGCTGGTGAAATTTTCCACAGCCCTATTTTTTTCTTGTGTGTATGTTTGTTCATTTTTATTTTGTTCCCCTAATGGCATTGGAAATATTTTGAACTCAAGGGTCAGATACTTTACCACTGTGTATCAATATAGCTGCATGAATTACAAGGGAGCAATGTCTTCATTACTCCCTGCTGCCAGAGATGAGGAAGATAATGCATTAATTTTTATGCACGTGTGTGTGTGTGTGTGTGTGTGTGCGCGCACACACACACACACAAACTTAACCAAGACTGCAGGTGTCTTAGTATGTAGGCAGATATATGAGTGTGTGTGTAAATATGCATATAATTATTAATGTATATGTATGGGGGGTGTATATAAAGTACATGCATGTATATGCATATACTTTTCAGAACACTCATCTGATTCCAAAAAATGTTTGACAGGTTTTAATGTTTTGATTTAAGGGGTTTATGGATTTGCAAGCAGTCTCAGCTGCAACTTAAAAAAATTAATAAAAGTTGTGCCAAATGTTTCTATTTAAAATAGGAAGTTATGTCTTCAAAAATAGTTTCTGGCATAAAGTTTCATCTGTGGTTGTGTATTTGTTTTTTTCCTGCTTTATAGGGAGTTCCCAATGTACACAGTTCTGCAGCTTCTCTTTGGTCCATGCACAGACCAACTTTGCATCAAACCAATAATTCTCTCAGGGAAGAGAGAGTTGTTGCTTTTAGCTAAAATGTTTCTTGTGAGAAGCAGACTTTGTCTTATTGGACCACCTCTCATGTAGTAGCAGAAGGAAAATGTCAGGCTTGTCACCTACAGATGATATCTTTTCATAGGGCACAGATAAAGCAGAAAGAGTTTTAGTTTACACGTAAACTTTGTACGCAAACAGGAGTCACATTGCAAAGCATCCCAGCAACAACCATATTGGAAATCTTGTGTTCAATGAATTAGCTTTATACGGGCAACAATTCTCCTTGCTTAGCTTTGGTGGAGCAGAGTAATGCTCCACTTATGTTTGCATGAAGTTGTTTTTTCCTTTATGGTTGCCAAAGTAATAATGTGTTTACCTTTGAAAAAATTCCTCAACTTGAAAAATATCAAGTCTGTCAATACATTCACTCTCTCTTAGATCCATTGACAAAGTGAGAAAGAGAATGAAGCTGAAAGTGGAAAATCTTGGATCTCCGGGTACCATCTAGAACAAGTCAGCATTGGCTTAATGGTAGCAAAGTAGAATTCAGGTTCTATAAGCGCAGTGAACTCAGTCATAGGGAGCAAGAACCTGTAGTCAACTTTGTACTCAAGTCTCCTATAGTGCTTTTAACTTCAGGAAAATTAATGTTTCACAGCCGTATTACAACCTGCCTGACATCTAATTCACCAGGTAACTGCCTGACCTTACAATTTACACTTTTCTTTCCCCTCTTCTGCCCCTCCCCTCCTTTTTATCCTTTGTCTTCCTAATTTCCAGCTATTTACATTTTCACAGACTGCCTCTTTTCAACCTTGGAGAACTCAAGTACAGTAGAGTCTCCAATACTTACCTTTGGCATTATTTCCCCTGGTTTCCCCACTTCCTTCCCTACCCTTTATTTTCCTAATTTCTACCTATTTACATTCTCACTGATATCCTGTCACACTTTTAGCTTCTTTAATTCCTTGGAGATCTCAGAACAGCAGAAAATCCCACCCTGAAGAGGGGTGCTTGTGCCAGAAAGCTTGCAAAGAACCTTTTTCCAACTACTCAGTTGATGTAATAAAAGATATCACATCTATCCGAAGAAGCTTGCCTGTCACAGACATTAATTAACAAATTGTTTTCCCAGGGCTGATAAATCCTGTGAAATAACTAAGTTTCACTATGGCCTTTAACTAACAAAAACACAGGCTAGGTGATGGGGTCTCTCAGTAATTCTATGAAAAAGCAGATAGAAGTCCTGCATCTCAGTCCACCAAACTGATCATTTAACCTATCATTTTCTTAGCTATCTTCTGCCTTCTTTTAGCTCTTAATAAGTTTCATAGTTTCATAGTTTCATAGTTTTAGGGTCGGAAGGGACCTAATAGATCTTCTAGCCCGACCCCCCCGCCAGGGCGGGAGAACAACAAAAGAACCCTAAACAAAAAACGGGACTCAAATGAGTCCAGCCAGGTAGGTATCCAGCCTCTTCTTAAAGATCCCCAGGGTAGGGGCCAGCACCACCTCCCTTGGAAGTTGGTTCCAGCTCCTAGCCGCCCTAACTGTGAAGTAGTTTTTTCGGATGTCCAATCTGTACCTCCTCTCCATCAACTTGTGCCCATTACTCCTTGTTATGCCAGCGGGGGCTAGGGGAAACAGCGTCTCCCCGAAACCCTTCTGGTTCCCCCTAGTGAGTTTATAGACGGTCACCAGGTCCCCCCTCAGCCTTCTCTTGTGGAGGCTGAATAGGTTCAGGTCCCGCAGTCTCTCACTGTAGGGTCTGCCCTGTTGTCCCCGGATCATGCGGGTGGCCCTCCTCTGGACCCTCTCCATGTTGTCCACATCCCTCCTGAAATGGGGCGCACAGAACTGGACACAATACTCCAGCTGCGGCCTGACCAGCGTCGCATAGAGGGGGAGGATCACCTCCCTGGCTCTACTCGAGATGCACCTGTGGATGCACGACAAGGTCCGGTTAGCCCTGCCAACCATGACCTCGCTGTGACTGATATGTTAAAATGCTATTAACAATCTAGAAATGTTTCATGATCTACAAAACGAAATAGTTTCAGATGATTAAAAAATAATATTGCAACTGGACATTGCTAAATGTTTTGCCTGTTATGTATATATATGATTTAGAGATCAAGGTGTTACCCCTGTGATGGAGGCTACAGAAATCTCATCCTTTAGAAGGAGGGCTTCCTCTCTTTGACATTCCCTTTGTCAGATGTATTCAGAGCCTCACTTTGTAATGTGTTTCATAAATTGTGCAGTTTTTACCTGGAAGTAATGCTGTGCCCTGAGCAGCAATATGAATCTGACTTCTTGTAACACTTTGATTAATGGAATTCAGGTAAACAGATTAGCCATTAACCTTTGCTTCTCATGATAAGATTACTTATCGATGCAAACTAGTTGTACCACTCCGATGCTGCCAAGGAAGCGATTCCCATTTTGCAGTCTTTCATCCTGAAACTACAGGAATCTTCACATCAGTTCAATAAATCAGCTCTTTAAGATAGATATATCATTATGCAGCTATTCCTTCTTCTTCCCATAGCATGACACATTGACTATGCAAAGTCATTGCATCCAGAAAATTTAAAAGCAAGGATTATGGAGCAATGCCAACAATACAGATACTTCTGTCTCTTGCTCTGTACATACCTTGAACAGCTAAGGATGAGGGTGACACATTTCTAGCAGAGGAAAATATCCAGTGAAGTCAGCTGGACTGTCAAAAAATCAAAGAACTTCAGGCAGTCATCAGGCAACAAGTGAACAGGATGATTTCTTTAAGTCTTTGTCAAAGGCCAGGTCTTTGGCTGTAGCTGAAGAGGTCATGGTACTGTGTGAATGTGAGGGCAGAAAGCAGCTTTAATCCATTTCTGAACTATCTTTACCCTAGACTGGCTATATGCCAGGCAAGTCTCCCAGTATCAGTTAGAGAGGCCTGAGGGCCTTGTTGCTTGCACCACAGTGCAAAGTGGCTTGAATTCATGGCAGAATCTGGGCCAGAGTATTCTTTTATCACATCCCCCTGCTGCACAGAAGGATTTTTCACCATCTTGACTAACATCCTGTGTGCAGTAAATGAATAAGTCTTCCACGGGGCAAGATAGGTTACAAACTTAGTAACTGAACAGGAAACAGCAAAGAATTTCATTATGCCTTTCACAGTAGTGCTTCTTAAATTGTAGTCTTTACAATTCAGTGCTCTACACAGCTCATTCTGCTGGCCTGCAAATGTTTTGAGAATCAGGTAATGGATGATTGGGCAATTAGAAATGGAGATAGATCCTCTCCTAGATCCCTCTCTTACAACATGACTTGCAGAATTAAAAAGTGAGGGGGCTATTGCTCAGCTTAACTGTAGTGCTATATTCCTTTCTCAGTCCTGAAAAAGCATGCTGGGAGTTTCTGCAAGATATCTTGGACTGGCTGTTAACAGTGGACACTTCTGTGCCTGCAGTTAATTGATTTGAATATGGAAGGACCTGTAAGCAGAAATGCTCACTAGAGCTCCTTTCCTAGTTAGGGCATCAGTGGGGTCTTTGGGTTTGCAGATGCAATTTTTCACTTGTAAATATTTCTGTTTGGCCATATTTTCACACCTATGATTCCTTGTGGGCATAAGCCTTAGCTGGAAGCCATCAACTATCTGGTTTGCAGGCATAAACAGGTAATTAGACATTTAATTACTAAGAATGGCTTATTTATCTTGATCAATCAGATCACCAAATCTCTTAGAATACAGACTTCATTGCATAAATTCAAGCCATCTTTAAAAATCTGGACCAGGGTGTCTAATTACTACTGTTTTCTGTGCTATGCTTTAAACCCAAAATAATGGGTGCAATTATGTGCGCAAACTAAATTGCATCTGTGAGATGAGAAACCAAATGAAGGGCTGGATGGAAATCAGGCCCGGTGTCAAGCTCCCTCCTTCTCCCATGTTCTTTCCTTCTCACCTTTCTGCCTTTGCTCTTTAATCTGGACCTACTCCACACACACAAGTCTCTGAGGACAGATTGCTAAAGCCTTGATTAAACATTCACCTGACTCTGAAGATGTATCTTGTTCTAAGAAAATTTATTTCCTTCTGAATTACTTCCTGGTGTTAATCATGATTGTTTATGACCTGTAATGCATCCAGAAATGCTTGCTTTATTAATAATGTAACCGTGTGATTTCAGGTAAGATAACACTTCAGGCATGAACAAGTCTAGTCTACCTATTAGCAACATTCACATCTAGAATATAGATTGCTATGTTGGGAATAAACCACACTTCTTTGCAGAACTTAAAAATTCCCCCCACAACCAGCACCCCTAAAAAAGGGTCCGGGAATCAGGCTTTTCATATACAAATTGTATGTCTCATCTTTGCAATTGGTTGCTTTTTTCTCTGACTGGTTTATTTAGTGATGCTGTGGTCAGTGTTTTTCTGGTACCAGGCAAAGGATTGTGAATATATAAAAAACATTAGGACTCAAAATTGCTTTGAGTATAATGCACAAACAAGCACCAAATTTACTAACATAATTACTTAGGATGTGCCGACAAGTTGGGTTATTGCACATGGAAGAAAATCAAATGGGACCCTCCCACAATCAATTATTGATGCTTGCATGGACAATGTGGCAAATGCATGTAGAAATTAAACACCCAGTGGGGTACACACACACACACACACACCCCTCATGTAATGTACATCCAATTTGGGTCTGGATTTTGAAATTTCTGAATGAAGCAGGGTGAAGGGAGGTTGGACCCAATAACAAGGGATAACGGTGGCCTTTGCAAAGCAGAGGCATGAATACTCTGCCAAGGAAATGGTGCTAAAAGAACTGCAGAGAAAGTCATGGTTTGATAGGGTTTTAGTACATTTTTTTTTATTTGCCTGTCTGTGTTACTCTTAAAATAACTCTAAGGGGAACCATCTTATTCCATAGATAAAAAGTGTGAGCAAAGATCCAAGCTTGCTTGTGCCAAATTAATTAGAATGGATGCTCAACACAACCCTTGATTTTATACACAACTCCAATAAGAAACTTGAAAAGCCCTTTCTGTCTCTTTCTTTTTTTTCCCATTCACTTTGATGCCCAAGATGGTTCCATTTATCCTGCAAACATTAATTCTAAATGCAAACAGAATGAGAAAGGTACAGAAGGATATAAATGGAAAATTAATTGAGGAGCTATGTGTAGACATGTATTATATGACTTCCACCACATGCATATTCAAGCAGAAGTTCAAGAACTAATCATTGACTTGATGCCCCTTGCAAACCTACCACACACAGAACATGGTATTCTGCTGTTGGAAGCCTGGGAACATGTGTACCATCGGTTTTTAGAACTGTGTCAGTTAAACAATTATGATTTTTGTAAAATAAAAGGGAGGCTGTTGTGGAATATGAATCCTGTGATTGATAGTATGTAACGGTAATTATCCCCCTCTATGAAAAGGCATCTTGTTCATATAAAAAAGCAGAGATTTTCCCTTTTTGTTTTCCCTGGGGATAGAATTGGGTGGGCTGTCCTGTATCTGTTTTAAAGGCTTTTTGTTTTAAGAGTGAAATCATTTTTACAGTTTGAGGAAATTTTTCTGACTTTATGGGGTTGGTAAATGGGCAGCTGCAATGAGATGCATGAAGCAGGGAAATGTAGAAATCCCAGTAAAAACCTTATCTGCCCTCTCTACCAATAAATAGCTTTCCAGCCATGGAATACTCAGCATTTTCCATAGTCTTCTAACCATGCTTTATCCTCTAAGATATGTATTAAAATTAAGGCTCTGTGAAGCCTTGGATGCTGATTCAATTCGGAGGAGATTCGGCCTGATTCGGTGGCTGAATCTCCAAATCCAAAGTGAATCAGGGGACTAATTAAAAGGTCCAAATCGATTCAAAGCTCTCCGAATCTTTGGAAAAGATTCGGAGAGCTTTGATGATTCGGGCAGTCCCTGGTGGCTACAGCAGGGAGTTGCAGCTGGACTCAGAACTGGTAAGTACTAGGGGAGGGGACCATGGGGGGACCCCTGCCAGACCCCATCCCTGCCCGCTCCCCCA
>NW_005841865.1:628585-657370 GCF_000455745.1 Alligator sinensis
CACTCCAGCTCCAGCCCTTTAAGAAAAAAAAAACAAGAAAAAGTCTGGGACTCACTGCTCCTGCAGCAACCTGGGGGCTCTGGCAGGCTTGTTTAGAGCCCCCCACAAGGTATGGGGCAGTGGGGAGCAGCAGGGATTGCCTCCCGCCGGGCAGCAATGGTGATTCTGGGGGTTTGGGGTTGTTTTTTTTCCTTAAAGGGTCAGAGCTGGGGTAGGCGGGGTAGCCATGGGGGGGCTGGGACAACCGGGGTGGGTTGGAGGGCTCATGGCAGAGCCCCCACACAGCATGGGGCAGTGGGGGGGCAACGGGGATCACCCCCCTGCCTGGCAGCACCCAGTGAGCCAGGGCTTTTTTTTTCCAAAGAGCCTGGAGCTGGGGGGAGCTGGGTAGCCATTACCAGGCTGGGAGAGTGGCTGGGGGATGGGCCTGGCTGATTCGGAGATTCAGAGATTCGACAGCAGCCAAATCTCCTAATCAGAGTCAGCCAAATCAATTCAGGACAGTGATTTGAATCACCAAATGGAATCATTGTCCTCTGAATTGGCTGAATCTGAATCCCAAGCAAATATTAGCTGCTTCACACAGGCCTAACTACAATATAGAGTTGATTTGACCTGCATTTAAGATCTTTGTATGGTTTCCCACTGTCTTGTACCAAACCCCTTTCTCTGACAGATACACATGTAGCATTGATAAGATGATGGTGTCTTCTAGCTATTCAGCAGAAATTCTGAAAAGTTTTTAGCCACATAATAAAGCCCCTAATCCTTTGACTGGGTTTGCTGGGTGCATGACCTAAATACCACACCAGCTGAGGCTTGAAGCAGGACCTTTATGTGGGCCTGAACTGTCCCCTGTACCAGCCAAGTAAACTAGAAGAACCTTTCTACCACCTCAATCAAACTGGCTAGACAAAAGCCAATCTTGGCTAGAAAATGTTCTATCCATTTTTTTAATGTTAACATTACATTACGTCATCGCTTTTTCCAAAACTCTGTGGGTAACAATAGCTGCTTTAAAGTAAAATAGGGGGCTTTCAAAATACCTTATTCATAATGGATTGGTAATGAGCTAGGTCACTGGTTTTAACCTGCCTTGCTCAGTAGTGATCTATAATTGGCATTGACAGCTCTCTTTACTGACCTGTGTGGAATGAGCTGGTAGTCTTTTTTTTTTTTGAGTTTCAGTGATCATTGCCTGGTACAACTCACTAATTCATACCAAATACTCTGATCGTTGAATTTTGCCTCTTTCTGTTCAGAAATTGGCCACAGAATATGATTACTTTTTCTTTTGTTGTTCAAAATTATTCACTGAATTATTTCTATAGAAGCTTCTGAGGAGCTCATCACATCTATTTGAAATTCATGATACTTTGGCCTGAATTTAAAGGTCATGCGATATGTTTTTGTTCTCTGACTGGATAAGCCTAGGTCTTTGATTCAAGGTTTTGCTATTGCTAGACTTACAATTATGAATTCAGAATCTGGTTCACATGAATAAGAATCCATTTTAAAACCAGAGTATTCAATTTTCATTCTGAGTTCCTTCACAACACTCAGGATAAATGATCTTACCAAGCTATTATCATCCAGAAAGGCACCTAGTCACAATCTGAAGATACAGATTACTATATTTGGTTAGAATGTGCTGTTTACATGGAATTTTGCAAATTAACTAGCTCCCTGTAATACTAATCAGGAACTAGAACAAATAGGGAAAAATACAACAAACTGTTCTGGAAATGTACTTAAAAATTTGCCTTGTCTAAAAAATATTCCTGCAGCACCTGTATCAAACTTAGCAAGAAGTCAAGAATTGAATGGGCACTGGACATTGACTTACTGTCTCGTGCCTAGAAATGGACTTTGGAGGGTAGAGCTGGAACACATTTCTGGAATAAATGAAAGGAAGATACCTCTCCATGAATGGTATTAAAGGAATCTTTAAAGAATCTAAAGAAAGCTCTAAACTCTGCTTTATTTCCACTGTTGGTTAAATAGCACTAGTGTCTACGGCTGTGCGAAATTTTGCCGGCTGTTTCATTTCGAGACTGTTTCAACCAATTTTGTGGTTGAAACAGCAAAATTAAAACAAAACAAAGACCCTCAAAATGGCCTTGAAATAAAACGAGGCTGGTCAAAACATTTTGACCATAGGCTGGGGATAGGAAGTCAGTCCAGGTAGGCTGACTTCCCATTCCCAGCACAAGACCCGGTAGGGGGCAGGAGGCAGCCCAGCTGAGCTGCTTTCCACCCCAGGCACGATCTAGCATGGGGGATGGGATAGCAGCCCAGCTGCGCTGCCTCCTGCCCCGGCACAATCTAGCGCGGGGACAGGGAAGCAGCCCAGGTGCAGAGCCTCCTGCCCCCAGCACGATCTAGTGATGGGGATGGGAAGTCAGTGCAGCTGGTGTGACTCCCCATCCCCAGTGAAATGTGAAACAGCATTGAAACAGCGTTTCTGTTTTGGTGGAATGGAACAGAACTGCTGTTTCCACTCAAAATGAAATTCAAGACAAACCACTGTTCCATCAAACAGTCGAAACTCAAGGTGAAACAGAACAGTGACGCACAGCCCTACTAGTTTCAATCTTTATCCTTAGCATCCTGCTTGGATTATTGTTTACCTGAAACAACTGGGGTTCGTGAAATGTACAGACATCCATTTTTGTCCTAGTTTATTATATTTTTTTACTACACAAAGTTGTATTTCTATGTAATTTTTGGATATAACCTGACACCACCACTGCAAAGACATCAAAAGAGCAAAGCTTAGAGGTGCTCTTATTTCATCCTCCAGTAACAGTCTTTTCAGAGACTCTTCTGCTTCCTTTTACATTTGCAGTGCCTCTCTATGACAGTCTCTCAGCACTCACCAGCCTGCAAGCATTACTATAAAGTCTTCCAGTAAATGTCTAGTTTAAAGTGTGAGGAAGCCTGAATTAAATAGATGAGGGACTCTGGCTGGCCTGAGTTAATGGAGATGTCTTTTAACCAGATGTCAGCTCTGGGCAGTTCCAGCCTCTGCCAGAGTCATGACAAACCCTCCCCCACAGCTACTTAACTGTGTATGAACTGTGATCTATTATGAAGGTGTATGCTGGCCTTTGGATTGACCTCTCAATGACTCAGTGCTATACATTATCTCTCACGGCAGAGCCTTGGCTCATGATCCTGTGTGTGAATGGGGGCCACAGAAAAATCATATCTATGCCAAAGAAAGCCTTGGAATGTACAGCCAGCACTGACTCCCTCTAGCTCAAAGTGTGCACTAAAAACTGGAGCTCTGGTCCTAGTCCTGCTAATAAATCATTCGTGCTCGTTTTAAGAACTACACAGATGGGAACCAGTAGTGCCAGGCCACCTATGTGAGATCTGCAGAAGACACTTTGTTAGGATCTATTAGATAAACCTTCTTTAAATGGCCCAGAATTGGTTACATTGCTTTTCACTATGTGGAAGCAGATAGCCAAAAATAGGTCTTCTCCAGTCAGCAAGGAGCTTAGAGAGAGTCAATGCCAATGTACGTGTTTTAAGCAGGATATTGTTATAACACAAAGTGGTATCCAACTGTATAACCCATCAAATAGCTTTCCAGGAAAGATGCTCCTCTAAGCACAAGAGGTTATTGCAATGAAATTGTTAGGGCATGGAACAGCTCACTCATGGAAATCTACCATGCATCTATAATTTGACTTTCCCTTGACACTCTCCAGGAATAATAACATTTCCATCTCTGATAACACACATACCAACACTGTCTGTCTTTTATGCATATTTTCTCTACTGCTTGCTCTTTCACTCCCACAGGCACCCACATACTTTGAGTTTCTATAAGCTCATCTTCCAGTTTACTAGAAGTATATTCCAGTGGATTTTTTTTTCACTGTGGCAAAGGACTACCTTTTGTGGGAATGCTTTTCAGCACCCTCACCATGATCACCACATACTTAGATTCACCGATCATTTAATTTTCACTGTAACAAACCACACTCACATTTTACAAAACACTTAGGGATGATGTATTTGACAAATAATTCTGGTTCTACCGGGTCTGAAAACCAAACGTGTGTGTGTGTGTTTGGTTTTCAGACCTGCTAGAACCAGAATGAAATATATATATGATAATGTAATGGTGGCACAAACAGGGGTGAATGTACGTTGGTAAAATAAGCAGAGAGATTGCTTAATGCATGGCCAAAGCAGAACATGAAAGTTATACTTCCGCCACAGATCATGGGTTACTTGGTTGAAAAAAAATGTTTTCTGAGATATTAGGTTCAAATATCATGATAGTGTTCCTTCACCCCACCTCTTTCTTCTTGCCAAGCAAGCCAATCACAATTGGATTTCTAAAAAGAGGAAGGAACCCTTACATTTCTTGATTTTTTTTTCAGACCAAGAATCTGACAACTTCCTTAAAAAAAAGAAATCTCAGACTGAAAAAGAATCTGAGGGGAGTTGCAGAGTTGGACAGGCACAAAGAAAGAAATAACCTGACACAGGAAGTTTCCCAAGTACAGGAACAGGCAGGGAAGCAACAGCAGTTTATATCCCATCTGCCACAAGACTGTTCATGATTTTCCTACTGGAAGTAATGGCTCATTGATGCGGTAAGCCCATGGTAATGTAATGCCCAATATCTTCCTCACAAGATTTCATGAGAGAAATAGAATTAACCCACATCACCATCCATCACTGTGCATTCCTGAAAAGAGTGGGTTAATAGTTCACAAAAATCAATATATTCTTCCTATGGTAGTAGAGCAGTCCTGGAATAACAAACTGCCTCTTTCTCTTACAATACTCTTTATGTTTACCAGGGCAGCAAAAGCCTGCAATTCTGACAAACATCTTGGCATCCTACATTTCCTATGGTTATTAGGAAGAATGCACTTATTTTTATATTGAGGCTATACCCAACAGTGCTACTTTTATTCTGTGCTTGTACAGCACTCAGCACAAGGGGGTTGTGGTCCTAGAACTATGACAATACAAAGAACAACAAGTCAGAACACATTTGGATGCAAAGGTCTAGTTATGGAAATTGACCTTTCAATTCTCTACTGCATTTATTACTGACCATCCCATTCTCCCATCGTTTCTCCTCACTCCAACCTCCCCTTGTTTCGGTATGCTCTCACTGGCATATACCAAACCTCCTAGACTTACCAAGACGTTTGCAAATAATATGTTACATAACCTCCATCCCATGTTGTACTTGACTGACAGTCTCACACCACTGTGCTTTGATGTGCTCATCCCACCAAAGCAATGCAAGAAATGACATGTTGGAACAACATCCAGGTTGTGATCTGGTTGTTAATAGAAGCACTGAGAGAAAAATCTGCCAATCTTTCACCAGAATTGGGATGTTTTGTATGTATCCTGTTGGCCATATCATCTGAGGAGAAAAGAAAATGTTATTAAAACAATAAAGGGTGAGGATTAAAACCTGATTTGTAAAGCCTTCCTTCAACACCCAACCATTTAAACCTATTGATAACATTTCTACTGACTTCAAGGAACATAGTAGTAGATTCTTACTTTTTAGGATGTTTTTGGCTTCAAAAGGACTTGAGAATTCACCCAACAGTAAAACAATGAAGAGGAAACAGCAGATCTACATATTCATAAACCTTAGTCATATACATATTTTAACTGTATTGTTCTGATTCCATCAACTATATTATTTCTATTTTCTGACAGTCATCAGTGAAGAGGGATCTTGATTAACCTCGTAGCAAAACTTTTAAGTATGATCATTCTTCCTTTAATTTTTCTGCTTGAATATAATGATGATCAAACCTACAGTGTGCCATCATATTTACCTGTCCTGAACAATCCCTTTACTAGTAACTTTCAGTTTAACACAGAAACCCTTCCTCTTAAAAAAGTTAAATGCTTCTTAGATTTAAATCGTAGATTG
Organism: Alligator sinensis; assembly: GCF_000455745.1. Taxonomy (NCBI): domain Eukaryota; kingdom Metazoa; phylum Chordata; order Crocodylia; family Alligatoridae; genus Alligator; species Alligator sinensis. The sequence continues at coordinate 634,518 of NW_005841865.1, forward strand.
CTTGTGCAGCTATAATCTTAAAAAACATCTGCTACATTTGTGTGGTAAAGGAAGTCTCTTTAGAATACAGCCTTTGATTTCTATAAAAGACAAATCAGGCCACATGTTTTTGTTTTGAATGCTTCTCATCACAAGAGGAAATTTTCTGCAGCTTGGAATTTTGAATGCATGAAAAATGTATTTATTTTTTTTAAAACAAAGAGAATACACAAGAACATCAACAGAACTCCTTGGAAGTGTTAAAGCCATTCCTCTCTTCCTTAAAGTGATATTCGCAAGAATCTTAGACCCACATTTTGATCTACCTTTGTACCTTAAATCAATTTGACTCATATTGTGCCCTTGATCCAGACAACCAACTCCCAAAGACATCTCAGACCTTTGGAGGTTTACCCATCACTAGTTCTGAACCTGCTAATAGCTTGAAATTGCAGAATTTTGGGGAGGTTTTATTGGGTGGTTTTTTTACATCTTTCGGGGGAAGTGTTTCTGAAATAGTGATTTGACAAAATAGGTTTGACACCAATGAGAGTTGAATGCATCAATCGATGGCACAATGTAGCCCAGAGAATCTAAAAGGGAATGTCTTCAGGGTACCAAAATACCCATCAAAATAAAAGTCATTGCTTCTTCACAGAGAACTTTTAAAGTAAATAACACAGTTTTTTCTTGCTGCCTACCTTGTCCACCATGTAAGAGGCAGACTACCTTCCTGATGAGGTGATTCTTAATCAAACACAGGGGCACTTTTGTGACATTACAATTTAGGATTTCAAAATACGTAGGCTCTTCACGGTCCAACTTCTTTCTTTGGTGTATGCGGAGCAGCACAGCAGCTTCCAAATAGGATGGAAGGCCTCTGCCTTTTCCTCTTCCCCCACACCTTGCTTCTTTCTTCTGTATAACTGTCCTTTATCCAGTCATAACAAGACCACTGTATGTCAACCCCTTTTTCCCTTTATGCTTTGCCCATTTGTAGAACAGAAACTGAGTTTGAGACTTACGACTCCTTTCTTTAGAGGACCGCTCTTTGTATTTGTGTTCCATTTATAAATAAGTTGTATGGGATTCGTAAGTATTTCTTCGAAGTTTTAATAACTCGTTGCCATTTTTTAAAGTCCAACATCACAAAGTTGTTTACAACTATCTACAACACATTTTACCGATGTGCTTGTAACACTGTAAGACACACTACTTACTAGACTAGCTTATAACAATTATGGACTTTTACAAACCATTTAGAAACAGAACCTAAATATGAAGTGTGACCCCTTACATTGGACTACAGAAGGCCTTTTTTCAGCTGTGTAGAACCACAAATACTTTATGCTCTGGTTAGCACTGAGTTGAGATCTCACAACTCTAGGTCGCTATGGCATTTATCCAGTGGTACTCTGCAGGTGCAAATCATTGCTCAGCCATTGAAATAAGTTATATCAGCTGAGTCCTCTAGTCCTCAGGCTATAGTAAGGCTTTTTCTATACTACACAGTTTTGGTGCTCTAAGTATTTATCCTTCTTCTGGTATGGATGCGTGAGCAGTGCTGCCAGTATGACCTGTGCCACAATAAACATGGCTGCTCTACACAGCACCTCCACACCACTCCCTTGCTCCCCTCCACACATGCTGGATGTCCGATTATACTGCCAGCTCTCAGGTATCCTCCAATGCAGAGTGAACAGGTGCTCACAAAGCTGGGCTGCCACTCAGACATTGCCACAGTCTCTACAAGAGCACATGAGAATTCTTCAGCCCTTATAGGGTTTGTATGCTTTACCCAGGTGCCAGAAGGGGAATTTCCACAGGTCCTTATTAGGGCTACGCAAAGCGGCACCGTTCCATTTCGCCTTGAGTTTCAACGGTTCGATGGAACAGTGTTTCATCTCAAATTTCATTTCAAGTCGAAACAGCTGTTCTGTTCTGTTCCATAGAAACACAGAGGCCGTTTTGACCCTGTTTCAACATTTCACTGGGGATGGGAAATTAGCCCAGCTGACCAGCCCTAGGTTGTGCCAGGGTGGGAGGCAGCCCAGCTCCACTGCTTCCTCATCCCCCACGGTAGACAGAGTCAGGGGCAGGAGGCAGCCCAGCTGGGCTGCTTCCTGGGCCCCCATGCTATATCATGCTGGGGGCAGGAGGCAGCACAGCTGGGCTGCTTTCCAGTCCCCGCTAGATTGCACCATGGGCATGAGACAGCCCAGCACTGCCACCATCCCTACAAGAGCACATGAGAATTCTCCAGCCCTTACTAGGTTTGTATGCTTTACCCAGGTGCCAGGAGGGGAATTTCCAGAGGTGCTTATTAGGGCTGCACAAAACAGCACCGTTCTGTTTCACCTTGAGTTTTGACTGTTCGATGGAACAGTGTTTCATCTCAAATTTCATTTAGAGTTGAAACAGCTGTTCCGTTCCATTCCATCAAAACACAAAGGCAGTTTTGACCCTGTTTTGATGTTTCACTGGGGATGGGAAGTCAACCCAGCTGGGCTGACTTCCCTTTTGATTCCCCCATGCTAGATCATGCCAGGGGAGGGGGCAGCCCAGCTGGACTACTTCCTGGTCCCCTGCACTAGATCACGGCAGGGGCAGTAGGCAGCCCAGCTGTCCCCCACACTAGATCGCGCCGGGGTTGAAGGCAGCCCAGCTGGGCTGCCTTCCACCCCCAGCGCGATCTAGCATGGGGGACAGCTGGGCTGCCTGCCATCCCTAGCATGATCTAGTGTGGGGGACCAGGAGGCAGCCCAGCTCAGCTGCTTCTCAGCTGCCTCTCACCCCCAGCATGATCTAGCCCAGGGGACAAGAAAGCAGCCCAGCTGGGCTGCCCCTGGCATGATCTAACGCAGGGGACAGGGAAGCAGCCTGGCTGGGCTGCCTCTCACCCCCAGCGCGATCTAGCATGGAGGACAGCTGGGCTGCCTGCCACCTCGGCGTGATCTAGAAGTCAGAAGAACAGTCAGTCCATCCTTTTTAATAAGCTTCTCAATATGTTGTATGCCTGCATGTTATAAATATTTTTTACTGTATTCTTAAACTCAGTTATTGGTCTACTAATGGAACACAGACACAAAAGCTCAGTCTGCCAACCCCATAGCAAATCCCTTGCATTTCATGAGTTCTTTCAAACAGGCATGAAAAATATTGGTTCTATATGACTCAGAAGTGCTCCAGTGACGCAAGTGATGACCTGTAGCCCTGGCCTACAAAGCTGTAATGTAATTTGCACACTTCTTTTCCATGGAAGAGTCTAATTAACTGACAGTTCTTTGACTGGATGGGATTGTTTGTTTCTTTTACAGTTCTTTTTCTTTAAATGAGGTTGTGTTAAGCAGCTGTTCATTTATCCTATGCTTAGATCTCTAAGAAGTTCTAAAATATATGCACACCTTTCAGCCTTGAGCATTGTCCAAGTTCACTGAAATCAATAGGAAGACTCATTACTTTCAATAGGTTTGGTATCAGTCCATTTGTGATCCAGACATGTAGCACTTGATTTTCTTGCTGAGGTTCCATCCATTCAGACTCAACTTTAATATTCTGTGAAATATGGTATCCTTTCAAAACTGTAATGGACCTTGATTCATCTGAAGATTTACTGTGAAAGGTGATTATTGGCCTTTTGGTGTAAAGCAGAGAAAGAAAGTCCTATGAGTTAAGTTTTCAAAGATATATGGGTTATGCCATACTCTTGATCATGCATGACACTCATAGTGGTATATAGCTCCAACCATAGTGCAATTGCATGTTTGATTCTGCTAGTAAATAATGGCTGACATTTTCAAAGCATCAAAGGAAACTATTGTGCATTTAGAGACAGGAATTTTTTACACAGAATAAGTGTCTAGTTACCTGGGCATGAGTTGCATGTGTGAAATTTCATCAGATTTACAAAATAATCAGCACAATGTTTTTATGATCATATTTGCATGTTGGCCTAAACCCCAACTCATTATCAGCAATGAGTCGCTGTATTATGTCTGGTAATAGAACCTAATATGTCTCTGCACTGTGAACTGGTAATAGAATCTAAGATGGCTTTCGTTGAGGACCAGATAGCAATCAACTGAAATCCCTAGGAAGATCCCCTTAGGTGTCAAGAAGTTTTGACTCAGACCCATAGAGTTGTGTGAAATGTATGTTCTCAAAGTACATAGAAAGCTACAATCACCAGGTTTCATATTTTGTTATCAGTATATTCTACTTACACAGACTCCTCAAAAGGTTTGCTACCTTTTTGCATACTTTCCAACTAAACCAGTCTGAGCAAATTTTGCATTCAGTTTCAGGCAAACCTGGCCTAATTTATTATATCACATGGAAAACAGGTGAAACTTAGCGGTTTCAGGTGACTTTCACTTGAAGTTTTATGGATTTGTATGAACTAAAAAATGAAAGTAACGAACTCATAGAAAGCAAAAACCAAGCCAAAGACTTGCATAGACCCCTGGATTTTAAAATAGTGTTCTACAGATAGTTTTTCTTTTGAAACCAGTTTAGTATCCAGTATCACAGAGGTCAGGTACAGACATTACACTTTTACTAGTATAAGCGATCAGAAACTGGTCTGTACATGTAACAGAACAGAAATTCTGCACACACAACCAGTCTATACCCATAATAGAATAGAAGTTCAGCACACATAGAATGGTTTTTAAATGGCAGAACCCAGTCTAAGTTTTGCCCCCACTTCCCCCACCACCAGAGGATGAATATGTGTTCTGTTCACTACCAATCTAAAATACACCTCTTACAGAAAACCACGTAACTTAGATCAAATCTGTCTTGGGCTTTTCAAATGTCTGTACCTAGCCTTAAAGTCTATTTTTGGTGGTTCAGAAGCAGAAATGTTGGTTGTTTTATAATAGCAGCAAGTGGGGATTTCGTGTTGTTATTAACTCAGGTCCCCTATAAACTTTTCCAAAATTTGGGAAAGTTCAGATTTAGATCCCCACACAAACTTTTTGGCTAGGGTCCATCTTTTCTTTCCAACATTTTTTGGCTTCCTACAGTCATTTATTTATAGTTTAGTTCTCAAATCTGTATAGTACATGCAAATCAGAATGAGATGAGTACTTGACGACCTTTCCAGAACAGAAAAATCCATCTTGGAATTCCTGTTAAATCGTTCAGCATAAGGTGAATTTCTGACCTGTGTTGAATGGAGGTGCAATTGGAAACCAGAGATCAAATTTTCAAAAGTGTGCACTGCCCAACAGCAACCATTGTTATGCTTATGCCTTAACAGTTTAGCACTCAAATTACATGCCAATTGACACATCAAACAGAACCATAAATTTAAAAAAAAGAGGAACGTAGTGCACCTTTGAGCAATAAGTCAACTCTGTCTGGTTAATTTGCCCAATTGTGCTTTATGGTCACGTACATTATTTTTGAATTAATAAATGTTGCCCACTTGTGGAAAGCAGACTGCCTTCATTTTATAATGCCTGACTCAAAATGAGCCAAATTCTGCCCTCAGATATGCCAGCAATACTAGCACTGATTTCACTGAGAGCCTTAAAATAATCTAGGGGCAGAATTTAGCCTGATATGTTTCATTCTGCTACAGAAAGCCATGGAATTATTCATTCTTGTAAGTGAATTTTCTTTTAGGAGTTTGGCAAAGCAGAACTCAGGCATTTGGGCTGTTGCCCAACTTCAGAACAAGGGGCAAAAAAAAAGTCCATTTTTCTCACCAGCTACACATTTGATTGACATGAAGGGCTGGTTCTATTAAGCTGAGATCTGGCTCGGGTTCAATGTATTTGGAAGCCTAGTTACAAAAGCATTAAAACAGCTTTAACAGAGATTTTGTCAACCTATCAAAGACAAATCAAGAGTGATTTCCCTGATGCCTCTGCTGAATTGGGTAAATTTCATTTATTGACTTCAAGAGCTGCGTGCTGGTAATTTTTCTCTCTGTCTTTTCCTCCAGAGGAATTTGACATGATCAGATCTACTCTGATGTTTCATAATCACATTTTCTTTCCCCCTCTTCTCTCTCTTCCTTTGCAGAATGCTTTGAGTTTGTCACCAGGTATCGAGCATGTGAGTGTTCTTATCACAAAGAATGATCCAAATTCAGAGGTAAACCTGAGAGAGCCTAATTTACTTTAATTTATACCCTCTTTCAATCTGGCATATAGCCTATTTAGCCTCACTTAAGTTATCTTCGAATATCCGTTTTTCCTGTGTCGCTTAGGTGAACTGGACCGTCAGCACTGTTTTCAATGGAAGTAAAAATGGACTCACATCTGCCTGTCATTTTGGACCTAGACTCACTCAGCAAGTAAGTCTGGAATATGGTCATGTGCTAGAGGGAAAAAAATGTGTACATACTTGCGTAGTGCACAAATCCTTTTTAAAGCCTTCCCAGTATATACATCTTTTATCCCCGTAAGATAATGTTAGTTTATGGGAGAAGGTATTATTTTAGCCAAATGGGATATATCCCTCAATCAGCAACACCTGCTATCAATAGATTTGCAATAACTACAATGAGAAGACCTCTGTGAAATATTTTCAGTGAAACCAAATAAAATGAAGAACTAGTAAGGCCCAATCCTCCTTTGCCCTTCTTTTTCCCACTAGCACAAAGTGGTGTTTTTATTTCTTGGTATTTTGTACCTACATAGCATTCATCTGTGGCGGTCGGACACAGGGTGGTGGATGGTGGCATGCAAACTCCCCACTCTTCTCCCGCATCCAACTGGCCGGGCGGCACCTGTGTAGCTTGCAGAGGGGCCCGCCCCAGCCCTGCTCCTGGGAGGTGGTGGCACGGGGTGGTGGTTGGTGGTGCTCTGTCCCCGGTCACCCACACATACCCCCTAGGGCCTCCCCAAGTCCTCCTGGGGGTACACATACCCCTGGTTGACAACCCCTGCTGTAAACCAAAGTGACCATGTCAAAAGCACTGTTATGATATAAGTAATGTTTGAAAATAGTAAGAATAACTCAGAATAATCGTGATGCTTTGAATGTACTGTGCTCCTTTCATTCAAAGATCTCAAAGCATTTTACACACATGAGCATTAGCTCCGTTTCACAGAAGAGAGAACAGCAGAGACTAGGTGAGATTGGATGATGTAATAGACAGTAATAGACAGGTTGATGTACTACGTTTGCAGCACTATCCCAGTATTAACAACTATCAATATTCCCTCCCATTTAATAAATGTGAACTTCCTTTGAGGCATATTTATGTATAGATCATTTTGGTCTTCCATGTTTTTCCCTCAATTTCTTAACCTACTCTGCTCAGAATTAAGAGATGTGATTACAAAGTCAAGGAGAATCCTATATTGATGTAAGTTTCCATAGTGCAGATAATTTCACTCAGAAAAGATCCCATTTTTAGCCTTAAATGGTCTTTGTAAAAGGATAAATTATGAATGTGCGAAGTCCCACAGACATTCTGAGCATTTTGATTTTCCTTGAGAATATTTAATATGCTTGCAATGCTTACCTGCTGCATATTATTTTTTAAAGTCCCAAGTACTGAAATAGTGAAGGGACATGTTTTCAGAATCTCAGATAATATGAAATATTGTATCCTTATTCCCCAGTACATGCTAGCCAAGGATATTATCCTAGATCAAAGCCAGAAATGCAGATTACAGAGATCACCACAATGCTGGCCCGCAGCAACTTTTCAATTTTTCACATTTATTTGACTTTAGGAGAGTAAGTCAGAGCCATGATTTTATCTTGTGCCTTCACAGCTGGATATTTACATAAGCTTGAAAACTTGAGGTCTTGAAATCACAAATACAAAGTAAAGTATTGTATATCATTAAAATAAATCATTATATATCTCAGAAGCCCAAAACTTAAATAAAGAGGGGTAGCTTTTAGAATAAATTTTCCTGGTTACATATCGCAACCAGTGAATGATTTTCCTTTCAATATACTATAGATCATACGAGTTTTGTGAATCTCTGTTCTTAGTTCTCCAAATCATATGCAGTATTGCAGACTTTGTTTGTATAAGTGAGAAGTATTAGTGAATTTAGCCTTCTCAGTGTTCTTTGGTTCTACAGTAAAGATTCTTGTTGTCTCATGATTCCCACTTCATGCTAGAAACACTGAAGTAAACAGAAGCTGCATGATTTCCCCAAGGATGCTGAACAAGTCAATGTTTGAGCCAAGGTTAGAACTCTGGTTCTTACCTGTCCACTTCTCTTTTCCTCGGTGATTTGGAAAAAACGATTTTTTTAGAATTGTTTACAAGTAACTTTGGCTAAAAAAATCACCCCTTGTCATTTGTACCATCCTTGCAACTAATGGCCCCAAGTAATATCAGAGGCGAGTTGGGCCACGTGCTCCACAAACATCTTTGAAAAAGATGGCTCCTGCCACAACTAGAAGAATACAAACAGTATTCTGTATAAGCCTTCTGGCTGAGTAGTGGTCCCTCTGCACATGAATAGAGTCATGATATCTGTATGGATTTCTGTGAGAAAAAAAGAGAGTTCAGAAAATGATCTCTTCCAGCAAAGGGTTCTTGAAATGCACAGCAAATAGGTCAGTATTGCCATGACTGCCACACTGATGTTTTGCCTAAGGATGCAGAGAGAGTCAGTGCTTGAGCCAAAATTAAATGTCAGGGGATATCAATGCAAAAAAGACATTGCTGGTTAGGTACAGAGGGAGCACAGGGGGTCCTTCACTTTGGTTTTCCCTAAAGCTATACATTGGTATGAAGAACTAGCAGTAGTAGCAGGGCTGCATTAATGCATAGGCAAACTAGACACATGCCTAGTGCTCTAAGTGAAGAAGGGGCCTAGTTATGCTTTTTTTTCCATGGCAGTGCTGCTGCCACACCACTGCAGTGCCGCCCGGCTCCTTTTCCCTTATAGGGCTGAACACTGCAGCTCCAAGCCTCAGCAGCAGCAGCGGTAGCAGGTGCTGCTGCTGCTGCTACTGCCCTATGCAAAGCAACTAGGTGCATGGTTTGTTTGCCTAGGGCCCACTAAAGGGTTAATCCACCCTGGGCAGTAGGAATACACAGAAGGCACAGGAACGTTATAAAAAGCAAACCTGAACATAGCTGAGTAGAGAGAACAACAAAAGCAGGAGAAGCCTCTTGTAATTGCCATACAAAGAGAAGTCAAAAGAGAAAGGTAAATCAACATGTTCATAGGAATAAAGGCTGTAAAGATACCCAGAGGGAGGAGAGTGTTGGCCCAGGGAGATGTATAATAAAAGCAGAATGGTCGAGGCAACAATATTGGATATATGGGGAGAAAACAAGCTGGACTCGTCTGAAATGGAACAGCAACTGAGACACTAAAGGGCGGAGGAATAATGACTAGAATGTAACCAGAGAGAGGCACAAGAGGAACCCAGTGATGGAGCAGTCCATTCTGGCCTTTTTCACCAGGCCAAAGCAACACCAAAATGAGTTACGTGGCAGACAGTGTGGAGAGGCCCACAAGCTGTGGGAAAAGTTACTGAGGCCAAATACACCCATAGAAACACAGGGTATATCAAGTGTAGAGGTTGCTCAGCTTTAAAAGGTAAAAAAAGAACTTTCTGGCTTGGGATTTGTACTTCTAAAGCTGAGAAACTGAGCCAAACACCTAGGATTAAGAAACATAAGGAGCTTGGTTGGTTGGCTAGGTGTGGTGAGTCCTGTTGGGCCAAGCTGCTTCTGCATCCTGCCTTGGTACTGAACAGCTCTTTAAAGCATTAGCTAATGACTAACACTACTTCAGTTGTCATTTTTGATGCCCAGAGTCTTTGTTAACTTTCTCCCCTGATACACTCCTATTACAGATTTATTTTCAGGTCAGTATACTTAAATTTGTCATGGAAACCCATCAGCTGCTTAGGCCTGGTATTTCAATCTTTCTCTGCCATTACTTTTTGAGAAGTTTTCAGACAGTTCCCCAAGCAGAGGCAGTTTCAATATAATTTACAACAAAGGTTTTTAAAGGAGCTACAGTGGGCACATCTATCCATTCATTAATGTGCTGTAATTATGGCGTATTAAATTTAGTACCTGTAATGACAAGTACTGACTTCATGCACTGTGATAGGCACTACTGCACGTTAGCGCAGAAGTGCTTTCTAATGTTAATGTGCATTAGACTAAATCTACTGTGCATTAGTGCTTTAGCATGGGTTTTGCCTCCCACCCTAATGCACAGTAGGGTGCATTAAGCACCTTCTGCGCATTAAGCATCTCATGTAGAGATGCTCACTGAGTGAGGATTCAGTGTACTTTGTTGTGCGTTGCAACAAAAATGGATTATATGAATCAGAGGTGTCCTTACCTGAATGTGATTTATAGGAATAACCCAGTGTGCCATGAGTCTTTTGAACCACATGAGAGCATGCAGTTTTCAAATGTTTTCATTCTGTACTACAATGCTGCTATTAGGTTTAAACTCAAAGAGGTCCCATTGCCTTAAATAACAGTTCTTTCTCATTGGCTTAAACCCAAAGGAGTCAACAGGTTCTGCGCCACCAAAGGTCTCCACATTGGAGGTCTCCACACTTCAGATGTTCTCCACACTGCAAGGGAGTGCTGCCTGTGCATGCATTGCTCCACTTTTTTTTCTGTAGGTTGTTTTTTTTACCCCTGGGGGAAAAGAAGCAGAGCAGGGCACAGACAGGCAGTGCACGCTGCTGAAAAGCAGAGCTGGGCTGCCCAGAGCTGTACTGCAGCTGCTGGCCAGGCTCTGTGTGGCAGAATTGCCAGCAGCCCTGGGAAGCCGTCAAGAGTAGGTCCGGTAGTGGAGCCCTCCCCCTCTGATGACCTGGTAGACATGGGGGCCTTGGGGCTCACCCTGGTGAGTCCTGAGGGGGGAGGTACTCTCTCCCAGAACCCCAAGGCAGGCACCGATGCCACCCAGGTGCCTAACGGGTCTCCTCCCCCTCCCACTCCTAGAATAGACTTGCTACCAGCCCACCCTATGGTCCCAATCTAGAGAGGGTCATGGTGGGGTCCCCTGACCGACAAGCCAATCTTGTCACAGATCCTATGCAGTCCCCTGGGGTTCTGTCTGCCCTGCCATCCTGTGAGAGAGTCTCGCGCCCACCCTTACCCCTGCCCTATCCCAAGAGGCTGCAGAGCTCTCCCAGTCCCAACCCAAGTCCGGGGCCTTAGCGGACCAGAGGGTTCAGATGGTGCCCAAGAAGCCTGCTGAGCCCCAGGACCAGAAGGAAGATGCCCGAGAACTGTCGGGCTCCATTGAGGCTGCGGACCCCTCAGTCCCAATGGTCTCTAGAGGTGAGCTACTTGCATTCCTTGACTGCAAGTACACCCAGCGGTCTGCCAGCAAGGTGCAGCTCACCTTGGACCACTGGGGAGATTTTGACAACATCCTTGACACTGTGAGGGCACTGGCAGGGGAAGGCAAGGGGCCCAAGCGCTGCAACACCCAGATCTATAGGCAGGCCCGCAATTTTGTAGATGCCCTCTATGCTGCACAAGCCAGTGGGCCCCCCATCAGGCATTGAGGCATGTGAGGCTCCTGCCAAACTGTCTGATCCACACCCCCAGCCATGAGGTCATTTAAGATTATGACCCTCAATGCCCACAGCTGCAGGAAGGGTCTCTGTAGATGCCAAGTGCTCTCCTTCCTTCGGGAGGTGGGGTACCCCCTGCTATTCTTGCAGGAGATCCTGATGACTCTGGCTGACAAGCCTAGCTGGCAGCTGGAGTGGGGAGACAGGGTCTTTTTTAGTCACCTCTTGGCCACCTTTCATACGGTGGCCACCCTGTATTTCCCAGGCCTGTAGCCGGAGGTTCTCCAGGATGTTAAGGCGGTGCTGGGCCACCTGCTGCACCTCCAGGTCCATTCAGCATGTACAGAGCCTGGGTCACACAGCACCTCATCACCGCCAGCTGTGCCTCCAGCTGGAATACAGCCACACTGGCTGCTGCCGCCAGCACCGGGGAGGTATGAGGTGGGCAGGCTTGTGGCAGCCCTCACTCGAGCCCCTTCACAAACCCACCCACAAACCTCACATCCCCCCTGCTACTCCTCACACTCCCATCTCCCCGCCACTCCTCACACCCACACCCATCCACACCCATAAACCCCCCCATCCCCACATCCCTACTAACCCATGACAGCACCTAGGTCCCAATCCTTGCCACGCTTCTGCTTGCCCAAGCACACTAAGGGTTCATGCCCCATGTGCCGGGGCAGCAGGAGCACCACAGAGATGCTCTGGCCAGAAACCAGAGCATCTCTCTTGAGGACCAGCTCCCGGCCTCAGAACATGGTCAGGAACTGTGCCCTGTCCTCCTTTGTTCCCCTGTTTTGATACCTGGATATCAAGGTATCAAATTTTGAGCCTGCACTGCAAATATGCAGTGCAGCAAATGGGGGGCGGGGAGGGTTGTTCCCAGCGTGCCCCTTGCTGCATCTGAAACTGCTTTGAGACGCAGCAAAAGGCACGTGCAGGCTCATCTGGATGCACCTATATAGTCCATTATGGTGTCTCTGACGTTCTGAAAGTAGAGCCTGAATTGCAGATCAAAGAAGTCAATAGGTTCTGATCTCAGTGTATGAAAACAGAGTTATTTTCCTACATAATACCTAACAGATAAATATAGTTTAAAACTGCAAATGAGGTCAGTAGTGTGCTGCAGTGTTCTTTTTTGCTCTGATTTTAGATAATAGTACAATGAGATTACATTTCCCTTAAATGTGTGACTTCTCCCTTTTTTGAATCTTTTCTCATCACATTTTATGCTGTTTTGGAGTATTTTATGGAATCTATTTAATGAATTCTTACGAAACAAGTAGAGCTGTTAAAATAATTTGATTTGAAGTGTAGTTGGTTTTCCTATTAATAGCAAGGTTCTTCTACATATATGCAGTGGTGAAACAGGTGTATCTCATTCATTCATCTTATTCATCTCATGATGTACTAATCATCTTAAAAGGCAGTGGGATGTATACAGTAACATGGTATTGCATTGGCATTTCTGTAGGGAGAAAAACAGCTCTGGATAATTCAAATCAATTAGAAGACTGAAAAAGGAAAAATCCTCTTGTCTTCTCAGAACACTTTACAACGAAGGGCAAATGTCCTCTTGCATTTCCCAATACCTGTCTCTCTAACATGCAGAAAGTCACATAGGCAGTATTTATCCTGATTTAGGTGTTAAAAGACATTAAAGCCAGATTTTTAAGGGCTTAGCACCCATCATGCAAGCTAGATTCTCTGTCACATATCCCATGGGGTAAGCTTTCCAGAAACACTTAGCACTAATGTATGTCCGCTATGCTAAAAGTCTGTGAGGATCATAACTAGCTTTTAGTTCCATGTACCCAAACTCTATTGCACATGTATCGCTCATGGCCTGACTTGGTCTTAGGTGCTTTTAAAATCTGAAAACAATGAAGATAATCATCCTAGTAGCCTAAGAAACACAATAGCCAGTGCAAGGAATCCAAATTATATCACACAGCGCTTTAATATTTGTAATAAATGTGAGTGGTATTTTGGTTGAGGTTCTAGGTTTATGAAGAAATCTTGGGTGGGAAAGAGAGACTGGTATGGGAAAAGGGTATATATGGGAATGGAAACACTCCCATCAATGTCACTAGATTCTGCTGTTACACATTTATTACTTTGTATAGAATAAGGTGAAGATGTTTCAATTTGAAACAAATGTTATTGGCATCCCACATGCTAAAGGGTTCCTATTAGGAACAGGGCAACATCAGAGAACCATTCGTGCATGAAATGAAGGAACTTGGGCCGGACCTCAGCAGAGCAAGGCTTAGCATCTTCCAAAAAGGAAAAGGCGTCACTTCTGCTCTCTTTGCTGACTCTTTGCTCTGACTCAGAGACTGAAGCTCCACCTTAATGCCAGCTGATCCCTGCTCTTCTTGGTACTGTTGTAATGTTCTGATGCAATATAGTGATTGCATTATTGTGTGGTGACACAGCAGCATCTAGGCATGAGATTGACAGTAAAAGACCTGAAAAGCTTTCTCCATCTGCTGTTCTATGTCCTGTCATTATTTTTAAGTTTCCTTTCTTGAGTGCCCCAGTGAATTCCCTGATAGTGCCAACTCTCATATTTTCACTACTGATTTATTCAAAAAACATATCTTGTACCAGCATGAAATTCCTTTTAACGAAAAGGAATACTTTCTGGCTCTCATATGCTCTACAATATAACAGCAGATTATAAACAAGTGCCTAAATAAGCATTTGGGTCCTGTGTGCAAACAGAATGTGTTCCTACTTCAAAAAATCAGTTTATCTCTGCTGTGTATCTGCAGAGCACAAATATCTTTACACTAATGGGCAGCATCTGACAGGAGGCATATTGCAGTGAGGAACTGATGGAGCTTTTGAAACCCAGCTTCTATTTTGGCATTGACAGAAAAGAAGTTTCATGTCAGAACACATCTCCCCAAGTCTGTTTTTTCATGGGATGGGGGAAGACGCATTAATTTTAAATTGTTTTATTTACTAACTATCCATTTAAAAGTGGAGACATTTTCAGGGGGAAAAAAACACTCCAGATGTGCCCCCTTGTTGGGAAAAAGTTTGAAACTTGAAAACAAAACAAAAAGTAGGTTAAATGGCTCAGAAAATGGGCTTAATTTTTCCACACACAGTATGCCCATAGTTTTAATTAAAATACTTCTCTGACACTTACACAGACCACCTTGGAAAACTAGATCTGGAAAAAAACAGTGAGGTGTATACACACAGGAAGCATATTGCAGGTGACAGAGCTACTGCAGTGAGATCATATGCAAGTACATATAGAAGCTTAGTGTCAGGCTGATCTGCATAAAAGGCAGAGAGTCTGACAAGGCCCTCAAATTGGATAGGAGCAAACCCTGGGGATTCATAACAGGTTTCTCCACTTTTGTATATGAATTTGGCAAATATCAGCCTTTTGTGCAAGGCAGAAAGGTGTTACAAAATGGGAGAGGAGTCAGGAGGATCTGTGGAAACCAATGAAAAAGAAACATGTTTATCAAATAATGGTGGCAAAGATATTTGCTGCTTCTCTTTAATCACTGCTCTGCAAGACCTTCTCACACACATGTTAAGATTGCCCCAGGAGTTACTGTTCTTGAAAAAAGAGAGAAAGATAAAATCTCTCTCTTCTTGTATTTTTAGCTCAGCATCATTAAGAAACAGCTGACAAAGTCATGTCTCTCCTCTGTAGGTTCCTAGATGTTGACAAAGTTGAGCAGTTTTCCATGGTTCAGATGTGTTTCTGCCATGGGACCATCTCCAACATTTCATTAAGTTTACAGCACGTGAATATAACCACATATAGTACTATTTACATGTACATAGCATATACTGTAGTGTCTGTGCATGAAAGCAGATGTTATGGAAGCAGCCCAAGTCAAATAAGCAAAGGAAGATTACCTTCATAATGAGCTAAAAATTAGTTATGTGCCCTCTTAAAGTGATTAAAAATGCTTAAAATAAGCAGAGCCTCAGTAATACAAAGTATTCATTTGCATATATTGGCAGGTGTAAAATAGCTGCTTACTCATACCACATATAAACAATTTAAGAGAAGGATTGTAAGCGGATTTAAATCCATTCAAGTGAATATAGAGTGATGTAATTTATACATTTTTCAGCATGTAAATCAAACTGAAAAAAAAATCATTCGACTTAGATTAGCTCCTGAGTTTGATCTGTATTACATGGTTATTTAGAAATGGTATCACTCTTGAAATGTTTAGACAAATTACTACCAAATGTAATCTCTCCAAATGGCCAGTGTTACAAAATTATCTTACATTTTGGTTATTTTTAATACCTTTTTCTTGGACTTATATGTAGCTGAATGTACATCTTTTAATTTTACCTAATCACATATGTTCCAGCTGGTCATTTTAAACTATTTTGTCCTGTTACTGTCCTTTTAATCTATTTTGTCCTGTGGAACACCAAGTTGCATCTCTGTTCAGTCTCAGAGGCAGCTGCACTCAGGGGTGGCAGATGGAGTATACTGCACTACTCATTGGAATGCTGTGAGGCTTTATTAGTAATTCTCTAGCCTGTGTTATGTAGGAGGTCAGACTAAGTGACCATAATGGTCACTTCTGACTTGAGGTGGTTTAAAAATATATATATATAACATTCTTGTTGGTTGGGGAAAAAGAGATTTGAGTAGGAGGGGAAGAAACATTAAAAATGAGGAGGAAAAGGTTTTTGGGTTTTCTCTCTCATGCTCTAATTTTAAACCTCTTTGAGCTTATTCAGTGGAAATAGGATTTGAAAATGGAGCAAAAATGAGAAATACCCACTTTCTTACACTTTTCTCCCACTTTCTAGCTCTATCTCACCAGTTTTGCACAGCTGGAAAAATGTGAAAAGGGAAGTTTAAAGTAGCTCTTTAAGGGAGAGACTGTTACTTTGAAAGAAATCACTTGACTTGTGCTAAAAATGTGAAAATACGATTTCCTCCCTCTCCCCCCAGATAGAACTGTCACTTTTACCTTTCCTTCCTCCGTCTCCTTTTTTCCCCCGGGGGAGAGTAAAATCTAAAAGAAGGCAGAGACTCCTCCACAATTCCCAGTTCAAAAGTACTAAAATATTTTAGTAGTGTAAGAGTGATGTAGCCATGGCGGTCCAAAAATTATGCGAGAGGCAAGGATTTCCTAGAGTGCTATTTTTTATTGGACCAATTTTTTATTGGACCAACTTGTCTAACATTGGTTAGACAAGCTTTTAAATGCAAGACATTCTTCCTCAGGTCTGATCACAAGGAAGCAGGCATAGCATACTCCATATATTTTAGTATGTCTAAACAAAAGCCTATAAACATTTTTCCACAGTTTTGATGAATTATCATTTTCATTTAAATACATCCTTTTTGTTGAAAAGTTTTTTTTCCATAAAAAAATTAACTAGCTCTACTTCTTTCCTCAAAGGGCATGAATCTTTCAGCTTTGCTATTTTTACTGATGTTGAGCAATATTTTTTCACTAAAGTAGTTCCATTGAAGTGAATGAACATCTCATACATTTGTTAATCATTCTGAGTAAGATTTACTGAATCTGGCTTATAAGCATTATATATTTACAGTTAATTCACATCCATTATTTTGTGCAGGGTGGTGGGGGGGATAATCTATTTTTTGCTTCTAATATTTGTACCAAACCTGACACGTTTCAGGGACCAGTTCTGCAATCCATTGTTTCAGAAAGCCCTCATTGGCTTCTGTGGGACTTCAAAGCACTTCAAGGCTTTAGGAAAGGGGCCTGATTAGCTTTTCTAGTGCTCAAAGCTCAATGGTTTTCAGTATTGCTTATGAGTTTTCAGAAGTTCCTTTTAGTTACTATGTGATCCTCCATGCACTTAGTAATAATTTTTTTAAGATTTAGTATATGATGACAACAACAGCAGAGCAAACACTCCCTTTAAAAAGTAAAAATCAATTGTTCATACATCAGAAAGTCACAATCCATTGATCTGACATCAGAAAAATCAACTGGGATAACTTTAGAACATTCAGACATGTCAGATCCACGGGCATTCTGGGAACTGGAGCTCAAATGACTTTGGTTAAGAACCCTAGGACAAATTTATCCTGTCTCTTGAAGTAATGGAGTTACCTCAGGGACAAACTTGGTCCAGTCTCTGTAAAAAACTAAAAATCTCTTTTCTTTAACCAGATTTTCAAATGACTGTGCTTCCAAAAATGTGCATGCACCAGTTGCACTGGTGAATGCCTGAGTTTGTGCACATAAACTTAAGTCATTGTTCATACAAATAGATATTTAGATCCTTGAATAACAGATCAGTACATGCAAGGGCAGAGATCTGAGTATTGCCACTGTTGTATTCCCCTAGTAAAATCTGTCTTCTATGGCAGCTGTTTTACTAGTTGTCAGCTTTTCGAGCACATTTGCATTGAAACATGTCTTAGATGTATGAAAAGTTTTGTAACTTAAAAACAGTCTTTACTTCAAGGGAGAAGAGAGTCAAATAAGCTGCAGGGAGCCACATGGAAGAAATTCTATCCTGAGATGCTGACAAGCACTCTACTCTTGTGGTTTATCTCAGAACCAAAGACTTAATTTTAAAACTAACTATGTGACAACAATGTTGTCACAACTTCTATATATCTCATACAATCTAAACCACCCCACACATACCAAAGCAGGGTGATTCAGAGAAATACATATCTGCTCATACTGATCTGGTTGGATAATAAGGGTATATTCTTTTTAAATAAACGGAATACCTGAAAGAACAGATATTAAGGCCAAAATGCTTTGGCATCTGCTTAATTTTAAGTATATGACTGATGCCATTCAGGAACCTACTGAGCACATGAGCACCGAGCACGTGCTTTTAAATGACTGAGACACAAATACATTAATACAGTTCAGGATATGCTTAAGTACTTTGTTGTATTGGGGGATAATAGCTCAGTACAGCACCTTTTTTTTTCTTTTAATAAACATAAATTGATTAGTCCAGACTCTTAGGTAGTGTCGAGTGGCATAACTCCACTGGAATAAGGGGTTCTGTTATAATTTACATCAGTTCAGTACCTGCTTATTATTCAATAAAAACAAATACGTGTAATCAGAACACAGTACCCTTAACTCTGACCCTTTTGAAAGCACATATTATTTTGATATCTCAGTTGAGATAGCTAAGTACCTTTTAAAGGGATACAGGAAGTTGAAAAATCCAATGTATGCATATATATTTATCAAAATGACAGTTCAATGTTTTAGTAAAGTATTTATAATTGCTGTTTCTTGAGAATATTATTGTGTATCTCATTCCAAAGGAAAAACACATAACCATGTTGATTTATGGAAAAATTATGCATGCATATGGACTTTCATTTAAGGTTGATCAATATATGTCATTAGTGTCTACATATATAATCTTTATGGTCCTTTTTTGAAAGGGTTTGTTTTGTGTTATATTTTGAGATGGCTAATGAAAGAAAGCCATTTATTTGGGGTCAGTGTTAAGCTTGTGTTGTGATGAAATATGCATCTCTTTTTCTTTGTACTCAGTAAGAATAATACATGTACGTTTATTATGTAGGCACTGTAAGATTTATGACATCCTCCACTATTAATGTCTTTGCCTTTAAGTGCTTAGATTTTGTAAATGATCTGATAAGTAAGTACACTGTTGTTACCTAGCAACCTTAATTGGATTTTGAAACAAAGCGTTTTGATTTTGGAATTTCCAGGGTTTTGTTCCTTTTTTGTGTGTGTGTGTGTATTTTACACATATCCAGTTTACATTTTCTCCTGCCCTTCTCCCATATGTCTAGTCAGAAGAAGATACCGATTCAATTTTTCACATTTTAAAGAATGGTAGACTCAAGAAAGTAAAGTCTCAGACTGAGACCGTCAGGTTCATGTGCTGTTCTGAATTCTTTTTCCTAGAACGGGTCAGCACAACTTTACAGGAAAATTTTCCCTGCCTCCCACAAATCTTTTCTAACTTTTCAACACCACATAAACCTAATAATGTTTGAATAAACTTTGGAGAGACCAGTGTTCGTGAAAGCGAACTGAAAGTGAATGACCTTGGCTTGTGCCAAACATAATGCAGGCAAGCCCTGGCAATGCTGTCCCAATCCACAAGTGCCTCCCATAAACCAGAATTATGACTCACTGCAGACCTTTGTCTCTGTAAATTATACCAAATTGCATGGTGAACAACCGCCCATGAAGTCATCAGCGATGCAAGCACCAAATTAATTTGCATTTTTGAGAGCAAAGAATAGGCACTCCCAAATGATTAGGCCAAGTACAGCAGTGCATGCGGCCACCTAACCCTATAGAAAACAAGTTTTGTATGTGTTCAGCACTGAGATAACACTGCTCCCACCTGTAATGCAAGGTTCAGTGCTGTACTGAGTTGCATTTCAGACGCTGTGATCTGCCATAAAAACTCTGTCCCTGTCTTAGCACTGAAATTGATTTACTTTTGTAATTTCCATAATTATCTGACTCTTCAGGTGCAGCATATGAGATCACACCCAGTAATCATGGTTATGATCCTTAAACAATTATTCATCTTATTTCTTCTTATGCTTGCTGGGGGGTGGTAATATCACAGGATGACAGACTGTATCAGTTTAATCCCTCCGTCTTTTTTTCCTTTTATGCCTTAATGCATTCAGTACTTTTGTCAGGTGTAATTATATCTGGCTAATGAGGAGATGAATTCTGAGCCTAAGCTAAATAGCTAAGAGGTGTGTGTGTGTATATCCCACACACAGAGACCAAACTTTCTCACTGGTTAATGAATAAATGCTTCCATCACTTACGTGATTCAGAGTGTATCAACAAGCAAACGTGTCTTCTGAAAAAAAGATTGGGCCTGATTCTACAGGTGCCTTACATGCAGAGAGGTTAGAGGATCAAACTCCTAATGTTTATTTAAAAGAAAGGTTTAAGAAAAGATGGGCTGGGGAAAACATGCTTAGGATCCTATGTATTCATTAAGGTTCTTATTTCTAATAGAGGCCCCTTTTTGGAAGCTACATAAATCCAGACCTATTGGCAAGCAGCCCCAATGAAACCAGCAGAGGCCACTCTGCATTACACAGCTCTCAGTTATGCTAACATAGGTCCCGAATTACTCCTCTTTCTTTTTTCTTTCTTTCTTAGTCTCAGTGGATGCACCTACATCGCCATAGTGATGAGCTACTGCAACATAGCTCATCACTACAGCAACATAAGATCATCAGGCATGAACGAGGATGCTGGTCCTACTGCGCAGTAGCGTCAGAAATTACCTGTGTGGCGCCAAGACTGCACAGTAACAGCAGTTACTGTGTAGTCATGTAGTACTTGCTTAAGATGACTGCACAGTAACAACTGTGCAGTCTGGCGCACGTGTAGATGCGCCCAGTGTGTAAAAAGTTATTAATACAGGCCAAGGCCCTTTTTTTTATCCATGGTATGTGTGAGTTATGCTAAAGGGAAAAGGGTGTGGGGCAGCTAAAACGTGGAACTCCTAAAGGTGTAGCATCTAACAGCTGCTCAGGAAATCTCTGATCCTCATGTCAACAGAGCTGGGAAGGGCAGGAGAGGGAAGGGAAGTACAAAAGCTGTACTGCCTATTCACTGTGGCCAGCAGTATTTCCTTTAACTCTTCTTTACTAAATAAGGCAGGGAAAGTGAAAAATCAACTCCGGGTAGCCAAATAATCTCAATATACAGTATAATTCTAATTAAAGGGTATGCCACTTTATAAGATAATCCAAATAAATACACCTTGAAATGAACAATGAAAGGATAATTGTGTTGCTTGTTACAAGAACTTATTTGGCAAAAAATTTCCTAACTCAAGAATTTAAGTGTGTGCTCCTAAAAACCCACACAACCTCCTCTGTGACAGCAATCTCTAATGGGGCAGTCTGTGAGTACATTTATCAGGGTGCACAAGCCAAACTCATGTGTTTGCAAGCACCAGGTATTTGGGATTTTCTAGTCTGTACAAAAGTAGAATGGATACTAAGGTCTAAATCTGTTGGCTTATATTTTTCCATTAGATTAAAGGCTAAAACTCTTATTAACTGGCTAAAGCTGCTATTTTAAAAGGGATGGGTACAAGCATGTATGTACCAGGGGGGATTTGGGTATATAGGGCATATTTACACATGAATGACGGGGGGGTCACTTTAATTAGAGCAGCCCTTGGGAGCCACTCTAACTAAAACACCCACAGCGTCTAGTGTATGCAGCATCCTGCACCTCAAATGGCGGCGGAGGCACTTTAACTAAAGTTCAATCTATGAGCTTTAAAGCACCCCCACTGCCATTTTGAAGCACAGGGATGCCGAATACATTCGAATAATTGAGTCTGCTCCAGCACATGCTAATTAGCACACGTCAGAGCAGGTGTCGGGCACGTGCAATGTCCATTAAGGATACACATGGCAAAGTGATTTAAATATTTGCAAACCTTTGTCCATGTTTAATAGGAGAATAAATAAGACGTTGGTGCATGAACAGCCACTACTGTGACAGTGGGGGTATGGCTCATGCACTTGTATATTATAAAAATGCGGAAGCATTCCAAATTCAAAATGAAAATTTCATTTTGATTGTCTTTTTACATAAGCCAAAATAAAATAGATCATTTTTCAAATCTTTATTTCAGGAATTTCATCAAAACCAATTTGATTTCACAGAAAATTGTGGGAGTTTGTTGAACTATTATTTTTCAGTGGAAAACTGTTATGACTAAAATCTCCTGTGCGCCTTACCTTCATTGAAAAGGTTCCTGAAAGTTGCATTTTACAAGTACTGAATGAAGTCCTATCTAACACTGTGTCCAGTTCACCTGAGTTTTGGCAAACTAGGTATCGTTGTGTTGTGAAGAAAGATCTATGAAGAAAAACTGTTCCTTTTGTCCATCTGGCTTAATCAGAGGTACTGGCAGAATAAATCTCTACACACATATTAGCTAGCCATCTGCCATGCAACCCACCCCGTCTAACCCCCTACATAAACACCCCGCTGATCCTGTATCCATAATGCTCCTTGAGCAGGAAATATGGAATCTCCTCTCCTCCTACACTGGCATATTTCCATTGGCTTTGACCCCTGATTTACATGACTGTAAATAAGAGGACATTCTGGCCTATTGTGTATGTTCACTGATGATAGGGTGGCCAGCTTTTGAAAATCTAAAAGCAGGACACATGCCCACCCCCTCCGTCCTGCACCCCCACTGTGGGTGGCATGGCCAAAGTGGAGCCAAGAAGAGCCTGTGGGGTGCAGGGGAGGATGTGGGCTGCCTGCTGGGGGGCTCAGAGCTCCCTGCCCTGCTGCCCTCCCCTGGGGTCCTCCGCAAGCCAGCAGGTGGGACCCCGCATTCCCGCCCCAGGCCACATGCACCACCCC
>NW_005841865.1:657448-674143 GCF_000455745.1 Alligator sinensis
CCCCATGTTGCCTAAGCCCCCTTCCCCCGATAGACTTACCTGCAGAAACTGGAGGAGCTGCTCTGCACCGCTCCCTGGTTGTATTCCCAGCCACATGTAGGGGGAACACATGCATGTGGCGCCTCCTTACATCCCTCTCTCCGCAGCCCCTTACAGGCTGGAACTCTGCCATTCTGCAAAGGGAAACCCACAGTTTTTCACGTTTTTCTTCAGCTAATAGAAAATCCAGATCCCTGCACATGATACTGGGGTGACAGTTGACTGTGCAAGGGAATCTGGGAGAAATGCTGTCCTGGGGTCATCCAGCCGTGGACCAGAACTGTCCCGCCCAGTTAAGGATGGGTGGTCACCTTAACTGATGTCACAGTGCAGCTAGAGAGTCCTAGCAGTACTTTGAAGACAAGGTCCAATCGTCCTTCTAAAAACATCTTTAAAGCACTTGAATATCGCATGCCATGTCCTACACCAGAGCCCTTAGTACATCACACACAGACTTCAGGGAAACTCCCTCTCTCACATACATACAAACAGGGAAAGAAGAGCCCCCTAGAATATGTTCTGCTTTAGGCTCTACCCTGCAGAGAGAAATACAAGCCCACACCCAGTTTCCTTTTCTTGTGCAGCTGGTGGTTTTTGGCTGCTCTGCTTGTTTTATACCAGGCTCCCTAGGCAGAAGGCTCAAGAGGAGTCTATGACCATTTACAGAGTTACACAAGCATTGGAAATATTATGTAAAAGAGAAACTCTTGTGGTGGGTTGCTGTTTTGTTTAGGGCTTTTTTTTTTTCATGAACATGTTCCAGCCTGTGGAAGTGTTTAGAGCCAAGCAGGAGTCTACTGTCAGCAGTAAACTGGGAAAGCAGCTTTAAATTGTCAAAAAGCCTTGATGCTCTTTACAAAGCATATCAGCAATGCCCCTGCTCACTGCTTCCTTGTTTGATTGTGTACCCTCTCTGTCATGTGTGTAAGTCCCATAAAAGCTGTCTCTCAGAAGAACAGCCCCCATTAGTGTTCATTACAGAAATCCGGCCCTCTTGCTCCAGTGATGGCAGAAATTTCTAGTGTGAAACTTTGCTGGTTATTCTATGGCAATATGAAAGCTATAAAGCCCACACCCATGACATTTGACATGTGTGAAGAATTAGAACAACACAAGTCTTTTTTTAATACAGATTTTAACGAGTGTGGGTTTTACAGTCTGTTTTAAACACCAACACTTTTTTTCTTAGGATGATTTCTGTTTTGCTCTGCAGAACAAAAAAAAAAGCACTAACGCCAGGGGACATCTGGAATTTGCAAGTAAATCTGCTGGATTCTCATTGGTAGGCTCAGGCCATGAATATTTCCACAAGAATACCTTATGTTTGCATAACATCGTTCATGCCAGGAGATCTCAAAGCATGTTACTAACTCTGGATTAAACTCCCCGCTGACTAGCTTTGCACAGGGTAGAATTTGGTACTTTTATATGTAAAGTGTATCAATTCATGCTCCCAATAAAATGCAACCATTTACAAAAGTAGCCAAACAGGGAACTAATGTATAGCTTGTTGCTGTTTGTGTGAGGAATGGCAAGCTTGATGAAGGATATCAAGGCATACCTCTACTGTTCTGAAAACCGCTATGGGGTCTTTAGTATCCACAATGAGCAGACAAGACAGTAAGCTTTAAGGTGTCACCTAAAAGACCACCATAGGCTGCATAGAAATCAATGCATCTGCCGCAACGGGATGAAGAGCTGAGTCACCTTGTCAGGAATCGAACCTGTGGTTCCAGGGAGTCTAGGTATTTCAATTCTAACACATAGATCACTTTAAAGGCCTGATCCAGCATCCATCAAAGTCAGAGGGAGGATTTCCATTAACTTCAATTAAAGTTGGACCAGCCCCTCCACCATTGTATCGATAACTGGGTTGGCTGTTTGGCTTCTTTCTTGAAGCAAGATTTCAGCAGTGATAGTTCACTGCAATCTGGGCACTGGAAATGCAAGTGCCTCCGTGTTATATTACTTTGCTGGAAATGTTTATGAGAATGTTTATGAGAATGTTTGAGGGAAGGAAGGCTGCAGCCTTCCAATTACTGCAAACTGCTTTATGTCACACAAGCCCTGGGCCTGAAATCGCTTCCAAACTGAAGCAGTCAGGAAGAAAAACACTTCTTTAAAAGCTGCAATACTCATAAATTGCTCTGAGCAGCCCAAACCCCAAAATGTGCACTGCCCAGTGATTCTAAATGAATCTTCTAGGTACTCTATGGAAAGTTGTCAATAAGCTTCCAGAAACCAGCACCTACTTGGTTATATACATTGTATTTCATTGGAACAGTCAGATCTGTATAAATTGCACACCCTAGTCCGTGTGTGTGTGTGTGTGTGTGTGTGTGTGTGTGTGTGTGTGTGTGTGTGTGTGTGTGTGTGTGTGTGTCCATTCACTCTCTCTTGCTGCATCTCCTTTGCTGGTAGAACGGGATGTTAGAAAATGATCTTGTCACTTACCGAATATTCACTCTTAATGAAAGTGCTAGTGATCTAATATTATTCCCTGAACTAAAACTGGTTGTCTGAGAGATTCAGTGACATGAAAACTTCAGAAGCAGGAAAATAACTTTCTCCTCTAATCCCAGCATCTTCCACTTCACTCTACGAGGGCTCCTTGCACTATATGAACTCCTTCCCCACCCTCTCTTCAGAGTCCCGTGTCTAAGTTCTAATTCTCAGGCATGTAAATGCAATTCCTATCAGATTTGGTTCACATGGTACAGAAGCAACAAAACAGAATGAGGCCTATTTGAACTGATATATTTACTATACCAAGAAGAAAGTAGCAGAGAGGTGTTTTCCAAGAATACAGAGTGCATGGGAAAGTGTGGTGACAGGCAAGCTGATGGATATCTGCTTATGTTGACACATGTCCAAGTGAGTAAGTTTGACTGCATGTCCATACCCAGTCATGGTGATCTATAGAAAGTCAAAGGACTTGTTATCTGAGTACAAAGTTTGGAGAGGAGTTTGGGCCTGACCCAGAGCCCCCTGAAATCAACGGAAAGTGATCTGGACCAAGCCTTTTATAAGAACGTGCTATGACGTGCTCCTACTCACCTATTAGCAGTTTTGATGCTGATCTGTCATGTGCCCTTCCCAGTTCATGGAAAAGAGGATACGAAAGGGGGAAATGGCAAGTTCTGTAATTCTATCTCTTGGCACCTTATGTCAGTAAGGAAATAAGTTAGCGGAGGTGACATTCTCCGGACAGACTGCCGCAGATTCCCTGTAACAAAGGAAGGATATAAATCTAAATGACAATTTAAAGGCAGCAGTAAAAGAACTTAAATGCCACATCTTTGCAGTCTGGTAACTGCAAACCCAAGGGTTTATTTCTTGGATGATGAGAAGAAGACTTATGTGTATCACTGCCTGTATATCCAGGAAAGTAAAAGTTCTTTGTGTCTAGTGTATTGGGGTAAGCTGGAATCTGAGGACGCTGAAAGTGCCAAGGGTTCTGAGCTATTCAGAAGTGGTGGTGCCTCTTCTTGAAGGAGCAGCACATGGGACCCAGACAAGATTTCACATGCACATTTCCACAGACCAACTGTACCAAACTTGTCATTTTTAAGCTGATTATTAAAACTTACGTATGTAGGATTCTGACTTCAAGCATAGCCCTGGGCAAGCAATGAAGTGCAAGCTACCCCACCCCAAAGATAAACCCAGGAGGCACTGTGACACACCTCCCAGATCACAATCCATCTTCTTGCTCAAATTCAGAAAGTATATGGAGAAGCTGGAGAGAGTCCAGAGAAGAGCCACGCGCATGATCAGAGGTCAGGAAAACAGACCTTACGATGACAGGCTGAGAGCCATGGGGCTCTTTAGCCTGGAAAAAGCTCAGGCTGAGGGGTGATCTGGTGGCCACCTATAAGTTTATCAGGGTGACCACCAGTATCTGGGGGAACGTTTGTTCACCAGAGCGCCCCAAGGGATGATAAGGACAAACGTTTATAAACTACTGCAAAACCGTTTCAGGCTGGACATAAGGAAGAATTTTTTTTTACTGTCCAAGCCCCCAAGGTCTGGAATAGCCTGCCATCAGAGGCAGTTCAAGCACCTATGTTGAACACCTTCAAGAGAAAATTGGATACATATCTTGCTGGGATCCTGTGACCCCAGCTGACTTCCTGCCCTTCGGGCAGGGGGCTAGACTTGATGATCTTCCGAGGTCCCTTCCAGCCCTAATGTCTATGTAATCTATGAAATCTATGAACGGGAAGGCAGTAGCAATTTGCTGTCAGCCTATTCTTATTATAAATTATGATATTCCCATATCAGTTCATATGCAATGGTTAGGGAGGATGACAGGTGTGCCAAAAACCCCTTTGCTCCCACTTCCACACACACATTTCTGGTATCTGTTTGGGATTAAGTGAAGGGGCAGCATCCTTTTGTGTCTACAGTCCTGGACCCAAAGTTTTACTAGCCAATAGACAGGTATAAGGGAAATTGTATATCCATGGACAATGTACAGGCCAAGCACATTATGGGGCCTTGGGATATAAAACAAGTTGTTTGTGTTAGCTTTATGAGGGATAAACAGAACAGTCTAAAATGTAAAAAAATCCTTCAGTAGTACAATACAAGCACACTTTAAGTGAATTGCAAAGGAACAGCTGATTTGTAATAACAATTAGAGAATTATATAGAAAGAAATCTATTTGAAAGTTGTGCACTAATTTAAAAACATTAAATTAGAAAGCAATCATATGATTATAGTTCAAATCAATAAAATGCTATCTGTGAATATCCTCTCTATGCATAAAATATTAGTAGAGTTATTAGAAAAATAATAAAAAAGCTGTGATCTCAATAAAAAACCTATTCCATAGTATCTATCTGACTCATGTTTTACTAATCAAAATAAACCTGATAATCACAGTTTCTTTGGGCATTGAGAAAACAAACTTTTTAAAGTTCTGAGCAAAAGGATGTGGTGGTGATCAGTGTAAACATCAACTGCATGCAAAAGCTTCTTCTGATTTAGCAAGTGCTCCAAGATAAGATGCTGTTGTGACAAGGGAAACAAAAAGAATTGATTTCCAATGGAACTGTTGAGAGAAGATTATTTTGTTGTGATGAAAAAGTTGAGGAAAATGAAAGAGAATTTCTTTTCATCGTGCTTGTGGCAAAAATCTGACAAAAAATGGCAAAAAAAATTGAGGTTTCTAATGAAACCTGTTTTTAAAAGTTCGGGGGTTTTTTTAATGATATGAAACATCTTAATTAGTTCTACTTTTCACTGTTCTATTACAATAGGTGGGCAATGCAGAACAGTGCATCATTCGCCAGAATTGTTCGGGCTGCCAGGAACTGCATCTGCATTTCTTCCTGACATTTCAATAGGGTTGCAGACTCACACACTCAAAAATGGCATGCTCAAATTTGTTCACATAATGTCCTGAGCAAGCCAGCATTTGCAGTGGGAATCTAACTGTGTACTATTAAAAATTAATGGAAGTTTGGTGATTTATTCCAGCATCTCATCACTCCAATGAACACTTACACCTCAGAAAGACTGGGATATGTTACCCTGTGCAGTCTATGGATCTGTGTGAAGTGATATGGAATAGGTTCAGAATTTCATCCCCCAAAATTTTTATGTTGTACTGTTCCTGTCAGTGCTCCACCTTTTCATTACTGATTTTTCAAGAGTGGCCTTCAGCAATGGAAGCATTACATTAGCCCTAGCACATAACTGACTGTATTTGAATTTGTATACCAGGACATACATGAATTTGACAATGCTCTGTTACCAAGGAATGCTGATAGGACTAACGTGACAGTACTGTTGGGTTTTTTAAGAATTGTATGAGCAAATGCAAATGTCTCAGAACTGAGTGGAGTAATGTATGAAAGAATCTTCTTCCAAAATTTGTTACCTCCAGAATATGATTTGCTTTATTATGGGCACATCTACACAAGACACTACATCATAGCAATGCGCTACAGCGATGTACTTGTTGCTATGACAATGTAGCGTCAATGGGCATGAACTATGACACCAACGCTACCACACAGTAGCAACAAGCTTGTTGCTACTGTGCAGTAGGGTCAGAAACGACCCATGCACTGCCAGGACTGTGCAGTAACAACTGAGCATTGTCATATTCATGTATGCTAAATCAAGTACTAAATGACCACACAGTAACAACTGTGCAGTTGGGGACATGTGTAGGCGCACCCTATGTATTACACTGTGCAATAGGTAAATGAGTCTGATACCAATTAACTAGGAGGCTGTTTCAAGCATGCAGGTTGCCTTCAAAGAAGCACAAGATTTGGAAGTGGGAGAAGGATACAAAGGAAATGGTTGGGAAAGGAGCTAGGGCAGAGGATAAGAAGCAGGAGGAGTGTAGGATCAGTTGAGCCCGGTGATACAGGCAGAGATAGTATTATAGAGAACTTTAAAAGTTGTGTAAGTAATTTGTTATAGCAAGAATATACAGGTATATGCTACAGATGAGTTTACTGCTCAATTTATAAATAAATGCACCACTCCTGTTCTCTCTAATCTGGATTAGTTAAGATACCTAAAAGCCAGATGGAAGTCACCCTTTACTTTCATTTATAAAACCAAAACCTAACTAAAATTATTTCTCATGCTTTCCACCTCCAGGCTCTGTATGAGTATTGATCATGTCTGGTCAAGGGGCTTCCTGGTTTGAGTTATAATTCAGCCATGCCATGTTTCATTGCCATGACTTGGAATCTTTTTCTTTTTTTTTGCCTTAAATTGATTGCTCTCCTATTTGAAAAAAAATGCTGACTTTTTTTGTAGTTAATTTCATTCAGGGAATCAGATACCTGCACTTTGTGGTTGATTTCTGTTCACTTTCTGCTGGAATAACTTCTTTGCCTCACAGATTTGCTGCAGTTAGAGCTTTCCATTCACTGGTCCATCATACAATTAGAATACATGAGGTTAGGGTCAGCTTTGCAGTCCTTTGTCTTGCCAAAATAACAGTTGATTAGTTGTAGTGCCAACTGATCTCAATTGAGACCAAGGTCCCTGCTCCAAAGAGCTTACAACCTAAATAAGCAAAGTGGAAGAAGGATGGGAGGGTAAAGAGAGGCACGGAAGTGTGAGATGACTTGCCAAAAGCCATGTAGCACGCGGGAGCCAGGTTGGGAATAGAGCCTCCATTTCTAGCACTTCAGTGAGTCCCACATTGAATAGTTCTTTCTACCTTCCCCAAAACCTCATTTACTCTGAACAACCTATTCTTACCCCCTTGAGAATATTTTTGGGGGGCATTTTGACAATTCTCTCATATTTAACCTTAAAGCAGCCTGCATAAATATCTGCAGGCTTTTCCATTTTCAGTCAATCAGTGGTTGTATATTAGAAATAAAGGCAGCTGACTCAGTGACTGACACCAAGCTGAAGGTAGCAGAAGCTCTTCCATGCATGACTGATACCATCACTCTAACAAACAGACTTGTCTGGGCCAATTTATGGCTTGCATACAATAATTAAACTTCACCAAAATGGTAGAGCCAGTCCAGTAAATACAGACCCAAACTAAGGAGGTTTTTTATGACAGAGGCCACAGTTTAATATAATTAACTGTGACTTACACTCTGGTTACTTTGGTGTGATGTCAGCTTCTTCGCACTGTTTATTTTAATTAAAACAGAAATTGTAGGTCTTGAGTGCTGGTAATTACAGCTTGTGGACTCAAATTACCGAGGCCCCTAATTAACCTGCTATGTGTCTACCTGACTTGAGGTGTTAGTTGAAACATGACTGGTGCAGCGGCATTATGTTGTCTGCAGTGATGGAAATATAGTAGCAAGGCATGACAGGCTCTGTGCTGGGGTATCCATATTTTAAGCTATTCTCATGACATTTCTTTCACTTTTATGTAGATTATCAGTTTCTTATCTGGGACTTCTAAAATGATAGACTAGCTGGGGAAAACGATTTGATGAGAACTACCCCATTCAGAGTAATTATACCAGCTCAATTCTGATATGTGCTCGGCAGCTTCAGAAATTCTGCAACTTTGTGACTGCCAATTGTATCAGGGTGAATGGACTGAGCATTTCCATGGACAATTTTTAGCATTAAAGAAATGCCTTCTTCAAGCTATGGCCATCTCTCACCTTCATTACCATATTCTGCTTCCGCCTGGCCTCAGCTTTTCCTCCTCTAAACTGTTCAATATTCCTCTCCCACATTAGCCCTAATCAGTGGTGGTGCATCGGGTGCATGTGGAGGACTCTGCCCCCATCGGCAAGATTGGCCACAGGGGGACTCCCCGCGCCCCAGTCACTGACTGGTCGCTGGGGGGGCATGTACCACCCCCTAAGATGGCACCAGTCACCCATGGCCTTGATCCCCAGTTTGAATCCCCCCCTTGGCATCTTGTCTCCTTCTAGATCCTATTAAAGCTACTCATCTACACCTAAAAGGCTCCAGAGTCATTTTGTCCCCACACCTACATTACTATTTCCCCAGTTTCTCTTCCCTCTCCTTGAATTATTTCCCATATTCTTGGTGTAATCATCTGTAGGGTTTTTAGCTTTTTTCAGTTTGTGCCTCATCTTATACAACTAATGCCAAATAGGAGTTTTGCCATTGACTTCAATGGGAGCAGATCTTGCTCTTAATGAACCTTTCTTCTGTAGATAGACATGCTGACCCGCATTTTCAGCAGTCAAGAAATCACAGATCTCTGTCAGTTTAGAGCTGAGCTGACTACAAAGAACCTTGAGTTAATCTGTAAAATGTATGTTTCCTAAAGAGGGCTGGTCTGCATAGATTAGGATCTGCAGAATTTAAATCTGCACTTTTAAGGCAAAATGTATACAAGGTGTAAATTAGACCTCTAACTGCTTAGATCTGCTTTTATTTTTTTCCTTGACAAACAGATTTTTCCTGTATGCTCCCTTTTGTGTTTAGATGCATACACTGAATAAAATGTATCAAAGGAGCAGTTTTAGTTTAAAATAATAATTTTAATAAATAATGCATAGATATTTATACATAGCGTAAGAAAGTAATTTGAGAGTAATTTGGTGTGCATCATTGACTTCCATGGTTCAAGGCTGATTCATGCTCAGGGACAATATTTGGGTAAGTTTCTTTGTGTTTTTCCCTCCAAAATGAAATGGGGGTGTAATCATAAGTATTCATGCTTCTCCTTGCCTGATTTGGGCCTGCTGTCAAACTATTAGGGTTTCAAGGGTGTGGATGTGTTCCTTCAGTTCAATCATGGATGCCAAAAATGCCAGCACATGGTTTACGGACTGTATTTGAAAAGGGAAGAGGCTTTTGCAGCAAGTGGTATCAAAGAAAAGAGGGGTAGATGCCCTTGGAATGGAGGGAACCATTTCCATGTATTGTTTCTTGTTTAACAATTAACAATATGAGGCATTAAATGTTGAATGCTATTTCAAAGCCTTTTTTCCCCACAGACTCTGGTCATTTTTTGTTCTCTGTAACTCATCATCTAAAACTGCTGCAGCCCAAGAAAACAGAGATGAGGAGGAGAGGGGGAAAGGTGCATTGTATATGTGTAATACATGATAGCCCATGTCTCACGACACATTAATCTTCACTCGCAAGGAGAGACAGGCTAACTCCTCGGGGCTTTGCCACTCTAACCCTCTCGTCCTCATTCATGAAGATAAATGCCCGAACAGAAACCAGCCATCATGTATTCTTTATGCATGTGCCAGATGACTGTCTTGTAAGTTAGCTAGAGACAAATCTTTGCTAAAGGGAACAAACAGGCAGGCTTCTTATCAGCGATCCTTTCACAGGTGCTGCACACTTCTATCACTGCCATTTATAATGGTTTATGAAATAGATGGCCAAAGCATTTAGTATGGCCAGCATGCAGTTCATCCCTAGATATTTGCATGAATGAAACAGGCAGTAACTAGGTTGACTTGCTCTTCCTGCAGGAATTACCATCACTTTCATTTGCGCATACAGTCTGCACGCGGTAATACTTTCCCGAAAGTGTTGCAAAGGAGCATTTCACTGAGGATTAATATTAGCAAGGAAACAAAACCAGCAAGAGGATGAAGTTTTGGGGGGCTTGAGGAAAAATGTTGTGAAAATTGGCTTTTCTTAGTTTCTTCCCCTCCCCATATTCTAAAGGATCGGTTTCTCATGCCCTTAGTTGCTGTGAGAAGCACCTTACTCCACAAGTGTCCGCTCTGATTTCAGGGCAATAAATCATTAGTTAAGCTACCACTTAACATGAGCTAGGTTACTAGAATCTGGTGACAAATCTGCAAGTAAAAATTACTTCCTAGGTTTTGGAGACTTTGAAACATCAAGTCCTTATTCTGATTTCATTCTTACTAAATCGTCAACAGTATCATTACTTTAACACCAGTGGAGTTACTCCTGATTTACACTGGTATAAGGAACTGAAGGAGCAAAACAGAAAAACACAATATATTCTATATGGAGACAGCAGCTGTCAAATTACTATAAGTGATGGGCCAGACTAATGCTTGCTAGTTAAGTGGAACAAACTATGACTGCCCTTCCCCTCCTCCCCCTCCCTCCCTGCCCCCCAATATCAGTCTGCCCCCCTTCAGGACATAGTCATCTTGATGGGAAGATAGGGTGTATATTATGCAAAATACACAATATTATTCTTTAAAAATCAACTATTCATGAACAGTCTCCACTGTACAGTCACTGCATAGTAACCATATGTGGTGGACTTGGATATGTTTGCCCAGTTCTTCAGGCTTAGAGAACTGCCAAAGCGATTGGTGGGGCAAAGCCACCAATCAAAGACCAGCAGGAGAGGAGCCTCGGGAGGAGTCTGCCCCCACCCCACATCAGGGCGAAGTGAGGAGCAGACCTAATTGAAAACTGTGCTGCACCTCCTCCCAATTGGCCAGTCTTCAATCTTAGGGCAGAGCCCCAAAAGGGTATATAAGGAGCTACATGCACAGCATGTGGAGAGAGACGATGAGAGATGGAGAAGGAAGAAGCAGCCAGGGCTGAGGAAGAGCTGGGAAAGAGCTACCCAGAGGGCGCTTCCAGTTGCCTGAAAGAGCCTGAAGACTCCACCGTCTGACGGGAGCGGCAGGCGGCCATATCCCCAACCCCTCACCATGAGAGAGTATGGTGAGCCGGTGCAAACATCACTGCATGGAGGGTCCAAGAGGGACCAGGACCTTGGGAGCCACTTGAGGCAGCTCGGGTCTTCAACCCCAGCACAAGGCCAGATGGTGCAGGCGTTGGTGCACGGAGGGTCTGAGAGGGACCAGGACTTTGAGAGCTGCTCGAGGCATCTTGGGTCTCCAACATTGGCACAAGGCTGACACCAGTGCAGACGCTGCTGCACGCTGTGTCATTGTCGGACCGAGGGCCCTTGGAGGGAGCAGGGGGCAGTTTGGGTCCCATTCCCTGCTGCCAGGCACGAGGGCCCATGGGCAACATAAGCTCCGCAGCATGACAGGCCTGTACTGGAGCCTCAGCCCTGGGCATGCACGAGGCGGTCCAGGCCCACAACCTGCTGAGAAAGCCAAGCCACCCAGGCATATGAACGAGCCACGCACCCCACAACGGGACTGACAAAGAGCACCCGCTGCAGGAGCCACTTGCCTATCTGGGGACAAAACACCAGGAACCCTTGCTGGACCCCTACTCTCTGGGAAGCATGAGTTCTCGGGAAAGGGGTTTCCTACCAGGGAGGGACACAGTGAATAGCTCCATCAGAGAAGGTTTAGGCTAGAGAAAGAGAGAGAGCAACTCCTCTAAAGGAGGAGGGTATTTGGGATTGCCACACCCTACATTTTGGAGTGTTTATTAATTGTTTGCTGCGTCTGATATTTTGGAGTGTTTATTAATTGTTCATTATGCTTTACATTTTGGGGGGTGCTTACCCATCAATTGCTGTGACATACTTACCCTCTGAGGATCTGTTGGCGAGGTTTCTCTCGCGGGTCTTGGGGACTGCTATACCTACCTGTTCTGTTATTTGCTGACTTAAAGATAAATATTTACATATAATATATTCATCACCCATCCAGTTTATTCTATCCCCTCCCCTTTTATTCTGCATCTGAATAAACCATGTATATAGTTAAGATATTGTGTCCTGGTCTTCCTCTCTAGAGACACTGGAGAAGGGGAAGTTGCGAGCGAACTGCAGTTTCCATCTCCAGCACATACGCCCTGCTGACCATCCCCTTCTATTGGAGAGGGGGTACACACTCCAGTACACCCGGGTTACACGTATACTATGTGTGAAATCCTGTCTTCATTGAAATCTGTGCTCAAATTCCCATTGACTTCATGGGGCCACACTAAGATGTTAGATGCTTTAAAAAACAACACCAAAGGATACACAGAAATGATAACAGTGGGCATTAGTATTATTATTGTTGACAAATGTCAAAGTCCCTAGAAATAGAAAGATTGCAAATAGAAAGATTGCAAGCCCTTGGTCCACCATAAACAGAAGTCACCCTAGGCCCTTATCGTTACTCCATTACTCAAAGGGGTGCCCAACAAATGAACAATCCAATTATCAAGGAGGTGATAGATACTTTAAAATAGAAAAACCCATAAGATTAATTAAGATGACTGGTTCCAGCTGTTCATAGTACACCAGGTTAATAGAGGGAGTTCTCCTGCAGTGCTCTGAAATGCAGCAAGACAGAATGGACTGTTTACCCTAGTACAATATGCATGGAAACTATTGAGTAGCTCTTCCTGAACTGGATCAATTAGAAAGCAGCATCAGAATTAGCTTCTTGACTGCATTGTCTTTGGGGTATTTGCATGCCAGTGAGAATGATGTTGTTCTAAATTGTATGCATGAGTGCACCAACTTGTAGCTACATGCTGAATAGTTTGGGCAAGATAATTTTTTTAGTGAATTAATCCAAAATGGTCCTATACAAAGGGATGGAAACAAACTCTTTTATCTGGATCTGGTGCAGAGGTAAGCCTCAGATTGTTGCTCAAGACCGGGATTCTTTGTTCCGGGAACATGTCTTGGTTCCTTTCATTTTTTCACAGCCCCATCCATCTCTAAGAGTCATTCTCTCCCTGCATTCCTCCAGGGTCCCCTTCTCCACCATAAAGCAGGGCTTGATTGGTACTTCTTCCTATTTAGTGCAAGGACTACTGTCCCTAAAGTAATTGATCAGAGAGTCCATGGACTTCACATGTATCTTATATCAACCCTTCCTATACTTGGATTGTAAGATCTTTGGGACAGAGCTTGTTATTATATATTTATTCAGAACCTATCCCTCTGGGGCCAGAGTTTTGATTGGGCTCCTGGATGACACAGCAAAACAAGGAAAATGATGATGAGAATAGTAATAAGTACACTACAAGTGTTAGCCGACAAGTGTTGTATAATTGCATTTTCCAAATTGCAAATGCCTGTAAATGAAGCTTCTATTTCTTCAGTGTACAAGGTCAGCGCTTAAAAGAAAAAAAAACTATTATGATCTACATCAGTTCAAATTACCCTAGTCTTTCTAGGGTTCTAGGCTTTTTCTTAATTGCTATAAAAACCCTTCCCCACTCCCTTACATACACATGTACATTGCTGCTTGTTTCTCTTTCAGTTCATGCTGGAATGGTCCTAGTTCTATCTCTAGTGGAGAAGTGAAGAGGGAATGATACTCAGCTGGATTTCTTCTGTCTGTCATTGAGTATCAGCAGCAGCATGAGTTAAAATAGGGGCATAATAGGATAAATGAAAGGGAGTGATTGAGAAGATGTGGGCGATGTGACAGACAAGTAAGCTCCTTGCATGTTGATGAGAACAGCATTATCCTGAAGCTGGTTGATTTCTTTTTTGTGTCTTGTTTAAAGGGGCAGCATCAGTGAACAGCTCATACTTTTCACAGGATAACAGATATATTGCAGAGCAGTGCCACATCTTCCAAATGAACTGATTCTATATTTTTTTCACCAAAAATATAACAAAAGTAAAACAAAACCAACAAGGGGCAGGAAATCTTCCCGTCCAATTGTGAACTTTGGAGCTTGGGCATGAGATGGGTAGAGGTTGTTAGCCATGTTAGTCCGAAGTCAAGCAAAATGCAGGGTAGATATGCACGTTTATAGGCTAATTAATTAAGATACAAATACACACACACACACACACACACACACACACACACACAGAACAAACTTCCGTGAACTCAAATTCACCTTATCAGATGCTGTGAAAGGATAGCATAGAGCAGTGTATAAACTGGAGTGAATTATTTGAATCTCATGATTACATGAGACAGGTAAGGAAAGGGTCAGTGAATGATGATATCCTATTGTAACACAAGGTGATATCTCACTAGGGATTTAATGATCCATAGGGATCAAAGCCTCTTCATTCAGAGGATACCTGCTAGCATTCATTTCAAATTATGTCTCCAAAACCCTGCAACCATCCTTTGTTCATAGATGCATTTGCTAACATAAAAGGCCATTTCTTTGCATTTTAAAAGGTACCATTTATGAAATGTAAACATTATTTTAAAAGTAAAGCACTTCCCAGGGCCCAGTTTCTCTGTACAGTATGGCAAACTGCATGCAGTTGAAGGAATATGCATATGGTTGAAAACAACTCTTGCTGCAGAAGCCTTCAGGCCAAGGTGTGTATATGATCTTGACAAAGTTACAGAGAGATGAGAATCAGGGAGCAGGAAACATAATTAAAGTAGCATGCAGCTACTGTGCCCTTATGAACACAGATATAAACATAGTGCACTTTTATTATCTCACTATTGCCTGTTCTGCATTTGCCAACTTCCAATCAAAAAGATTTTGTAGAAACTGAAATGCCCAAACCATCACACTAGTATTTCTGTGGATCTGGGCACCTTTGAGAGAAACACATCCTACTAACTTCACTGGGAAAGTTGAAAGTAGTTTCTGACAGAGCAACAGTAAAGGAGGTGTTATGAAATGGGTAACTCTGAAGGAAATTGTAAGCAGTGTTGCTGTGAAGAAAAAGACCTCTTAAATTATCCAAAGGGTTAAGGAACCCAAATAGTTGTCTATGTGTTCTAAAAGTAGATAAGGACAAATTTAAAGCTCACAGATACATAAGTACCAGCCTGATTTAGACCTGTGATCCATCTAGTTCATTATCTACTTAGTGACAGCGGCCAACATCAGACCCTTCTGAGAGAGGTTGAAGAAACCCCCCCAATGGGCAATTGTGGGAAAATTAACCAGTGGTTTGATCAGGTGTTCTGATTTTAATTAAATTCTAATCTCAGTTAATGGTATGAGGAAGCACTGATCAGTAGTGTGATGTTCAAAATTTCATAGCACTGATTACAACTACTAAAAGTATTGTTGGCACCATTACTATTATTTCTACTATTGAGTATAATTTGCACATCTAGTCTGTAGTGCCTTCCTTCCCAAAGGATCTTGGAGTGCATCACCAGCTATACTACATTCAGATGGTAGCACTGAGATGCATTTGTCTCTCAAGCCAAGAGCAGTAATGACCCGGCATAGTGTCTGTCTGGAGGGCAAGGGAATTCTTTTTTATCCAGAACAATAGAACAAATCTTCTCTGTTACAGAAAACAAAATTGTCAATGCCCATGCACAGCAGACAGAGCCTTAGCTCCCTGGGTCATCAAGTCCAGCTCCTTGCTGTCACAGGCAAAGTTCAAACAATTCAATTAGTCAATTTGTGTTCTATCTTAAATTTGCAAGACTTTGCCCTCACTAATTAATCAGTAGTAGCAAAGGCTTTGCAGAAGTCCAGCAGGATAAGTATAGGCATACCTTTTTTGTCCATGACCAGGGAGAACTCACCCACCAAAGCAGATGGTACTGTCTGTGTACTGTGTCCTGGCCTGTAGCCTGACTGACCCACAAAATGTGCTGGTTCAGAAGATTTTTTTTCACTAGTTTCTTTTTATCTTGCTGAGAGGTTATATTCTCGGCAGTCATTTACATAGTCTGTAGCCATGAGAGAGTATTATTACTATTATTACTTGTTTGTATGGGCCCAGGTTTAAATATCCTAACTGAGATTGGAACCCCACTGGGATGGCCTCTATACAAACACAAAATTAAAGGCAGACTATTGCCTGGACCGTTTACATGCTAAATGAATTTCAGTGTCACAGAGCACCTCGGTGCTCTGCTCCTAGAGGGGAGAAACTGCCAGGGAGAGAGAGAGCCCTGGCGGTCATAACGAGCCCAGCTGAGTGTCGCCAGGGTAACGAGCCCAGCTGCGGGTTGCCGGGGCAGCTAAGGGGAACCAGCTGCCTGTAGGAGGCAGGGCCTGGCCCTTATAAAGCCCAGGGCTAAGACCAGGCTGGCAGTTCCCTGCCAGCAACCGGAGGGGCAGGAGCTTGAGCTCGAGCTCCCTCGGCCGAGATATAGCAAGAGGCCTGACTTGCAAGTACAGCTCACTATAGCCCCAAAGAGGAGGAGGCCTCATAGGGACCCCAGAGGTGTGGGGCCCCTGAGCGCAACCAGTGGGTTGCGGGTGGGGAACAGACCCCGGGTTGTATACGGGGTACATAGACCCCAGCCCCAGAGTGGGGCAGTATTGAGAAGCCCGGGGCGGGCACGGCGAGCCCCAAAGAGGGGGAGCGCCACATTGGTCTATTGAGAAGCCCGAGGCGGGCACGGCAAGCCCCAGAGAGGGGGAGTGCCATATTGGGGAGCCCAGGA
>NW_005841865.1:674633-713342 GCF_000455745.1 Alligator sinensis
AACCGCGGTGACAGCGGTCTTGTGTAGCCGTGCCCAGGGAGTCATAGGCAGCCTCCCAACTACATATATATATTCCAGCAAGACGTGGCGGGCGAGAATTAGAGGGTGCCTTGGGCCGGCCTGACACAGAGCGAGGGACCTCGAGGAGCACACGGCCCTCCGTGAGGACCCCGCCGTGACACACAGACTTCATAGATTTCATAGACATTAGGGCTGGAAGGGACCTCGGAGGATCATCGAGTCCAGCCTCCCCCACCCAAAGGGCAGGAAGCCAGCTGGGGTCATAGGATCCCAGCAAGATAAGCATCCAATTTTCTCTTGAAGGTGTTCAGAGTAGGTGCTTGAACCACCTCCGATGGCAGGCTATTCTAGACCTTGGGGGCTCAGACCATAAAGAAATTCTTCCTTATGTCCAGCCTGAAACAGCCTTGCAGTAGTTTATAACCATTCGACCTTATCATCCCTTGGGGCACTCTGGTGAACAAACGTTCCCCCAGATACTGGTGGTCACCCCTGATAAACTTATAGGTGGCCATCAGATCACCCCTGAGCCTACGCTTGAGGGGAAAGGGAAGAAAGATTGCCCAGTGGTCTGGGCACTAGTCTGTAACTTGGGAAACCTGGCTTCAATACTCTACTCTGCCAAAGACTTCCTGTGTATCACAGGGCATGTAATAAAATGTCCCTCGGGTCTTCATCGGCAAAATAACAGTACTCCCAGATGTGTTATGAGGATGCACTAAATATCATGAGCCGTTCAGTTACTAAGGTAATAAAGGCCAAATTATAGGTGAGGCAGATAAATGAGAAGGAAGATTTGTTTCTTCTTGTGTTTTCCCTAGATGTTCATGCCTACAACAATGCTTCCACAGGATGGTGGGAAAACAAGTTCTGGGGACTGAGCTACAGGGAGGTGAAGTGATTTGCTCAAGGGCACCAAACACTTAAATGGCAAAGCAAAAAATTAGACTCTCAGTTTCTTGAATCCATTGTTTCTTGTCCATTGTTCCATATACTGGACTGAACTGGCACTGAAAATTTTACATTAGTAATGCCCAGTTGGTTGAATGTTTTAAGGTCAGTGGTAGATTTCCTGCATTAGAAGAGATGCTAACCATATCTTTTAGAGTAGAGTGGGGTCCCCAGGATTCTTTTGTCACCTTTCGCATCCTAGAAAGGCAAGGCACAGATGAGTGGCTGTCATTCAAAATCCTATGAGTGATCCTTGGGTGGGTCAATAAACAATGAGGCAGGACTGAATTAATTAGTTAAATTTTAACTAGAATTTGTGGCTGTTGTGTCCATGTATCACCTGAAAATCAACAGTTAACAAGAACTAACTGATACAGTGTCGGTCTATAAAGACTCAGTAAAAACTACCCAAGCAGCAATAAAAAAATTGAGTTCCCCCGCCGTTCTACCACACAAGACCCAACTCTAGAAAGAACTCATCTAGTAAAAGTCTGAGCTAATTAGGCCATCCAACTAACCCTGACTTGTCACAGATTCTGGATTTAGCATCCATATTCTGATCGACAATCGAAATTCTTTCAGAAATCAGGCATAGTTGCTAGCATTGTCTCATTTATACAGAATTAGCAATACAGCAAAACTGTCAGCCGTTATCCAGAGCCAACAACTCCTGAGCATGCTAGGAGTCCAGAATTGTTGAGGTTTTTAAATCTAAATTGTCAGTAAGATCTTTACTTCGTATCAACTATAAGGATGGAGAATGAAAATGTTTCAGATAGCCTGACCTCAAACAATTGCAAGTGGGAGTCATCAGATTTTCTCAAAGGATTCCTTTGAGAGAGAGCTTTTTCCAGTTTCCACTCTGCCTTAATTACGCTAACCCTGATCAGTTGTTGGCGTAGAACTGTCCATTAGGAATTAAGTATTGAAGTTTTGCAGAAGTAGGTGGCCTGCATGCTTTTTGACTGCCTCTGTGAAAGAACAGTATATATTGCATACATAAAATAAGTTACCCAAACTCTGGGTTGCTAAAGTCTCTTCCAGTGGGAAACCTGCAAGAGTCCCTTCCCCCACCCAGTTTGCTATTTCTAACAAAAGCAGCAACAAGATTCACCCACCCTGCATCTGAAAGCAAACTAGAGCCAAACTACTCTACATAAGGGTGTAATGCAGTTCTTGTAAAGAGAAATGCTAGACAAGCATGTCACCACATTTTGATTCTGAAAGACTCCCAGGACATAGAGCTCATGATAAAAATTTACTTTAGAGGTGTGAATTCACTATGACAAGAGCAGGGTCCACATGCAAAGGAAGAGATTATAACGTTTTGAAGTTGGAGGGTGTGCGGGAGTGCTCTTGGCTACTGCTGCTCTCTCTATTCAGAAGCAGCAGTAATGACTTTTAAAATAACCTACAGGGATGTCCAGATGTTGACAACTTCATAGCCTTTAAGACTCACCCAGCAAAAACTGAGCTCACAAATGCAGGCCTACGAGGCTCAGGGGGAGAAAAAAATAGGATTGAATCACCTGACGGGTGAGTGATCCTTGCTGTCCACAGGATTCCTGAAGGGAAAAAAACCACACATTTTAAAGAAGGGATGTTTTGAAAAAAAATGGTGTCTCCCTATGTTTTACTGCCTGAGGCAAGGCTACTGGGCACCCTGGCCAATTAAGCATTATTTCCTCTGGCTTTTTTCTTGAGTACTTATCAGGGCAGCCACAGTATGATGCTGCCCTATAGCAACTCACTACTCCAAGAACCACTTCTTTATAAAGAAAGTATCCAGAAGTATCACATTTCAAAAATGGTTCCCTATCTCAATCAAATATGTGCCAAATGATCATGGACAGGAGCATATATATGCTGTTGTCACAGGTTTGCATGTGTATATCCCCGATGCTCTAAAATTCTTCATTTGGTCAGGCAAACAGGCACTCACACATGAAAGTATGAACCTGGCTCTGTGCTGTTCCCTGTTTTCCAGACCCAGATACATGGTTGGTGGATGCATCTATTTTTTCCAAAGGCCAGAATTTAGCTTCACTGCAGTGAATGAAAATCATTTGACTGAAGTGTCCTTTCTGGAGAAAATGTGGGTTACCCAGAGCAAGCAGTGAACCTGGGATATCTGGACCAAGTTTCTATTCTGCTCTTTTCACTCTGCTTAACCCTGTCAACTTCAGTTGGATAGCACAGGAGGGGAAAAGGCTAAAGTAGCCCCTTCTATCCTCAGTTTAACCACATTGGTTGAATTCAGTGCTCCTACTGCAGAGAGGGATAAACTGCATCAACCTGCCCCATAGAAGATGGCATGCCCAGACTAGCAGGAGTTTCACTCCCCATGTAAATCAAGTACTGTTTTCACTAAGGCCTACCTAATGGGGTCTCCTAGAAGAGGGCACAACTGGCTCAGGCTGCATTAGGTTGTGTTTAATTAGTGCAGTCTTTGACTGCCCCAGCTAATTAACACTACTTCTGGCCTTTCAGTGCCCCTTAAATTGGGCCCATCCACCTCATCATGATACACGCACTCCAACATTTTGGAACCAAACCTTCTGCCATATTGTTTCAGTATGAATCCAATGACCCTAAAAACAAATCTAGCCAAGGGTTTAAAAACATAAAACCCTTCACATGGTCAGCCTTTGTGTGCAGTCCTGATCCTGCTGAATTCAACCAAACCCTGTAGTTTGCATATAATCTCATAGAGGAAGCAAAGCCCAGACACAAGCTATATCAGTATCCATCTGCTGCCTATAATTAACTACTGATTTGCTCAATTCTTTTTTCTTTTTTTTTTTATATATGATATGGAGATATGTTACTTTCCTGGAAGGCTACTAAATGCCTGCTACTTTCCTGAGATCCAGGCTTTTGGAGCTATTCTAGGCTTTCCTGTAAAGATATATTTAAAGAGTTGCAATAAGCAGGGTGAATGGCATTTCGCAGAGTGCTGGGAAAGGACCTCTCATGGCTGCACAGAAAATTTTCAACATGGCAGTTCTTTCTGGTGACCAGTTTGGTTCCTCTTGCAGGCTCTGCAGAAGTGTGACCACTTTTCCCAGCAACATGTGCAAAATTGACCTAGCAATGCAAACCATAAGTGCAGGGCAAGCAGGGGCTTTCCATGAGCCCATGGCGTATCATATGAATAATGCTATTTTGGGACTGTCACTCTTTTGCAGACACAACACGCCATTTCTGTAGTGGCTCTTAAGATACGGTTTTGGACTGCAAGATCTTTCTCCTTCCACACATGCACAATGATTTCTGTTTTAAAAATCAAGCAAGATAATTACAGGACCCCTACACAATTTGTTAATAAGGAAAATCCACAGTGTACAAAGAGAAACATACGATTTTGTCATAACCTACCTGTGACTTGACACCTAGTGACCTAGTCTTTTCTAATCTGGGCTATACACATTCCTCTTATCCATAAGTTTTCTGCAGTCCTGATAGAGAGAGATTAACCAAAGGGAGACTATTGCAGATTTTCTAATGTTGAGTTTTAACTTGTTATATTAATAACAAACCTAGGGAAAGCTGACGTGAAAGCCCAGGCTAAGGTAATCAGCTGGTGACTAGAAGAACCAGAGGCCTGCAAATGACACCAAACAAATCCTGTTTCTTTTTAGGGAAACTTCTAGCTCCCCCAGTTGCAAAGAGATGCAGAGTAAGCAGGTTTCAGAGGGACCCAAACAACAGAGCTGATTTTTCTATACAGAAAACTATCTAAGCTTGAAGCCTAGAATGTGTGCAATTGTTCATCTGTGTAGTGACCCTAAGCTTCTGAAAGAAGAGATGGGCTTTGGAGGCTGGGGGAGCATTTGAAATATGAACCTGTTTCTGAAGTTCACATATCTGAATGTCTTCCACACTTTGGTGGTGGTGTCAAAATCCAAACTGAGACCCGGATCCAAATGTCAGAGACAGTCCCCATTTTCATAAATGATCAAATCAGAGTCCCGATCTGGAACCCCAGCCCATAGCCCCTTGTAACACAGCTTTGAGCTGGTTTAAGTCAGGTACCAGATCACAAAATTGCAGCTTGCCT
This sequence comes from Alligator sinensis, assembly GCF_000455745.1. Classification (NCBI taxonomy): domain Eukaryota; kingdom Metazoa; phylum Chordata; order Crocodylia; family Alligatoridae; genus Alligator; species Alligator sinensis. Next base: position 679,666 of record NW_005841865.1, read on the forward strand.
CTGTCACTTCTGTAAAACATTAAAGAGAGGTTTGAAAACTCAGGAGGTACCTATTACATTTCCAAAGGCAATCTGCCAGTTCTTTTGCCAGCACAGAGACTACTACAAATTCTTACACGCACATCCATGGTTCAGACTCGCCCTGTGCTGTGACACCCAACCACATTTAATTCCAGCGCATACCATTTTCCTTTGCCTGTCTTTTCTCTATTTTTTTTCTTAACAAATACTATTCTAAATTCAGTGCTTGAGTTTCCATTAAGGAGGCACAAAGCAGAGCTTTAGAATATGAAGCTGTTTAACCCATTTGCTTCTGGATGAAAGTGCTTCCCAATTAACTCTACAGCTCAGGAAAATCTCTACAGCCAACCAATTCAAACAAAAAAGGAAAGATGAGTTTTATTACAGGGGAGTAACATGGATTGGTTCCTTTTCCTGTGGGAGTTTTTACTTGTGGAGAACTAAGTAAGAGAGAGAAGTTAAATGTGATTTTAGGACCTAATCTAAGGCTACAAACAGATGTTGCATTTGTCCTGGGAGAAACCATTTTATCCTGGGGCAAAGTGCAATCATTTAGACATTCATATCTGTTGTCCCAAGGCAAACCGTAAACAGGTTCACAGGATAAGATGATGTCCCAAGACATCACAAAACATGTCTAAACAGTTGTCCCAGGATTGCATCATTGAATCAATGGCAGAAAAGCAGCCATGCATTCATTTGCTTCCTTAACCCTAACTGGAAGGGCAATGTGCATATATGCCAATCCCAAAACATTTATGGTCTGGGACAAACTCAGGCACAACTTGTCCCAGGACAAATGCAGTGCCTGCTTCTAGCTTAAGTCTTTCATGAGTATTTCCTTCATATGAATCAATTCAACACAACTGGCATGTCTTGATCTCTCCTAATAGTGGCTGTTTCAGGGTAATGTCCTTTATTTTAATCAGGAACTGTTTCACATGGGCAATTTTTTAAATGTTTCTGCACTAGCATTTGTTTTGTTTGCTTCCACAAACTAGAGAAAGAAGGGACATGGAAAAGAAACATAAGCCAGGTATATCATTCAGCAGTGAATGAGTTAATGATTATCTTCATCCACCCACCACCATCAGACAAATTCATCTTCATTGTCCATGATCACAGATCTGTGTTAAATGTGCTGTCCTTCCTGTAGTCATAACATGAAACACTTAGGGCACTATTAACAAAGTCCTTACACTCCATTTTATGTGTGAAAACATGGAGATTTTCCATTAGCAATCCCTGGTCCTACGTGTCATAATGGTAAAGTCTGTGCTTTTAAACCTTCACACATTTAAACCCTTATCAATATTTCCACTGTAAACTCCTGTTTTCTGGGATTTAAAATCTGGCTGGTAAAAATTTCTATTGGTTGAAATACGGCATTCCAGTTTTCATCTGAGGAATCCATTTCTGCTGTGGGGCTAGAGTCTGTCACACTTACAGTGTGCAGTTCTAGTTTCTTCAGTAGGTAAGAGTTGATGAAAGAAAATGTCAGAATTCAGTTTATACCATTTTAAAACCATGAGTGCCAAACAGAGATAGAAGAGTATGCGTGTCTATGTGTATGCGTGGAACTTCCTTTATAGTACTGAGAATGAATACTGACAACCCAATGGGGACTGACTATTTCTAATGTTATTAAAGATAATAACAATAACTGGTAAATAATCAACCAAGAATATAAGATGAAATCCAGTATCCCAGCATGGTAAATGCTTTTGCAGAGATGCCCTCTCCAGGTAAGCAATATTACATTGCAGTTCAGAGATATTTCAGCTACCACATCTGGGAGGAAAAATTCTTGTCTATGCTCTTCCTTGTGATTCTCAGTTGCCTGTTTTCTATCAAGGCGATCTGTGGTGTGGATTAGGAAAGAGAATTTGCTCTTTATTCTTTCTACACTGAAACTTCCCCAGCTGCTTCCCTTTGCAACCCCAGTGGGCCATTACATTCAACAATGAGCTACCACCGATCAGCTCCCCTGTTCCTTTGTTTCTGCTGCATCCACCTATTATTGCTTCATCCATTTTTAAGCCAGAAAACTTCATGCATTTCAAGTGGACATGTGTAGAACAGCAGTTGCATGGTGAGTGGCAAGATTGATACCACCTTTCTGCTCTTTCAATCCTGTTTTTATAAGAAACTACCCACCAAGTGAATTAGTGCATAGACACCACCTTTACTGTATATAAGGTATTATTCTATTTCAGATCCACTCGAACAACAAATAAATGTATATCAAGCCTTGTTTACTCTATGGCTTTTTACAACAAAACAATCCCGCTAGCAACTGCCAATTAGCTTCTTGAAACTGCCTAGTGTAGATGTGCTGGTCTGGCTTGATAGTGTCCAGCAAGACACTTTTTTTTTGTTTCAAACCAAAATAAGTAGCACAAGTGCCAGATCACATTTTTACACAACCGCAGCAGGCCTAACTAGGGTTTCAGACTACTGTGGTTACATCTAGTGGGGGGGAAGGCAAGCAGTTTAGACATTAAGCCTTCAGCTGATAGGGAAAATAAAAATCAAATTCTACCGTTGTGAAAATTCTCTGTGTAAAATTATATGCAAATACTAATTAGATGAAAATAATTGAGAAGTGCAAAATACCACAAGAAACTCTGTTCCAGTCACAACCAGAAGCAGAATTGCTGGAAACAGTAAGAAAGCCTGACCTCAAAAAGCTTACAGAAGAAGTTGATCATATTTTGCCTGAAATAATTGCAAAGTACCCATCTATTCCAATGAGCACCAGATTGGACCTCCGTTTTTGGAAAGTAATGGCCTTTGGATAGCTCAGATAAGCATCTACATTACTAGATGGTATTCCAGCTCTGATAAACACTTTAAAACTTCTGCTACTCACCCATTATGATATATTTTCATGGTCTCAACCTGCTACTTTGTAATCATAGCATGTCACATGCAACTCTTAGACGTAACAGCCAAGGTTTTTCCAACAGCACCGTATAGGATCAAAGCCCACAAGGCACCAGTACAACTTCATTTGGATGATCAGGGAAATGGAAAGCTTATCATATGAGATGAGGCTTGCTTAGTTTTGCAAACCAGGGGGTAAGGTTCACTGCTGCCTATAAATACACTAGTGAATTGTCCATCAAGAATGACGGATAAATTTCAAATAACAAAAACAAACAAATAGATGTTACTTTTTTATATTTGTTGAATAAATTAGATATTTATAAAACTTAAATAAAATAGGATAAACATTTGAAGATACCAATCCCTTCCTGCACTTGCTTTTGTCCAGTGAGCTGGAGGCGGACCTGCCCATGCTGCCACCTGGCCGCTGCCTGCGTACCTTTTTGCTGGGCCAGGGCAAGGGCAGGTGAGCTCTGCTACTTGCATCAGCTGCCCACGCCCCAGGGCTTCCTCCATGCCACCCCTGGGTGCCTCCTTCCCTGCTTGGAGCTCGGGACAGGGCCACCACTGCACACCCACTGCCTCACACCACTGCCCTGCTCCCTCCCTCTGTGGCGGGCCAGTAGGGGGTGCTCCTACATTGAGCCACCCACCTCACTGTGCCCCACCACCTTCCAGGCTCTGAGTGCCTCCCTGGGGGCGCCTCACATCTGGCCAACCCCCTTCCTGGAGCACACCCACTGGCCTGGGGGTAACACTGCCACCCAGGGATGGGCTTGATTCTGGCTCTGCACGCCCTGGGTACTTGATTCACTTCAAGAACTTGGGATGCTTACCTCAGTCAGAAGCACAAGTAGTGGTCTCCCTTAGTCAGCCAAACCAAGGGGACCCCAAGGCACAATCTAGACCCACTCCCAATAAGTTTCCCATGCTAGGTACAAAGGAGAACTGTATTGGTTACAAGGGGTAGGGTTGGAATATGGTACAAGGTAGAGCAATATCATAGAAATCCCATAGAGCAAACTGGCATGGCTGGGCAGCCTTTGATCACACATCTGAATTACTGCAAGCTATATATCTAATTAGATCTCAGGCAGCTTACTCACAAGGATCATCCAGAGGCAGGTTGAGATTCCCTCTGGAGGCAGGCAGTTCCTTGATCATGAGTTTTGAGAGAGAGAGCAAGTTTCAGATGGTACAGCTCTTCTCTCTCTCTGAGTCCTCCTCATGGCTGCTGCCCCCTCCTCCTGGGCAGTCCTTAACTTATACAGCCCTTATTACCTCATTTACCTGGTCCAATGGAGGCCAGCACCTGTTGGCTGTCAGCCAACCAATTTGAAATGCATCACTAGTTGCTGGGCAGTCTGGCAGTTCCTAGCTCCCCAGGTAGCCTGAGCCCCTCACCTAGGTATGTGATGCCAGTCACATAGGCAGAGGGAGCAGGTTTCCCCTTCCCTCAGGAATGTACCCAGCTCAGGTTACCTAAGGAGATAGGGTAAGGTGTGTACCCTCTGCAGGGCCATCTTAACCAAATTGTCACAGAACAGAGGTTTTGGGGAGAAACAGAGGTGGCCTTCTGCCACACCTCTACCCTCCCCACTGCACCGGGCCCCCGACACCCACTGTGGAGCTCAATAGAAACAGCCCTGGCCCCTGACTTTTTTCCCAGTTCTGGAAGTTGGGATCATCCTGACCTGGTCACTAAACAAATGCTAAGATTTAGCAAAGAAATTTCTCTGAAGACACAAATGTTCTATCTCTTACAGTTTTCAAGTTATTCACATTTAAAGAGCGTTACGGACAGACAGACACACAGACAGATGGACTAAGCCCTTTATATATATAGCATCATGCGGGTAAACACCAGGGAAGGAGAAGAGCTACTTAAGCTAAAGGACAACACTGGCACAAAAACAAATGGGCATAAACTGGCCATGAATAAACTTAGGCTGGAAATTAAAAGAAAGTTTTTAAACATTGGAGTGGTAAAGTTCTGCAACAGCCTCCCAATAATAGTGGGAGCAAAAACCACTAGCCACTTTTAAGCTCGATTGGTTTATGAAAGGGATTATATGATATAGTTACCATCAATAGAAGAGATTTGGATTCAGTGACCCAGAATATCCCTTTCAGGCTTATAATCCATTTGCTTTGATGAATTGGAGACTATTATGGTTCCAAGAACCACTGCTCCATGGGATACATGCCAGTTGATACAACTAGAACCATTTTGCTTGTGGAAAAAATGGGCCAGGGCTAACCCTCTACTTGTGTTTCAGGGAGTATACTGACCAGCAGCCATTACTATACCTGTCTAAAGATTTGGACATTCCCCATAGTTTGCCTTTCAGTCAGTAGCTAATACAGACATTGCTCCTGTCCTGCACAAACACACATGCCTTGGGGCTCCGGAGTATGGCAGTCATGGCTGGCTTTCTATCTTTGAATGTGGAGGCCTTACAAATGTTGGCTGCCTAATACATGCCTTTCTCATGAACACCATCTTATCTAACATGCCAGAGACATCCACAGTTGACAACATAAACAGACAGCTTGAGCTAAAAAGCCAAGCTTTCCTCACTAGGTTTGTAGCAGCCTAGCATTTTGTGTGGACCAAGCACAGAGAGAAAGAGAGAGAGACTTAAAACACGCTTTCACCATTGGGTTATGCATACAATACTATACAGTACTACTGGAAAAACCTTGGCTGTTACTTCTAAGAGTTGCATGTGACACCCTATGATTATGAAGCAGCAGGTTGAGACCATGAAAATATATCATAATCTAAGCCTCTGTATGAAGCCACCTTCCTATCCTTTCTAGATTTATATATATAGTTTTCTTAGTGAGCTGGTGGAGATAGAAATTGAGCTATCACACTGATGGACATGATATAAAAAATAGATTAAATGTTCATTCCAATCATAACTGCTGCAGCACAATCATTATTATAACTTGAATATTATGCCAAGTATTCTGTATGCCTGATCATTTGCATGCGGTTCTCTTTTCCCTTTGATGATTCTTATTGAGTGACAATCTCAACTAACGGTCATGTTGAACATTACACTTAGCATGTGTTAACTATATCTAAAATGCGAGCAACAATGCATTCAAGCAGTAAAACACATCCTAAGTGCACTCGTATCTTAGAAAAGTTATGACACAAGGATTATCTCCAGATTGTATGAAGTAACATGTTCAGCTAGTATTGTACTACTCCATGGATATAATACAAATAATTTGCAGTCCTTACCCAGCCATGACATGAGCCATGAACCTGTCTACTATACCAAGCCTCCAGGTGAGATGAAAAAACCACACATTAGGAGGAACAATCCTGGATCTTTCACTTGTCAGGTTTTCCAGGATCAAGTTGAAAGCTGGGGGCCTGCAGCCCAAGAGGGTATCACGGCTTGGACTGACAATCAGCTAATTGTCATTCCCAGCCTGGCACTACACCAGAGCCAGATCAAGACCCTGGTGTATTGCAGGAACTAGGACCAGCAATCAGAGAGCTGTGCTTGTTAGAAATCATGGTAAACATTAACATGCAATTGCTCAGAACACATTTTAACTTTAATACCGCACAGGTTTAACACATATTAAATGTCCTGAGCGACTGTGCCCTAACTCTCCTATGGCTGGGGGACACCGTAATATTTGCTCATAAAAACTACTGCATCACTGCTTCTCAAAGTCATTCTGTTGTTAATAACCCAAAACTGAGTTAAAACACAAATACTTACCTTTAATCTATATTTCCTGCTCCCATATATTTCAGTGAAAAGTACTGAATTTATTGGCAAGCAGGACAAACAAAAAACGCTCTCTGGAGATGCTAAGCACATATAAAAAACCCAGATGTTTCTAGCATCAGGGTTTTATTTTTTCTTTTGGTCTCTCTCTTTCCTGCCAGCCTCAAAGGAAAACACATACTCACAAAATGAAACCCTTCCCAAACTGTCACTTTAAGGAGGAACTCAACAAACAAGAAAAAACAAACACTGTCAAAATCAAGTGTTTTCCTTTTCTGCCATTCATAGCACTGCAGTTGCCAGAATCCAGACATGTACCATGCTACGTGTATTTCCTGCTTCTGCCTAGGCCTTGCTTACGTGACCCTTGAACTTGTGAAGGGGGGTGTGCAAGGCGCTCGCAGATCCTTCCTGAGAGATGTCTAAGTGATGAGTGCTTATTGATTCTGGGCCTACATATGGTGATGGGAGATAAAGCTGTGTTTGTTGTACATCTTGCTGTGGTCAAGGCATCAACATTATCTTCACTCAGGGTCAGGGGCTCTACTGCTTCTGTGGATTCTTGAAGAGGCAGTGTGGGAGGGACCGGGGGGAGGGAAGGCCTTGCGCTAAGAACTAAAGAATTTCCCTTATTATCTGATTAATCTTTAGGACTTCCCTGCCTTCCTTCCCCTTGTCTTACAACCACATTGTGTATAGGCCTGGAAGGCTCCAGGGAGTTTGCAGGACACACTGATTTATTCATTGTTATATTATTGCATTAATTAGGGGCACTGGTCTTTCCAGCTCAATGGATTTTGTAGGCTAGATAAAATATACAAAGGAAAACTGAGAGAACTACTGTATTGTCCAGCAGTTTTTTTCTCATCAGATGAGCATGGCAGTAGGCAGTATGAACAAGATTGCCTCATTCTTGATCTACTTTTATTTAAATAGGTTGATGAACTGTAATAGAAATGTGACAGTATGCTGTCTTGTAGCTGTTGCTTTTCTAGGAATATTAGGCACCAAGATATTATTGCCACCTGGTCATGTACCACTGAAGTCAATGGAAGTTTTACCTTTGACTTTAAGGCAAAGAGGATCAAGCCCACTTCTGGTCTCTTCACACAGGCAAAACTTTCGTAGTACTTATCCCAAAATATGTGGGTCCATGTCACAGTTGGTAAAGAAAGAAATATCTGTTCTCTATCCCCATTATGGTTAGTATAAATATAGTAACCAGAAATGCTTAGAAGAAAGAAAATATATGTAGTACAAAGTCAGCATATACTATTCTTAGCCTTATATGTACTAATATGAAGCATAAGATAAGAATCATATGCAACATGTTAACACTCAGCAAACAAAACTATTTTTATAGCGCATCAAGTTTATCTGATCCAGATTCTGTTTTCGTCTCATCATTAAGAGCTGAAAAGCAAGACTTTATGTTATTTAATTGCACATATAAAAACTGTATAAACAATACATAATTATATCTCTATACTACTATAACAATTCCAGACCATGTTATCTAATAAAGCTACTTGAAAAATAGGGGTCTGAAATCTCCATATTTACCAAATATTTACCTATTTTTTTCTAAGCTAAATGTGAAACTTTGATGGAAATTTTCAGCATTGTTTTTAATTTTGGAAAATTGTATTCAGTTTTAAAATTTCAATCCAGGAGTTTCCATTGGTCTGACTGTATCCTAGGATTGCTAGCATATTAAACTCTTGAAATAGCATTCCTTAGCAGTGATTAAACTTTTTCATAATTTACCCTAATTGTTCACAGCAACAGATTGCTCCACAAAGCTAGCTACATGTACTGAAATACTTGACTGCACTACGTGCAACTAGCTCTTGGTCAGTGTCTATCACGTGAACAGCATCCAGTACATTTATAAACCCAGCCATCTTCATTGGCTTTTGGGGTAACTCATAATCTATCCATTCAATGATTTTGCCTTTCAAGGAGTGAAGAAAGTTCTGTTTTTCAAAAGATCCAGGGTTTCAAGGCTCTGCCAGATTTACCGCACTTGTGGAAAGAAAGATATTGCTCAAATCACCAAGAAAAGGTCCATGATGTATCCAACAAATTTGTTTCTCTTAAGAGGCTATTGATGCCTAAAGTCCATACTTAGTTTGTCAAACCAGTCTCCAAATTCATAGGCAGGCATCCATCAGTGAATTTCTGTTGCGTCCATACAGCATAAACAGTTGGCAAACCCTATACAAACATTGAGGCCATGATTTTCAAAACCAGGGGCTAAAAACAGTTTCAAAATGTTTTCACCCTCAGTTCCCTACATCTTGGTGATGCCAGGTACTCAGCATCTCTAAAAACCAGGCTATTTATTTAGCTTTCCTTAGCCATGCAGTGGTGAACATGTTGGTCCTACACCATTCTTGCAACACAAGAACATCCCTTATCTCTTGCAGACATGCCACAGCAAAATAGAACTGTGGTCCTTCCTTCCATATTTCCTTTTCTCTACACATAGAAACATCTTTAAAAGGCACTGTCCCAATTTTGGCTTTATTTCAAATGGAGCCAATCTGGTTGCAATCCTCAATGTTTTCTTTATCAGTGCCCATAAAAACGGAAGTTAAATTTCAGTTTTCCAGGCCTTGAATACACTCAGACCCACATCTTTACCTTCTCTCCATGAATTACTCCAAAAAAACAGTTCTGCAATTCCAACAGCAAAGCCAGGCTTCAGTCACTGACATCTCCTGATAATTTTTGCAAAGGTGTTGGCTTTCCAGATCAGGAGTCGACCAGTCAGCTGCATAGAAAGAGCAAGTGACTGTTCCATCCAACATATTAGCATCTGTTCTGTGTCTGGCTACTTGGCTTTTCTGCTTGCAGCTGGGCTTCAGATATGTCAGCCAATCACTTGACATTTTCCCTTGGTTTTGGGGGTGATTTTTAAGTGTACAGACCCAGGGACATTGAAATGTTTCATCAAATTTCTCTGGCTTGGTTTAGGCATATTTGTTCAGCATGGACAGTCATCGTTTCCCTGGACTGTTGGCTCTAATTATTTTGTTCTTGCCTGCTTCAACTTCCATATAGACAAGCAGTTTGGGTACCCCAAGAGTTTGGATGCACTGAACTGAACATGGAAAACATTAGTAGCTAAAAAACAAATTGGAAAAATGTGAGAGAATGAACCAGGCAGGTAATTCAAAATCTGTGAATCAGTTACATTGCTAGCAGAAGGCATTTCTAGTCTGCTGTATGCATCTAGAGACAGACGGTGTTTTCATTTTGTTATTTTATTTTTACTTTGATTTTTGTACTCATCAAAGCTACACCACTTTCTAGCACCATACTCCTTGTGATCAGAGGCCATACAGACCTTTTCTCCATTGGTTTCTCTATGACTGCAAGCCATATCAGCTCTGCTTTTCCAGTCCTGCCCTTCTACACACAGTTCTGCCATTCTGCACCACAACTCTGTTTTGTGCACTCAGGGAAGATATAAGAGACCTGGTTTGGACTCCCTGCTTCTGAGGCCCAGTCCCAGCCCAAGCCCCAACACAATTTAAATCTGCTTCAGGACAGTTCTAAGTTGCACCACTGGTGAAGAGAGCTTGTAGGATCCCCTCACTAATGGAGATTCAGCAAAACAAAGCAAAGTAAAGCAGAACTCCACCACACCTACTCCTTAGCCTCTCCTCAGCCTGTGTTGCTGTTAGATTCATAGATTCATAAACATTAGGAAGGGACCTCATGAGATCATCAGGTCCAGCCAAGGGGCAGGAAAGGGCAGGAAGTCAGCTGGGGTCAGATCACCCCAGGAAGATAAGCACCCAACCATTTCTTAAAGGTGTTCAGAGTAGGTGCTTGCACCACTTCTCAGGGAGCCTATTCCAGACTGGAGATTCAGACAGTAAAGAAGTTTTTCCTTATGTCCAATCTAAAATGGTCTTCCAGAAGTTTATGACCATTAGACCTTGTCTTCCCTTGGGGTGCCATGGAGAACAGATGTTCTCCCAGTTCCCAGGAGGATGACTTCTTGGAACTTGCTTGAGATGCATCGGTAGATGCAATCCAGAGTTTTATTTGCTTTGCTGTCTGCGGCATCACATTGGTGGCTCATGTTTATCTTGTGGTCAGTCATGACCCCAAGTCTCTTTCAGTCATGGTGCTAGTAAGTGTAGCACTGCCAAGCCTATAAGTATGAAGTGGTTTTTTTTCTCCCAAGGTGGAGCACCTTGCATTTCTCTGTGTTGAATGTCATCAGGTTTTGATCCGCCCACCTTGCAAGCCTGTCCAGGTTGGCCTGAATAGCCAGCCTATCCTCTAGCATGAACGCACTTCCCCATAATCTGATGTTGTCTGTGAACTTAGCCAGTCCACTTCTGACACCAGAATCCAGATAATTTATGAATATATTAAAGAGTACTGGTCCAAGAGTACTGAGCTCTGGGGGGCGCCACTGTTCACCATGCACCATGTTGACTCATTTCCATCAACTATCACTCCCTGGGTCCAACCATGGAGCCAGTTCCCCAGCCATCAGACCGTAAGGTTGTCTGGGCCATAATTCCCCAATTTTACCATGAGGACATCATGGGAGACCAAGTCAAAGGCTTTTTTGAAATCCAAATATATGATATCAACCTCTTCTCCTTTGTCCAAGTGATGCATCACCTGGTCATAGAAGGAAATGAGGTTGGTCATGGAAGACCTACCCACAACAAAGCAATGTTGGCTGTCTCTCAGAATGTTGCCTTCCGTCAACCTGTTATTGATGGTTTCTTTGATGATTTTTTCCAAGATCTTTCCAGAGTTTTAGGTCAAACCGATTGGCTTGTAGTTCCCTGGATCTTTCTTCCTTCCCTTCTTGAAGATTGGCACCACATTGGCACTGGCCTCTCGACACAGATTCTATACCAAAGTGTGCAGAAACATCTAGCACAAGACTTGAACTGGCACACTGGTCACTAACAGAGTGTTCCACTTTGGCAGGGGAGTTCTCTGGTTACAGTTTTAGATGGCTTCTAAACTGGTGCAGCACTGAGCAAAAGATGGATAGCAGATCCCCACTTCAAAGAAATGATTAGTCTAAAATCCTGATGAATAACAATATTATAAAGGTTCTGATGGAAACAGGACTCAATCCTCAGCTGCTGTAAATTGGTGCAACTCCACTGAAGTCAATGGGACAACACCAGTTCTCAGAATCATCTGAGGATGTGGCTATTGACTTTTTAGTGTCCACCTGTCTGTGCATTGTGTCACCACTACTGGCTGGTTCACAGATCCAGAAACAGATTGAAACTAGCAGATTGAAACTAGCTAAAGGAACTTGTCCTTTACTAATGTGGCACAGACTTGTTTCACTGAGCTGGAAAAGAAGGGTTTAGTCCACACTCCCCAAGCTGGATGTGTAATTTAGATTTTAGATAGTAAACACTTTGGGCCAGGGAAGATGTCTCCCTCAGTGCTTTTAAATTGAGTGTAACAGAAGCCCTGTTTGGGGACTCTGGAGGATCGCATCACAATAGGCATTCAAGTCTGAAAACATTCCTTGCTGTCTGTACCATATTGATGGTTTTTAACAATGCACCAAAACCAGAACAGCTTGGGGTGACATAGTGGTCATAAAAGTCAGCATGGAACAGAGGTGTGTGAAGAAGGTGTTTGTAGGCGTAGAAGATGCTTGGTATATTTTAATTGTATGGCTCTTCCATGCACGGTTGAAAGCTTGAAAGAGAATATGAAATAAGGAGTGAACAAAAGGAGCCAAGGGAGTTGTCAGCTAAGAAGTTTAGGCAGAGAGCGGGTGGAGCTGTACAAAGCAATTACGTGGTACCTTCTTACAAAAGGGTTTTGAAAGTGAGGCAGAGGAGCTGGAATGTGAACACAGGAAAATATGGAGAAGCCATATTGCAGAATCAGCAAAAGGTGAGGGAGATGAGAAATGGCACTAGTGGCAGGGCAGGGGAAGAGCACCCAAAGTAACCTACTGATGACCCATTGGAAAAATACCACATCATGGTCCAAACTCCTGATAGTTTTAATTCCTTTGGCCCTGGTGAAGTTACACCAGGGACAAGCTTCCCCTCCAAACCTAATAGGCTTCCCCCACCCAAAAAAATTTGAATGAAAATAAGATTCTCTCACTCCTTTAGTCAACAGGGCAGCTCAAGCCAATGGTGAAGGCAACAGGGAGGAATAAGTTCCCACTGCATCCAAACAGCATATGCTGGCCTACTGAATGATGGGCAGCAATGGACTGTAATCAAACTATATCCAGAGCATCTTTGCCAGAGGTCAAATCACAGCAATGTGGGAGACCTGGTGGGTGGAAGCAGGAAGTAGAGTAGAGGAGGATACAACAGAGAAAATGAGTGAGGTCCAGAGAATCATTCCTCCCAATAACTTTTTTTTTTTTTAAACAAAATCCTTTCATTTCTTTTTTGTTTGAGATTCACACTAAAAAACAAACAAAGGCTTTTGGCAAGAGTCTGCCTTCATTATACACACAACAGATCTCTGTCCAGTGTGCGCCAAACTCTGCTGCATCCCCCACCCACAAAATCTCTCAGGGGTTGCTTACTGGGTTTATTTCTGTTTGGAATTCCATCAGTCCTCTGATGTCATCCCCCGCTGGGTTTGAATTCATTTCAAGTCGATTGGCCCAGCCCAAAAGAGCTTTTCTTGGTTAGAAATCTATCTACGGTACATAAAACAACACGCAGGACTGAACCAGCTAGAAAGTAAGTGATAAACCCATGCCAACTATTTATACAATTTGTTAGAAAAAAAGGAATTTTTATTGACTGCATGCATCATTTTTCCCATTGCACATTTGGGGCCATTTAAATCAACTCAGCACCGTCCAACTCAGGCTCCATACATGACACAGAACACAAGCTCTGTGACTGGGAGGAAGCTTATGAGCCAAGCTTAGCTGTGCTAATTAGTAGATACAGTCCCATGTTTATTAGATTCCTTTCAAAACCAGTGCATGTTACCTTTAAAAAGAGACTCAGGGCTCAACCACACAAATGTTGCATCTGTAAAATTGCTCACACACACACACAGACTATGAGTGAAACAAATGCTTCTGCAGACTTTTCATGCAAGTAAAGCTAATAATTCAGAGCGATTAATGAAATGTTTCACCGCTCCATATTATCAAAAAATGGGAAAAATATGAAAACAATTTAATACCACAAGAGTTGTTGCCAATGAGAAATGAATATTTGTCCTCATAGTGAAAAAGACATCTTCTACAGTGCCTGTCTGGGATCAGGTTATGAACGTTAAAGTAACCAGTGTAGGCAAATATGAAACAATATATTGCACTTTCTGGTTTACAGTGGATTTTTCTCCTGGCCTTTTCATGTCTCAGTTAGGGACAGATATGTTCCATCAAAGTTTGGGTCACAAATTGTGTTTATTTATTAGAGATAGTTTGCACTTCTGTTGCAAGCTTCTGCAACAGAAAGAAACATTGCTTGGCAGGAATGAGGAGGAGGAGTGAGCAGTATAATGGGTGAAATGTTACCAAATAATTAAAATGCAGTGGTACTGTAAATCCTAATGGAAACAACAATGTGTCTTTGTGTACAATTAACTCTGGGCTCTGGTTCATGATAAAAATTCTAGCTAGTAAAAAGCCCTGACCTCAATACCAAAAGCTCAACAGAGGTTTACAGATCTGGTGGGGGAAAAAAAGCACTTCACCAAAGGGAAACAAATAATGGCTGAACTGGATCCCTTAAATATCCTTTAATTATTTAGGATGGTTGAGGATAAGAAGATACAAGTAGCAAAGGAAAAAAAATCCCGCAGCCCAGTGAAACTTGCAAAACACTATTTGATGTGTGCACAAAGAAGGAGAACCTCCAGCCCATCCCCAGTTATCCAAATCATACGTTCCATGGAGCACTATGCATGTTATCACTGAAGTCCTATAAGATCTTTATTATTATTAGTTTAAAAAATTTGTATTGTTAACAAAGCAGACAAAACCAATTACTCATTATAGCAAGCAGCTGACAAGGAAATATGGAGGGCTATTCATTAAGTAATTACTACTTTTAGGCAGAAAAAGTTAGAGTTTTTAAAGAAGAAAAAAACAGTACAAAATCAAATCATCTATTCTTTTTTTTGGTGGGTGTAGGGGGGTAACATTTCATGGAAAAGACAGTTGTACAAATGTCAATCAGTTTGACAAGCAATTATCCACTTAGTTTACGAGGATGACATAGACTGCAAGTAAAACACCTCAGAAGAGACTAACTTGGTTACTCTATCATACAATGGTAAAAAGGTATATTGGTACCTCTCCATACTAAACATCCACGCTTTGTCCGAGTTCTTGCTGAAATGGGAACAAACCTGTTTATATTTTCCAGCTCAGAACAGGTCAGTCTGCACAAGATTTTTTCCAGCATCTCAAAAACTAATGAGAACACTGTTACTTATGAAAAGACAGTGCAGTTTCAGTAACTTTTATTTTAGAAATGATCATGTTAAAGTGTAGACTGACTTCATTCCTTATTAAACAAGCTGAGCCTATCCTAAGGCATTTCAGGCATAGATTTACACTGGCATCAAATTAAATCCCCTGCCAAAAAAGGCAAGAAATAGAATTTTCAAAAACATGCAAGTGCTTTAGGATCTCAGATCCCCATTAATCACACCATTGTGATTTATGCTTCTAAATCCCTTAAGCACTTTTGAAGCTCTATTCCCTCATATATTAACACAGCCACACACCACCTGATAACATTTTAAAACTAAAGAGCCTAAGGTTGATCATATAAAATTTCAAAAGTGCCAGCATGACTTTGGTGATCTTGAAAATAGGACCAAGGCTTCTAAGTCACTGAGGACCTTAAAATCCACATTTAAGCAGCCCAAAAAAAGAGAGAGGTCTCATTTGGTATTGAGCACCTACAACTCTCCTTGTTTCTTTGTTTTTAATAGGGTTTGAGATCCTCGGCACCTTTGAAAATCAGACTACATTCATTTAGGTGCCTGAATATGAGTGATACAAAGAGAAAGGAAGAGATGGTATGTGTGAGTCTGTGGTAGGCTACCAGGTGAGGGAAAACAACTGTTTTGTTTCAGTTACCATCTGTTGATTGAAGTGATGTGGATGTTATATCCATCCTCGATACATGTCAGGCAACCATAGAGATTACTATAATTTATTTGTAGCTCTAATTTATACAAATGTTTCTCACTTTTCAATTTCCCACCATTTTATGTGTTTTCCTAGATTGGAACCTACCGTGTGAGGCACAGTTGCAACACCGGCTGGAAAAGATTCAAGGTCTCCTCTTTCTAGACAGCAGGATCTGAACTGTATCTTTTTCATTCCATGAAAGAAAACATTTGGTTACTAATCAAACATGAGAGATGAGCATTTACAATTATGTTTCTATTTTCTGTTTTAATTCATCTTGGAAGAACAGAGAAAGTCCATTAGCAGAGGCTGCAACATTTTAGCCAATGCTCAAGGTTAGATAATCTGATCAAGCAGAATAAAAGGGACATCAACCTAGTTTCCAACCATACATAAAGTTCGGGAGAAACCAACCTGTTTATACTACAAGGAGCTAGTTCTTGGCATCTGAATTTTATTCAGAAGGAATATAGTGGCTTGAAGTTGGCAGTATGTTGCAAAAAGGGCTTCATACACACTGTCGCAAATAAATGCAAAAGAATCACTTTGTAGTATCTCATTTGTTTTCATTCTTCCAGAGACAACAGGGAGTATCTGCGAAGACAATTTTGAAACCTTAAAGTTTCACAAAGATTAACACAAATGGTTATTCATCAAAAAAATCTTACAGGAAAATGCTTCATTCATTAGTTCTTCATAGTTGTGTTTATACATTTCAAAGGTTTCAGTCGTCCTAGCCAGGGAGCAGAAACAATACCATGGGAATTCTGGGACAACTCACATAGTAGGAACAATAGATAACAAATAGAAAACGGGTGAGTGCACAATTTTGCACCAACCAATAAGCTAAAAGATGCTTATTCAAGCTTTCTGGGCAATATTTGTAACAAGGTATATATACACAGAAACCAGGCTCAGTTTGCAAATGATCTGCAACAGAACTAAAATCTCAATAAATACTTTTTGCATCAAATAATTCAATCTGCTCTCATATTCATTTGTGTATGGGTTTGTCTGCACTTATTGAGACGTGTGGTTACTGAATGTGAATTATGCCCACTAGCCTTACAATGCAAGTGTAGGGACCTATAGCAGTGAAGACAAAGCAGCATGGAATAGCTGCCTGAGTGGTACCCTGGGTTCAAGGCAGGCTTATAGAACCCATGCTGAAATCTCTGCTGCTTCAGATTCCCTGAGAGTGGTAACTGGTTAGGTTAAAGCCAGCATAAGCACACATACCGGTGCTGCAGAAATACCTCTGTGCACATACCTGAAGTCCATGCCAGTGACATCCTGTACGACCTAGAGAAAATCATTTAGTCTCTCCCTGTTTGGCTGATGGAGGAAGCATGCTTGCTCTGGGTTCCACCAGATTACCTGTAATCTTCAATTCCTTCACCATTACAATAGATGCTGGAATGAAGGAAACACCCCATTCAGGCATTACACTGGTGTACATTTCCCTAATCTAGATAAACCCTCATCCTTAATTCAATACAAAGACAAATTCTGCTCTCATTGACATGTGTGAAAGTTGCTGAAGCCAACAAAATGACTCCAGATTTCCACCCGTCTAGCAGTGATGGATGTGACCCATTTGACCAAGAGAATAGAAATATGCATGCATACGTATGCTTGGTTCTTTTTATGCCCTTTTAGGGACAGATCTTGTGACAGCTAAAACCAGTGGCAAAATTCCTAGTGATTTTAATAGTGCAAAATCCAGTCCTTCCAACCTCCCTGTTTTGAAAGTAAAATAATTAAACACTCAGGAATGAGAAAGCACCAAACAATTTGCCAAGTTTATGTCAGGCTTTATCAGGTGATCTTGCAGTAATCCTGTAAGTAACATATCATGAACATCAAGTCAAAGACTTAAATCCTCTTGAGATATGGGCTAAAAAAGAGACATAAACAAAAATCAAACATTTAAACTTGCCATCCTACAGCCAGAGTTAATTCCTTTGGAGAAGTGAACTTTCCTGACATCTAGATGAAATTTTCCATGGATGGCATGTCTTCTGTGGTGCATACATCCCATTGATACACACAAGCATTCACTGACACTCTCACAATCCGCTTTCTAAGCTTCAGTATATAGACTATATTAAATGTATTCCAAACATTTCCATGAAGTATATGATGAACTAAAGCAAAGACATCAGACTCACCTGGCCCCCCTGGCTGGATCCATAATGCAGAACTCTTTGTGGGCTGGATCCAGACACTACAACAGCAGACAAGCAGCATCAAGGAGCCAGGAGGTTAATACAGACTGTTGCTCACCCCCCAACCCACTGCCAACACACATTCTCAGTGGGGATCCATACCCTAGATTTTGGCAGTAAGTCCCACCCCACTCACCCCACCCCTAAATTCTCAGCCCCTTGAGGAGCATTGTGGGATAAATGACATAGCTCTGCAAGCTAGATCTGACCCAGGGGCTATATGTTTGATACCCCGAGCTAGAGAATACAGTAACCACAAATTGAGCTGACCTGAATTAGGAAGAATCACATATGCATGAATGTAGTTGTCCATTTCCAGTAGTACTGGAAATGCACTGTGGGTGAACACTAGCCATAGGGCGGGATCATATTCTATCTCTTAGGCATCCAAGTGGGTTTAGGCACCAAACTGGAATTCAGTTCCACCCTGCTTAAATCTCTTAAAACCTGTTGACGCCAAAGGTGGGTGGGGCCTCCTCCTCCTCAGTGCATTGTTGTGGTTTAATCTAAGCTTAGATGATGTCTCATTACAGAAGTAGATGAGTTAATGATTTTTTCAGAGACCTGATCAGGGATTTGGACTGCACTTAGGCATCTAGTCTGTGGAACAGGATCTGGCTCGCAATCTCTAGACAGCAGAAGATAACCATCTAAAAATCTCTAACACTGAAGGCAGTGGGGAAGCAGTGGGTTTGTTCTCAAGCCAGTCTCTTGGCTAATCTAAAGAATTTGCAGAATTTGGCACAATACCAGCCAAGCATCTTTCAGAAATAGCTCTATATTTTACATGTGTACACTCAAGTACCCTCTAGCTTCTGTTTGTAACATGCTCAGTCCTGATACGTCACGAGAGCACACTATACCAAATCTAGTTCATCTGGGAATGTGGAGTTGCTTTTCACTACAGCAGGTAAAGGCCTGCACTTACCAATATCTATACCTGGTACCAACTTCATTATGAGCGTGAGCGGCTCTAATTTCACTGATTTTATTGGAGTTACATTTGGTTTCATCAGTACTGAATTTGAATGCCTAATGTCCAGTTCCTATCTCTGAAAACTAGATCCGTGCCCCCCTGAACTAAAGTTATATCCCTGGTCATACTGTAAATCATCCAGAAAGTTGGAAATCACTATATTCTGAAGGACTTTAATCAGAGACCTCAAAAGAGGAGCCAAGCTTCTCTTCTGCATTAACAGTCCCACTGACAAAAAGAGAAACCTGGCCTTCTCCTTCACAGCTACTCAGGCCCCCTGGCAGTAGACCTTGATGGGCTCCATAGTGCAGTGAGTTGGCTGCAGAGGAACAATATAATGGATGAACCACCCTTCCAGTCCGCTCTAACGGGCTGTTTACACATAGAAATTTACCAAAATAGCTGTTCCAGAATACTTATTTCTGGGCCCATCTACACAAGATGTTTACTGAGCAGTTGCCTAATTAGCTCTACAGTAAAGTCTCAGCATCTATACTTGTGGCCCTATTAGGCCTCAGTAAAGTAATTAACTCTGCCGTAGGCTGATACTTGTAAACACAAGCGCTGTCCTATGATGGTGTTCTGTAGTGCGCAGCAATGCATATGTAGACTTGACAGGGCTGGCTGGGGCATGAGGGCTCTTCAGTTGAGGGGCTGTCTACTGGCGTGCCGTGCACTAGAGCACCCTTGTGCCCCAGCCAGTCCCTCCACAGCATGTTGAGCTGGCTCCAAATAGCCCCAGGATGGCAGGCTGATCCCCTAGGCCTCCTGCCAGCCAGGGCTGCTCTGACCCAGCTCAATGTGCTGCAGTCCTGAGCGCAAATATAAATGTGGCGCCAAGGAGCAATAAACTCTGGTACCAGAGTTTATTGCATCACCTTGCTTTCATGTGTAGACACACCCTCTGAGAGCTATTTTGTTCTAAACCCTATGTGGATGCTGTTATCCCAAATTAAGAGTTTACATATGAGATGGGAAAGGACATGCCAAAATAGCTAATCCAAGCACAGACAAATAAGATGCATGAGCCCATGGGCATGGGAGACGCTTCAATTCTTCCACTCTCCATAGGATGGGGAACCAGACAGAGCTATTTTTTAGGCTAGAGACAGACATTGCATGTAAACTGGTTTAAGTGATTAGAAACTGGTTTAAACCCGGGCCAAGTGGAGGAATAAGCCCCCTCCTGCCCCCATCCCTCCAGCATCTGGTGAAGGGGCTTATTCTGATGCTTGAGCTGGGCACAGAGCGAGCAGTGATGGTGGTGGCAAGGGTGAGCAGAAACCACTGCAGTGCCCTGTGGGCAGAGTGGGGAATAACCTCGTTTCCTGCCCCTCCCCACCCCCAACAGGCCTTGCCAGCCAGCATCTGGTGCCATCCCTGCCCCCACCCAGCTGCTGGAGCAGCAAGGAGGGAACAACCATGATGGGGGCAGCAGCCCCTGTCATGGTTTCCTCAAGTGCAAGCCTCTTCCCAGTATTGGGGCCACTCCGCAGAGCAAGGAAAGCTGCTTCAGAGCATGGCGGCAGTGCTGTGGGGGACTCTGGCCCCCTCCGGGCCCAGTGCTACTGTGCACAGTCTGCCACAGCTCTGCCCACCCCACAGTGGGGGCCCCCGCCAGGAAGGGGCTTGCACTCCCTGACACTATGACAGGGGTTGCTGCCCACAACAAAACCCCTGCCCCTTCATTGCTGCAGTGGCTGAGCAGGGGCACAGTCAGATGCCAGCTGGCAGGGCCCCTTAGGTGGGGGCAGGAACAGTGGTTATTCCCCCTCCCTCCCTCCAGCATCTGGCAGAGGGGCAGTAGGGAGCTTATTTCACTGCTTGCCCCAAACAGGGAGCAAGCAGTGGCAGTGGTCGGGGCAGGCAGACCCAGCTCCAGTCCCCCAGGGACAGTAGGGATAGAGTGGGGAATAACCCCCTTCCCTGCCCCTTCTGCCTCAGGGGCCATGCCAGCCCAGTGCTGCAACAGCAAAGGGGGAGCACCTAGCAGACTGGGCTCAGGTCCCTGCTGGTAGGACAGGGAGGGGGGAATTCAACCCCTCTCTGGCCAGTTCATCCCAGACTGAAACAATTATTATTGAAACAATAATCTAGCTAGAAGCTTGAATCTATCCTGTGTTAACTGAAGCCAGGTAAAATAGTGCTACCAACACTGAAAGAGACATTACTATCCAGATGGGAAAATATGTATTTCAATACACAAAATTGTACATGTTACATTTTGAACTGATTTTTATGCATTCACAATAGGAAGTTTATTTGGCAAGCTGTGGTATTATAAGGGACATTTAAAATCTATTTCAAAATAAGCAGTTTACATCTATTTCAATTTAAAATACAGACCCATGTAGCTAAAGTATGTGATAATCTAGATCAAGCTTCAAAAGTCTCCTTGTGCTCAGCGTTCCTATGAATTCTGTCTATGTCTCTGATGTCAGGCTTGTAAGCTCTCCAGAGCTGGGACTGTTTGTTAACTATTATCTTGCCTACAGATTGCCTATAATTGTAATGATGAATCACAGGGCAGAGTGCAGCAATTAGCCCCTGGTCTTCATTGCAGGTTTATGCAATTCCCACATCCAGGGGAGGCTGCATCTTAGTAAAGTGCCCAGAGGGTTTCATAAGAGATGCAGGTATTAGCAGGATATAAGGCAGTCCCAGTCTGAACCTCTCTTCCCCAAATCCTACCCCCTGTGCTGACAGCAATGAAAAAGCTTGGAATAGCTATTCACCCTGAGTTGATCCTCCCAGGTTGGAGGATCTAAGCCATTGTAGCTAATTTTTCCAGAAGTCACTTTTAAAGCTCTTGGGGTGCATCTACATGAGACGCTTTACTGCTCAGTAGAGCTAATTACTGCACAGTAAGCATCCATGTCTACGCATGCAGACACTTACTGCACAGTAATTGGCTCCAGTAGCACAAGTAAATGTGCTACCTGAAAATGCAAGTAGCAAATTTACTTGAGATTACTTACTGTGCAGTAGCACATGTGTAGATGCCTGACAGCCACAGAGCTGGTGCTGGGAGATAAGGATCTCCCTATTGGTGCTCTCACTATTGGTACAATACTTTTACATATTTTGGGGCATTAAAAATCCTCACCAGAGCTTGCAAACCATAGCCAGAATATCACAGTGAGAACAGAACTAGACCAAGGCTCTCTTGCCACAAAGGCACAGAGCGACCATTTAAAACTTAGACAATCCCCATTAACTGTTAGCAGTAAGGGGCCTATGCCATGCAGATGAGAAATTCTGATTCTGTCCAGTAGAGGGAAGTAGTACTCAGATACCTTAGCTGTCTCATTGCAGTGATAGTTCAGGAGTTATATGCTCCCATTTAAAAGGCACTGTTTACCCTTGTGTTTGCAACTTACTAAAAGTAAGTAGGAGGCAAGAAAATATCTTATATTACAGTGAAAAAATGCAGGTGTTTAAATGTGGGTTTTGGAAGATGTTGCTTTATTTCTACTCCAAGAGAAACTGATTTAAAACAAAATTTTCTTCCGTGTGCTTTTATGCCTATATGAAACTGAATTCCATTTCTGAAAAAACTGAAAAGACTCTCCTTACCTCCCCATCTTTGCCTGACAGGGAAAGTTGCTGCATAAGAGACTATTAATAAGCTGTACCTACTGTGAATTTCCTCTTCCTCTCCTCTCACTTCCCTGCCATCTCCACACACAACTTATCCTGCTTATCATTCCTAACACACAGTCGATTTTCAGACTTTATCCCAACAAGCCATCCAACATTCTCAATACACCTACCCTTGATCCTTTAGCTCATGCTTTATCCGTGAAGTCTGGAGTTCAGCATGCAAAAGCAGCTTTAAAATGAGACAATGCCAGGCTTATTTGTGGAGAGTTAATGACAGAGAGTAAGTGCCAAGTTAAAAAAAATTCAATTAACCAGATCATTTGGTGAGAAAAAGAAAGAAATAGACTTTCCAGGGTTTGCCACAGTTCCAGAGAGAAAGCCCTGTCCATTCAACACACAGAACACTGTATATGCTGAGTATCCAAGAATTCAGTGTAGCATGATTTGTTCTAGCCATTAGGAAAGAAAATATGATATATCCAAATGAAAGAAAATCAGAATCTTTGAAGAGTGGCTATTGTCAAAGTAAATATTATTGTTATTGATGATGAAATTAACAGTAATATTAATCCTACTATTATGGATGATAATAATAATAATATTGATAGCCCCTTGAAGTATTAATATTGAAACAGATTCTTCCTCCAGTGTAAATTACTTCTTTTTGTTACCAAAAGATCTGACTTGGAACCACTGGACTCACTTGCGACTACTTGAAAATAGCCAAGATCTGAGCATCAGCATCAGCATCTTCCTCCCTTTTGCTCCAAAACTGGCATGCAAAATGGAAACTAATCTCTAACCCTCCTCTATTTGCTGCTTAGAGTTGGCTTTAGAGAAAACAGCACCCTAGGCAATCTTGTATTTTTATACCCCACCCCAGTACCTCCCCCAGCACCCCACCCCCAAGTCACCAGCACTGTGTGTGTGGGTTGTGTGCATGGATCATATGTGATAGGGAGAGATGTATGGGGGGAGGGGGGAGGGATGTGCATGCATGAGGGACACAAGTACTCCAGCAGCTGCGGGTGGCAGGAGACCTAATGGGCTATCTCAGTGCAGCACATGTCCACTTGCCTGAGATGCTGGCCAGGTACTGGGCAGCAAAGCCAGGGTGTTGTGGGGGCTCAGTGCAGGAAGGCAGGAAGAGCAGGTGGGTAGGTAGTAGGCAGGGCTGCCCACACAAAATCCTAGCCCCAGCAGCAGGTGCTGCTGCCCAGTACTGCCTGGCCACCCATGCCATTACCCTCACCCTTGGCATTGATGGCAGCAGCTGGGGGAGCTATGGCTTGGCCTCCAGCCCCAGAAGGTTGGTGATGGCAAAGGCCTTGAAGCACAAGCCTGGGCCTCCCAGTCATGCCACCTTCTCACTGGGCACTGCCGCCTTGCCCCTGAACCAGCCCTTGGCACCCTCCTCCTGGCATGCTACCTGGAAGAGTCCACTGCTGCCATCCAGGGACTTTTTATCCCACTACCCCAGCCAGCCAGTTCCAATCACACAGCTGTGGAGGCAGACCCCACTGCCCATCCGCCAGGATGAGTTGCCATTGAAGTCCTGCCTGGCACATGCAGTGGGGTGGGGCAGGTTGGCTGTGTGTGGCACCCCCCTGACCATGGCACCCTGGGCAGTTGCTCACGCTGCTCACCCCAAAGGCTGACGCTGTTGCTGCTACATCCATCTGCTCCGCTGTGCTGAGGTCAACTCTTCTTCCCTTTCTGCTAAGGGTTCTTCTTACAGTATCTTAGGGATGCCTTTGTTTCCTTGTGCCAGTTGGTTTCCACTGGATGGCTCAATATGGGAGTCTGCATACTGGCATCTGAAGTACATGCTCCAAACATGTTCCATCCTTCCTTCCTTGTTGAAGACCAGGATATTTTTGCTAGCAATGAAGTTTTTCCACCTAACTCTATGGGATTTTTCATAGGTACTTATTTTCAAAGATAGTTCAGCTCTCATCCAACATTTTGGAAGGCCTCCACCTCCTTCAGAGCCATATGTGAGATTCAGTTGATAAGTATCAGTTTTATTATAAGAGCTGATTCTAAGTGCTCAGTTTTGGTGCTCTATGCCTTAGGGCCTTGTTGCACCTTACACTGTGAGCCACACAAATGTTGATCCGTGTTAGTGCCAGCTTGAGTTTGGAACAGTTGCACATTCAAGACAGCACGGACCAATCTGGAGGACCGAAAGGTAATAATCCCCCCTCCCACCCCCGCCTTCCAATCTAGGCTTTCCCCTACCCCCGGAGACTTCCCCCAGTGCCTGCCTTCCCAGGGAAACAGTCAGGAAAAAGTTAAACTGCCTGCCTGGCCACTGCTGTGGCCGGGCTGCTGTTCTTCTGGCTCAGTGGGCCCATTCCAGGCCAGCAAAGGACGGGGGCAGGTGGGGTGTTTACACTACTGTGCAGCCTGCTTTGGCTGCACCTTAGTGTAACATGAGCTGGATAGCACAGATCAGAGGTAATCCTGCCCTGGCTTGGCATAACTTTGAGCATAACGAGTGCTTAGAACAAGTTTCAAGTGTTAATGTATAGACAATCCAGGGGTTAAGAGCTCTAGAAGCCTCTCAAAATTACTGTGTAACAAGGCCTTCAGACTGTCAATCGACTTAAGTGCTTGACTATGTTTACAAAATTTGGCCCTGATTCCATGAACACTCATTATTGTGTTTGATCCCCTAGAAGCCAATAGGACTGTAGAATAGAATAAAACTATCTGCAGGATCAGGACCTATACATACAACTCTATACAGTGCCTAGTTTGTACATGCAGTGACTATTTTTGACTGGGTAGTCATATGTGGAAGTTGTTAATGAGGAATATTTACACATACGCAGTCATAATGGACTGACATATATTTGCCACTGAATTATAATGGTTTGGGCCAACAAAAGCTATACTAACTGGTATAATAATCTGCTCTGGCAACAACCAAGTTTAGCAATTGTATTGTAGTGGACTTTTGCAGATAGGATTTTCTCCTGCTGACGTAAGTAATATGGAGCATATAATGGGAGGCAGAAATAGTCTCACAGTCTATTATAAATGGAGAAAAATAATAAAAAGACTTTAGCCAGGTCCTTTACTATCACAGACCATAGCCACATGAGTGTGCACATACATTTTGCAGCACCTCAAAAGCTTTGGGGAGTCTCTGGTTCAAGATGTTCTAGGATTCTTTCCTAAACAGTTATGTCAATTATGGGAGAACTTGTCTTCCTTCATGGAGATCCATGAGAAAGCTTTGGAGGACTCTTAGCACACAAACGATTTAGTCTGTCTCCTCAGGGCAACGTAGATGGGTTACAGCCCAAGCTAATGCAGGATCCAAGCTCTTATCCCACCCCCAAGGTGTGTAGATTTGCTATGGCATGAGCACTTCTGCACATGGGTAAAATATTTTTGTGTGTGGACAGTAGAAAGGCTTGTCCTAAAATCCAGGTAAAATCTTGACTGAATTGCAATGAAGACATAATCCTATTCTAGGCTTCCTTGTATAATACTAAACTTTTCTCATCAGATGAAATGAGCCACTTGAAAAAGTGGTTGTGCAGTGTTTGGAGAGAAGTGTGCCATGAAACACGGCACACCATTGGAACGTCCACTGGGACCTAAGAAGGGGCTGTTCCATGGCGTTGAGGTTAGCTGCCTCCCCCACTCACAGAAATGGAGGAAGGAAGTGGGCTTTAGTCTCTCCTGGGAGAGCCTTACCTTGATTTGACACTGGTGTCAGAGGCTGATCAGGAGAGGCCTAGTTATGGCTGAAAGAACAGGGTCGAAAGCAGCTTCCCTCAAGGAGTGTAGAGTCAATATCAAAGTTCAAGGCTGTAAAGGCACTGTACTTTAAACAGAGAGTGATCTGAGAGTAAAAGCACTAGTATTTCAACACTAAGGACACCTTTGGACCCTCTGTACACACTGATGAGTCTTCCATGCATTATTTTACTTCTCCGTCTCAGAGTCTAACAGAGATTGCTCTGTGGTACCTCTATTTTGTGCTACTTACTTCAGATTAGGGTTGGCAAGCTAGTCAATTGACTGATCAAATATTGTCAATTGACTGGTCAAAGTTATAGCAATTTTACCAAAAAAATGCATTTTCTGTAGTTTTCTTGACAAAAATAAGATTTTTTATTGTTTTTGACAGATTTCTTAATGGGAAAAAATGTACTTTTTCTGTGGATTATTTGGACCTATTGACAATTTAGACCAATTGACCAATATTTGACTGGTCTATTGACTGAACTTTATTTGACCAGTCAAATACCCAACCCTACTTCAGATATAAACATTTCTTTATGTTGCCACCCGCAATTCCCTCCCCCCATCTGTTTATATCTATTTCAGTTTCATCTTTCTAGTTGCTCCATGTCCTATCTGGCCCAAAGCATAACTGAAGTCCACTTCTCTTTTTTCCAAAAGCGATACTTGGTCTTAAATATGGTCTCAAACACTGAAACATTAGAAATTGCAGCTGTGTGTATTTGTACAGCTCTCAAAGGAGCTCAGCTGCAGAAAGCGACATTTCTCAGGCAATTATTCTGTTGTCACTGCAATTTCTTTTAATACATTAATGCCTAGTGGATCCAACTGAGACGAGGGTCCTATTGTGTTAAATGCATTAGCTATACATAATAAGAAATTACCCCTGCCCTAAAGACCTAAGGCTCTGGCTACACAAATAGGTTACTGCAAGGTAAGCTAAGGTGTGAATTTACCCTCATTATAAATGTGAGGTAGCTTACCGCTCAACGATAGTGGGACAAGATTCCTTGTATTTACTTGAGGTAAGAGCATGCACAGAGTAGCTGACATGCTGTAAATGCGCACACAAATATAGCTCTCAGTAAGTTCTCCTTCTGCCCATATTCTGAAGTAACAAGACAGAAAAAAGATGAAAAAAATGAAGTAGTATTGTTCCTACTTTAGTGTGTATAGGCACATAACTCCCATTAATTCTTCAAGGTGCTGAGCACAAGAGATTTACCCTCATTCTCTAGAGAGCCTAGAATGTAACTCATAAGTCCCAGCCTAGTGCTTTTTCTACAAAACCATCCTTCCTTCTAATGCAATTAAATCACATTGAGTGTTTGGAAAAATAAAATGGGTGGGTTATTTGGACTGAAAATCAGCTGACACACGTGGGCACCCAGCCTTCTGACTATAAATATTGGTAACAGCTTTATTACAGATAGTATATGTTCTATCAATTGCATGATAATACCCCAGGGAGTTCTGAGGGACTGGTCCGACCAGTGTGGTCCCATCACACAAAAAATTACATTGGTAAAAAAAAATCTGATTTGTATTGAGAAGGTTATTGATTTGCATTAAGAAAGATCAGGCCATGGCAGAGACAATTCATATTACTGCTTATAACTTTTGAGATGATTCAGTGTTCATGAAAGGCTTTGAATGGATATTGTACAGCTGGAATAGCAGCTAATATAGTTGAAGTATAAGCTTCCCAAACCTGTCTTGTTAACTGCCTTCAGTTGCGGTCTGAAGGGGCTACCTCAACAAATGGAAGAGTAGCCCTGGCTAATGCTGCCCTTGTCCCCACTTCTAAACCTGTTAAGAGGAGAAGCAGCTGCAGTGGTGTTTGGGTAATATGACCTATGACAACTAGGGATGGATCTGGGTCAACATCTGGGTCAACTGTGAAACTAACAGATCAGAAGTCGAAGTCCCATTGTTATTCGCAGCTCACAATAGATGGGATGTTATGGATGGATAATTCAGATACAAAGAATCCATATTCGAACACTATCTGCAAAATTTGTGAATGTCCCAAGGTTTTTCCTTCTTTGCGTGCTCTATATGTTATATTAATTTCAGAAGAATGCTCACTGCTGACAAAGAAAAAACTGCTTTAGAAAATAACTACCTAGTTGCATGGCTATATAGATATTGGCTATAGAAGGATATTGTAACAAATCCATCACTCCCTGGTATTTCATGGTTGTCACTCTCTTGCATACCATGGCCATTCAGAATTTTCCAACAGTAGTGAGGACAGACTTCAGATCTTCCTGCTCTAAAAGTGCATACCTTATCACAAAAGGTAGAAGAGAATCGCTTCTCCACCTCTTAGGGGCCAGATCAAGTGTGGTTAGCTCTGTAACACTATGGCCACACAGTTGAGCAGTTCTAATTCCAGGCAGGAGAGGGCAGTAGGGTGCACCCATGCTAACCACCTAATGACAAGTTAGCTATTAGTCTGAGGACATAATGTCTTGGTAGCCAGAGTAATTAGCATTGTCCTTAATAATATTTTTGTCTAGTAGATGCATAAAACCCTTCCCTAAAATTGCATGCAATTTCTAACCAAGAGCTACTTTCTCAAGCAAATAACTGATATGTCACAAAACTTCCATATTAATGAATGGGGAACCCATTCCAGAGTGTTTACTGCCAGATTTGCAAGTGGTTAACATCCACAGTCAGAGCTGGATTTTCAGATGAGTTCAAGATCCTGCCACTCCCATTTCTTTAACCCCTCCATATGGACATCCTGATAGTACCTAAAGCAATTATTTTGATTCCTCATTAAAAGAAGCATGAGGGTTTAGTGGCCTAAGTACAAAGACCCTGAAAGGTACAAGTTTTAATACAATTACATCTCCAGCGTTTGCAACAAAGGCCAGAAAACGGTAAGGTACAATTGATGCCCCATCATTAACACTAGCTATTGTGCTGTAGTTTACTTCACCAGGATGATTTAAGAATGCAGCATCAGCTGCCAGTCTTGAATTCCCTGCCTTCTGTTGATTTAAATCGGTACTTTAATGTTACATCAATGTAGAATGTCAGAAGGGGTTTTTTTCCCCTTTATTATTTAATTTTAAAAAGCCCTGTGTCTTTAACCTTCAGGATAACCTTGTCTCAGTCTGCCTCTCATCGCTGGGCTGTTCCTTGATGAGCTTTTTGTGCCTGATTAATTAGTAAGCTGGAGTGGGGGCTGCTCTCTTTAGTAACTCATGCCTCCCTCTGACTAATTTGAGATCCCACATTAAATCTCAGTAGAGCTTGCATTTATCTGCCTCGTGACACTGTGTTTTACCACTTCTTTCTAACTTTTTTATTCTTCTATGTTCATTTAACCATTCATACTGAGGGATGGGGAGGGAGGGGATTTTTGTCCTTAATCCTTCATCGTCCCAAAACTTTTCAAAAAGGAAAAAATATATATTAATTTTGCTGCAAAACTGAGTATTCTCCAGTCTGAGCAGTTTTGGTCATTCAGAGCGTGATAAGACAGAACCAGACTTTTTAGAAAAAATCTATCATAGTTTATTTGCACATGTGATTATTACCAACCTTTGCGTATTGTGGTAACAGGCCTAGCTCATTTTGCAGTCCTTAATTTTTAGCAATTGTGGTTCATATCATTAATAAAGTTATCACTGCGATAATGCTGTTACTTTACCTCTCTTGCCTCAGTTTCCCCATTTGTAAGACGGTCATGATGATAGTGACTTCCTTGGTCAAATACTTTGAGATCTTATGATTAGGGCTATATACAGCCTAGGTAATATTAATATTAGCAATATCTTCCAGTGGTTGTAAGCTGAAGGTAGACAAATTCAAAGTAGAAACAGGGTGTAAATTAACACTGAGGGTAATTAATGTTAGAACAATTTTAGAGGGATGTGATTGATTCTCCATCAGTGGCAGGCTTTAATTCAATAGTGGATGTGTTTTTAAAAGGTCTCATACTTCAGCTCAAGGAGAAGTTACAGGCTTGATGCAGATTTTATTGGGTCAGGTTATGTAGCCCTCTATAGAGGTCAGACAAGGAGAACACGTCCAGAAACTTCTAAACTTAATATTAAACAATGTTACAGATAGTTAACAAGTGCAATTATGTAGCTGGCAGGGTAGGATGGAATGAAGAAAAGTGTCATGTTGGGATATTAATTTTATTGAAAAACTGTGGTCACTGTTAACAGTTCTTTAATCTTTACTGAGGTGTTCTCTTGGCTTCCATATTTAAGCTTCTTATTTCACTTATCTTTAAAAAAACTCAGATGTTAAAAGGATTTCTTTCTCTTTAAGAGGACACCTGTGTTACTAGAAAGTGACTTACAAATGCGTTGGCATTTGCAGACTTCTGTTTTAAACATTCCACTGGAGATCCAAGCAGCCTCTCAGGTTTAGAGACTGTGAAGTAAGAGAGACAAAAAGATCAAATAGAGCAGTATTTAAATAACTTAAACTCTGAATAGAAATCTCTAATGCTAACAATTTACCTACAGGCCCAATGGGTCAATGAGTTGGACCTTAGAGCTGGTCAGGAATTCTTGGCTGAAGTATTTTTTCAGTTGGAAAATACTGATTTGATGTAACCGATTACTTGACTGGTCTTTTTATTTTTGGTTTTGGGAAGGTTTTTTGCCAGATTTCCGCATACAATGTCTGCTCACAACAAGAGTTAGCACCAGCTCCATCGCTGATAAACCAGTGGGTTGGGCATTTCCTCAGGATGTGAGAGACCTGAGTTCATGTCCCTGTTCTGCCTGACATAGTATAGAGACTTCAATTTGGGTCTCCCACATAGGATGGGAGTGTCCGCACCACTAACATTATTAGCGATTCTGTGGTTTGTTTCTTTCAGTTTTTTTCATGGAGAGAGATTCTGATGACAAATGAGAAGAAATATCAAAACCCTGAACATTTTCTGAAAAACAGAAGTTTTGTTTCCCCACCAAAATGACCTTTATGTAAGGCAGCTTGAAGACCTGACTTTGATACAGCATTTTAAAAATGAGCCAACATTTGATAGTTTTCCAAAAAAGAATCAGCTGTGGGTCAATATTAGTATATCCCAAGGCAGGTCTATAGTACAGACTGCTGTCAGAGTAGCTAGGTCAGTCAGGGATGTATAGGGGTATGAACATTGACAGCTGTAGCTGTGCCAGCAGAAGTCCCAAATGTGGATTCAGTTATACTAACAACACTGCACTATTTTCCAGTATAGTTTGTTCTCCTCATGGTACTTAACTGGTGCCAAGCACGGCTTTGGTGGTATTTCCATGTTGCCATTAGAAACACTTGGCTAGCGTACCTATACTGGCTCATACTGTAGATACATACTTTCTGGAGGTACAGCAAGTGTGTAAGTTACTACATTAAACAAATGCTAATGTTAATGTTAGTTAAATTGGAAACTGACTGGCTAAAGGAGATTTTTTTTCATGTTTCATGGAAAATTCATCTCTGGTGTAAACTCCATTGAAGCTAATAGTCACAGAAGGGATGACGATCCCCAAATTGACTCCAAGTTGTGGGAGCACATAGGAACTTCAGACGTAATAAATCTATCAGTCTTTTTGATTTGCCTAGTGTTTAGCTATCCAGCTACCCAAAACTATCCAGTCAGAATAGTAGCTTGCTACATTCTCTTTGCAAAACTACAAATGACTTCATGAGGCAACAGGGTGACCCCATGTTTTGGAAACACTTGTGTTTTGACTATTAGACCTGACCTTCCTGGGTTTTTTTCTTAACCGTATCCTACTGCTATGTAAGGCCTTGTCTTGACTAGAATAAATATTGAGGCTTAGGATGAGTTTAGCTAAGGCAAGCTAGGCAAGCCTGATCTAAAATTAATTTCTTTTTTAGTCAATAAAGAGTCTGAGAAAGAAGTGTTAAGAGTGTGTCTTCCCATAAAAAATGTTTAAAGTGGAAAAGTTAAAACCTGATCCGGTACACAGCCTACATAAAAATGAAAATGACTAAAGCCACATTTTCCAAAGAATGTTCCCAGTGGTTATGCATAACTAGGTTGGGACTGAGAAGGACAGACCCTTGCCGAACACCACTTGTTAGTGTTGCACTTGGAGAGAAGAAGTTGGATAGTGGTGAATTTATCGCGGCAATGAAAATCCAATTGGAACAGTTGTAGAGTCCAAAGGGCCGGACAGAGTTCAAAATAATGTCGTAGAATCCTGCAGGCTGTGGCACTGAATGCCGTAAGCAAGCGTGAAGAAATAATGCAACATGCAAAGATGAGTTGCTACCAAACAGTACAAGCTAGGGAAGATGGGGGCTGGCAATTCCAGGACATGTAAACTTAGTAAAAAAGTCTTTGTCCTTTCAGAAGGCTATGGTGGCAATCATGGATTAAACCTATACTGAGCCATCTCTCTAACAAATTTAGACTCTCTTGTCCCTACCCTTACTTCATGTATTAAGCATGCTAGCTAACTCAGATTCCCATGACACCCAGCTATAGCTTTCTTCCCAGAATTCTGTTACTTTGGGCAACCCTGTGTTGTGGCCCGAAGTGTGGCCACAAAGAACACTTTCTCTTTTTATGAATCCTACATTAGAAAGTGTAGCTACTCATTTAGAGATCAGCATTGCACCACACTTCTTGTTAGGGATTCATGTAAGACATGGTGAGAACTCATCTAGTTCACTGTGTACAATTCAGGTCACCCCACTCAAGAAAGATGCATTGAAACTGAAACAGGTGTAGATGAGTGCTACCAGGATAATCAGGAGAATGGAGGTCGTGTCACAAGAGAAAGTAAAAGTGCTTGGTTTATTTAGCTAAACAAAGCCTGGGAGTGGGGATATGACTTCTCTCCATAAATACATTACAGGCTAGTCAGAGAAAAATGCTGTTTAAGATAAAGGACAGTGTTGGCACAAGAACAAATAGGCATAATCTGGCCATGAATAAATTAGTAGAAGGTTTCTAACCATCCGAACAGAGTGAAGTTCTGAGACAACCTTCCAGTTAGAGTAGCAGAAACAACAGCCAGGTATTTCCAAGATGGAACTTGATCAGTTTATAAAAGGGATGGGATTATATGAACTGGTTACTTGTGATTTCAGGGGATTAGACTTGATCACTCAATCTAGGACTCAGACAGTCCTATGTTACCTGAGTGCCTTCCCACAGTGAGGCCCCTCTTGCCTTAATGCCCCATGCATGAAGTCTTATAGCTTTTCATACCTAATAGGCATGCAGAAGGCAGGGGAGCCTGCACCTTATAGACTAACTCAGCGGTTTTCAACCTTTTTTAATACGTGTACCCTTGGCGGCT